>NC_056732.1:485034956-485309956 GCF_019279795.1 Protopterus annectens | reverse complement strand
GAGCTTATTTATATCAGTATATCATCAAAATGGCTTCTTTTTAAATTTTCCGTTACATTTAGGTCTAGTGGGGACTGCTAGAGCTATACACTTATGTAGGAGGAAATAGAACTCATTTGCATAAGTGTAAACTGAAGAAGCAAGGGGGATAGGGAAATTTTACTAAGCTTAAAGAGCTCATCATAGTAGGTTTGTATGTTTGAAGTCCTTAAATTGTGTGGTACATATAAAAATCAAGACCTCACAAAAGCGTTCAACACCATCTCACACTCAGGTATTATAGATAAACTCTCCCAATTAAATGTAAATCCTGATATTACTTGCTGGATAGCAAACTGGCTTACATATCAAACATAGGAAATAAGGGTGTGTGGTTCAACCCTCTCCAAAAGATGTGTCCCTAGCAGTGTGCCCCAGGGTTCAATCCTTGAGCCACTCCTCTTTGGCATTTATTTCTCAGACCTCGAAGAAAATGTTAAAGGTTTGTGTTTGACCAAGTGTGCAGATGACCGTAAACTTGGTGCTATCATACTCTCCCCTGAGGGCACCAGGATCCTCCAGGAGGGCCTATTCCAAACAAATAGCTGTTGTAAGAATAATGGACTAAAACTAAATGTTGAGAAATGTGTTGTTATATCCTTTAGCAAGCATAACCCACCTTGTAACTATCACATTGACAACACACCGCTGAAACTTGAAGCAGTAGTTAGGGACCTGGGAATCTGCATTGACAATGAACTCTCCCTTGATCAACACGTATCAACTATTATTATAAAATCCTTTATCATCACACAGCTTACTGCAAAGAGTATGCATCCAGATCTGGGGATGTGATCGTTCCACCACTCAGCACTCATTAGGCCAATCACTGAATTTAATGGCCTTTCAGTATGTTTTTCTCCAAACCTTTGACACAGCTTGAATGGCCACAACACTTTCTTACTAAGAAAATGAAGGACTTAAATCAAGAAAAAATTGTGAGCCATCTCAAAGCATCATCTCTCTTCTCAGTATCATACAGGCTGTTTAGAGGCAATTTCTGCTTCATGTACAGAGCCTCAGCAGACCCTATCCTGTCAGACCTATTCCACATTGGTGAGTCCAGTAGTGAAATAAACACCCACTCAAAGAATCTCAGCTTGTTTCCCAACATAAATAAAACATATTGGAGTGATAGATATGTATCACAGAGAATACCACTTCTATGGAACCGTCTTCCTCTCTACATAAAGCAAATTACTTCTCTTACTCTGTTCAACTGTAATTTATTTATTTATTTATTTAAGTTTGATGACCGGGGAAGTCCACTGGGCTACAAAGAACCCATTTTCAGTGGAGGACCGGGGAGAAAAGCTCCAAACATTGCAAGTTACATATTACATGTTGCAAAAGAATAACAACAATTTGTACAGAACAATCAAAACAGTTACAGAAATATAATTATTTATTTATTTATTTATTTATTGATATTTGTTGACCAGGAGTGTCCGACTGGACGTATGTCCATTTTCAGCGGAGGCGCGGGGAGAAAAGCTCCACAGTTAAAATAAACAGACAGTAGTTACATTGGATTACATAGCGATTAACAATTTACATAGCAATTACTTACAACATATTCACAGATGAAGAACATTGTACATCAGTAGACAACTAGAATCTTTATCTATGAAGTACATAACAGACATTAACAAATGTTACAATAAGAAATTCCTGCTGTATAATAAGTACTAGGCTTATTTTTATTTTATTTATTTTACATTTGTTGACCGGGCTAGTCTAGCTGGATACATGTCCATTTTCAGTAGAGGCCCGGGGAGAAAAGCTCCACAAAAGGACAACAGATATTATGCTTGTTATACAAAAGAATAAAAAGTACAAGTAATTACATTGTTATGAAAAAAGAAATATATATGTAAAAAAAAAAAAAATATATATATATATATATATATATATATATATATATATATTTTTTTCTTCTCTCTCTCTCTCTCACATTATTAGTAAAATTGGAAAAACAACAGCGCTAAAGAAAAGTTAGTTAAGATTAGACAGTGTGGAAGATGGAAAAGGAGAAAAAAGTTTAATCAGGGTTAGTACAAGGGCAGAGCCATTGGGAATTTAGCCAGATTATAAGATGCTTAGTATTTAATGAGGTCATTGCAGTAATTTCCCTAGGAAGTTTGTTCCAGACAGGTGCAATACAGTTGGCAAATAGACTATTCCCAGCTTTGTTGTTGGATTTGAAGGAGTCTGCTAGAAGCTTGGTGGCAGAGCGTAAGGAAGAGATGTTTTTATAAGGTGTAATAAGAGAGCTAAGTATAGTAGTATTTGAAGGCTGATAGAAGATTTTGTGGGTGATGGTTAATTGCTTAAGTAGAATCTGATTATGAAGTTCGAGCCAGCCTAGTTGTTCAAGATTAGAGCATTAGAGGTTCCTGTTGCAAATCTGGCTATATTATTGTATGCTGTTGCTAGTTTATTGTAATTAGCTTTAGATAAGTTTGAAAAGATAGGTGAGGCATACAGAAGAGTGGAGAGTAGGTGTGTTTGTGCTATAGTGCTTCTGGCTAAGATTGTGAGGTAGGGTTTAAGCCTATAGAGTGATCCAAGTTTTCTATTGACTGACTTGATGGTTAAGTTAATATGGGAATCATAGTTAAGATGGTGGTCAATTGTGACCCCAAGGAGTTTGGTAGTGGGTTCTGGGGATATTACAGTGCCATTATTAGAAGTTATGTTAAATGTAAAAGAAGATGATTTTTGTGTAGGTGTAAAAAGTAATAATTTAGTCTTTTTGGGGTTCAGTAAGAGGCAATATTGGTGAAACCAGTTTTCGGCTGCTGTAAAGACTTTTTGTGTAGTAACTTGAAGCTCAGTTGGGGAGGAAGCTGAACATATTAGTGTAGAGTCATCAGCATATTGAATACAGATGGAGTATGGAATGGACTGATGTAGATTGTTGATAAAGATGGAAAAAAGGAGAGGTCCAAGTATTGAGCCTTGTCGTACTCCTATTTTGATTGGAAGAAGAGAGGATAAGTGATTTTCCCAAAGTACTGCTTGTTGTCTATTATTCAATTAGGAATAAAACCACTGGATAGTCGGAGAGTCTAAGTTAAATGATTGCAGGATATTTAGTAAGAGAGGATGGTTAACCATATCAAAGGCCTTTGAGAGGTCTAAAAATAGAGCTGAGGAAAGTAAGTTGTTGTTCCGGTTTTTATTAATATTGTCAGTGAATGACAATAGAGCAGTGGTGGTACTGTGATGAGGTCTAAAGCCATGTTGGCAGTCTGCTAGAAGATTGTTTTGGAGGAGATGATCAAGTAATTGCCTATGAACACATTTTTCCATGATTTTAGCTAGTGGAGAAAGAAGAGCTATGGGACGGAAGTTAGAGAGCTCATTTGAGTTACCACCCTTATGAAGTGGAATGATGTGAGAGACCTTCCAGAGGGTAGGAATAGTTTCTTCAGTTATAGTTCGGTTTATTAAAATGGAGACAGGAAAGGCTAGTGCTTTGGCTCCTATTTGTAGGTTCTCAGCTGGGATAAGGTCAGCTGAGGGGGTGCATGGTTTAAGTTTGGTAAGTAAGGTATAGATGAGGTCTGTCGAGACAGGTTGTAATTTGAAAGAGGGGGGTTTATCATTAAGGAAGTGAGGTACTTGAGTGGATTTTGGAGATAAAGTTGATGCCAGGGTAGTGACAGTGTCTAAGAAAAATGAGTTGAAAGTGTCAGCAATTTGTTTGGGTGTAGTTTGAGTGAGGTTAGAAGGAGTTGGTGTTTTGGAATGGCCAGGGTGAAGAAGTTTGTTAATACCCGCCCAGAATTTTTGAGGATTTTGACGTTGAGAGCGTTGGAATTCCCAATAGTAATTTTTCTTATCTTGGAATATTAGTTTCTTTGTTTCGTTTCTAAGTTGTTTAAAGATTATGTGGTCAGCTGGGTTTTTGGTAGATCTCCATTTGTTCCAAGTCTTATTTCTAAGTAGCATTTTTTGTTTGGTTTCTTTAGTTAACCAGGGAGCAGTCTTAGCTTTGGTTTTTATTAGTCTTTTGGGGGCATGGAGGTTGAGAATTTGGAGGAATTTATTGTTGAAATATGAAACAGCCTCATCAAGAGGTAAATATTTTAGAGGAGACTAATTACAAGCTTTGAGTTCTAGGTGGAAGTCGGCTTGTTTGAAATTTGTTTTATTCCTGGTAGTTCCGAGTTGAATATTATTGGCTATATTGCTCTTTAGTCTGTTGATGAAAGTGATTAAATGGTCACTAATATTATCTGAAAGTGTTCCTGTGGTATAGGTCATTGGGTTGCAATTAACTAGTATCCAGTCCAGGATGCTCTGTTTAGAGCTGGTTTTGTCTATTCTTGTAGGGATGGTAATCAGTTGATGAAAGCCATAGAGATTTATATGTGAAGAGGGTATTTGGGAAATACAAGAATTCCAGTCAATATTAAAGTCTCCTAGTAGTATAGTTTCCTGAGGGAAGGAGGTTGAGAGCCAGCTAAGAAGGTTTTCAAGGGTATTAATGTTATTTCCTGGTGGGATGTAACAGCAAATGATATAGATGGATTTATTTGTATTCAATTGTAATTTGGTCATTAAGATTTCACTATTGCATAGTGAGGGAGGTTTGGTATCTAGTAGGGTAACCAGTAGTTCAGTTTTGTAAAGTACTGCTACCCCTCCACCCTTTTTGATATTGCGGTCAAGTCTAATGATATTATATCCTGGTGGTATTATGTCAATGTCTTTGGTGTCTGCCTTTAGCCAGGTTTCAGTTAGGCAAAGGATATCAAAGGAGTATACGTCTAGGAGGGCATGGAGTTGAGTTGTTTTATTATTCAGGCTACGAATATTAAGGTGGGCTATCTGAAGGGAAGTGGGGCTGGAGGGAAGACAAGAATAAGTTGCCTGTTTAATTGAGGGGATAGTAGGGTAATAGGTATTTGGGCCTGGATTGGGGTGAATGTCGCCATAAGTGAATAAAAGTTGTTGGTGACTATAGGTATGTTTGCAAAGTTTGGAAAGTAATGGCAAAGGCTTCACAAGTTGAAAAAACTTGATATGTGTTGCTCTGTGGTATTGAGGTTTAAGGTATGAAGAAGATGAGGTAATGTTGCAGTGAGATTGTTGGGTGTATTCATAATGGGTGTTAGTTTGTTTTGCTGTTAGATGGGTTAGAATAAGCTTTCTATTTTCATAGAAGGTAAGGGAGTAGGAGATGAGAAGAGTATTTAGGAGTAGGATGGAGTAGAGAAGGATGTTATATCTGGAAATGCTTGGGTTATACATAGTAAGTGAAGGTGTGGTCAAGGAAACAGGAATAGGATGGGCAGGGGATAGGGAAATAGTAGGGTAAAGCTAATTAATCTTGTTATCTTATAGGTTGATGTAGCACTGGATTCGGGTGTGGAGATAGAGAGGTAATAGGGTGGAGCTAATTGAGTCAGAGATGTTATTGGTGGAAATAGTAGTGGGATGGGTTATACACGTATAAGTGTAGGGCCACTGGGGGTGGGTGAGAATTGGGGGTAGGGGAATGGAGCGGGTAGAGCAAGGAAAGATAAGTTGCACAAGAAACAATCAGTTAGCTTGATTGTGAGGTGGGTCAGAGAGACCTGGAGGGAAGTTAGAGTGTACAGACTAAGCTAATACAATAATGGATTCCTGAGCATTACCACAAAAAGGGGTAAATGAAGGGAGGGCAGGAGGGTCAAAAACATATATTATACATACAACTACAGGAAGGTATAAGCAGAGAGAATGTTGGTATATATTCCCTTCTAGGTCTATCTTTACTAGGTGAGGAAAAACAGAGCTAGGGAGAAAGTCTCAGGACGGGACAAGGTAGCACTACATGGGGTAAGTACTCAAAACTGTATAGTAAGTTTGGAATACCAAATTGGAAGGAAAGCAGAATTATGCTGCCATCTAGTGGCCTTAGGATGTAATTACTACCTAAGATATCAGACTGATGAAAACAGGCAAGGGTAACAAAGTAGCGGAGATAAAAGGGAAGTAGGGGTTATGTTAAGCTGCTGGCGGACACGAGGTAGAGCCCTATCCTCACAACTAAATGTCCCCAGAATTGGTACAGACAGTAAATACTGATTAGATAGTAGTACTAGTAGGAACATACATGTAGCAAATCTTATTCAAGATGCTGTACAGGGTTCCGTGGAGAAACCAGTATTTCGCTCTACTGGTGGCAGTTCAATGGAGGGCAGTCCGCTGGGCAGGTAACCTCAACAGGAGAGGACTAGTACACCCTACAGTAGGCAAGCTGAAAGGAAAATAATTCATTAGAATAGTGAACTTACAATAGTTATCAGCTCTATGTGAGAGCGAGCAGGTTTTAAGCTAGCATGTAGATAGTATCAGTATGGTAGTGTCTGAGAACAAGAACTAGCAAAGGATGAGGTGTTAGAACACATTAACAGAAAGAAGAATCAGTTAAACACAGATGAAGGAGTCAAACAGTTAAGGAGATGAACAATGAATGTTGAAGGTAGAAGGAAAACAAAAGCACTGTAGTAGGTAGCAAAAGACCACGCTCTACAACAGTCTACAATGTGTTAGGCAGTAAAGAGATACCCTGCTGTGTGATACACACATCAAGATGTATCAGATTATATTTCTAGCAGAAATATTAATAACACAGTACAACTGTAAATGCAAACAACTGAACGACATTGGAGCGCATTAACCTTAAAGTATAACTAAGCAGAATACTAGGCAGGTTTTAATACTAAAAAAAAAAAAATGCTAAAACAGGTACGAAGTAAAAGCAATCAATCGCCCGACCTCAGAGCGCACTATCTTAAAGCAAAGCTATGCATAACACAATTGTCAGGTTTTAGTTCCAAGGAATGTTAAAAAAAAGGTATAATGTAAAATCAGTTAACTGAACGACCTTTGAGCGCACTAACATAACAAAGCAAAGCTTTGCAAAAACACAATTAAATGCACAAACGCCACTGAAGTAGGCTAGAAAAAGGATGACATCAAGCAGCCAAAAACTAGTAATGCAGCATTTAGACTCACTAATATTACACAAGTATCTAGTCTCGATTGTGTTTACACAATAGTAGAACAACAGCATAAAAACGGGTCTAGACAGATATGCAGAAGAAGCACAGACCAAAAACCTGTGCAGACTGAGTCTTATGAGCATCTGAGCTTGCTATAATCAAGGTAGTTATTATGTAGTAAGCTTTTAATGAGTTAACATTTAAATAGAAGTTTACTAGCCCTTTTGGAGGTTGGGTAAACTGAACATTTGCAGAAAAAGACATTTTTGTTAAATAAGCTCTTTGTAAGTAAATATTAAACAAGTAGCTACTAGCACTTTGCAGGTTAGGTAGACCATTTTGCATGGAGAGAGTCTTTAAACTGTGGAAGAAATTTACTGAACTTTTGTGCTTCTGGGGTTCAGTTACTCCCTTCCTCATTACCTCCATGACCCTGGTGAAGAGTCAGCATCTCCTTTTCATGCTGCCTCTGGTTTCCTTCTCCTCAGCTTCCAGACATAGCAGTTTCTCATTCTCCTCAGCTTGTAGACGTCTCAATCTCTCTGCTGCTTCTGTTTCCAAACACCTGGTCTCCAACTGAAGTCTCTTTAGCTCCAGATGGATTTTTAAGTCCTCTGCAGAAAGGTTGAGCTGTCCATTCTCTGAGTGCTGTACAGCTCTATGGCCAGTCTGATCATCCTAATGATTGCTGTTTTCTGATGCAGCTGTGACCAAAGCTGCAATCATGTCTGCCTTAGTCAGTTTCCCATATACCAGTCCCTTAGCCTGGCACATCTTAGTCAACTGGCTCTTTGGCAGCTTGCCATGCTCCTCTACGGACATGCTTGTCTGCTCTCCCTGACTAACTAAGCTAACAAAAGAAATAAAACAATTGTGATCTAAAGTCTGAATATTCACTGTGTGGCTGATTTAGAGTACAAAAACACCTTCAATGATCACTGTACACAAGCTACAGCAATTCACTATCCACACCACTACTCTGTCCAGCCAGTGCTTCATGTCTCTGCCCAAGTAGCTGACACACACAAACACAATCTTTAAGATATGAGTTAAATACAACACACAGACACTCCTGGGGAAGGCTGGCACAGGTTCTCCAGCTATGCCCCTTCCTGCCAGTCTATATGATAGTAGTTACTGCCACCAACCACTAATATCAGCTACTAATAAGGCCCTTATCAAAGGGTGTCCAATTATTACCTTGCAATATTATTATCCAAATGATAAGTGTGACTGAACAGCAAAGCTTATTGGAGTGGCTTGGCCAGTATCACTATATACATGCAATGTACTCTACAGCTTAAATTATATCTACACAAAACAGCCACAGTTGACAGGTTTAAAAATATTTAATAAAAATAAATAATAAAGAATACAAGACAATACTTCTTATTATACAGTGCTAGTCAAGAGTTTAGAGATCACACGAAAATGCTTAAAATAATACAATAGAATAGTTCTAACATCAGTACAGAAAACAACTAGTGTAATCTTCCTATTTCCTAGCTATTTTTCAGAGAGACACTAAAGTCCAAGATCTTACTTACATACAGACACAGGCAGAGTGCTGGTGAGTTGGATGTTCTGAAGACAAATGCCAAATGCTCTGAGTCTTTCTTTCCTTAAACTGATAGCACAGTACTACTGACTCATTTTAGATTACATCATTTTTTTCTCTGGTCCCAAGGCTAACAGAAACTCAGAGTTTAGCAGCCCTTTTGATATTGCACCTGGTCAGGAAGCTACAGCAATAAAAGACATTATACATGCAAATTCCAGCAATTAACTCTGGTCTCAAAACAATAGCAAGAATTCCTTCATTAAGACATCTCGGCTCTGGGTTTTGAGATCAAACAATTATACAATGCTTGACTTAGCTTTCCTCCAGCAGAGTGCAATGTGGTTACATTTTTGAAGTTCACCATTTAACAAAGAGAACAAGCATGTGGCTTACATTAATATTTACAAATGACAGAATTATTTACAAAATTCTATCTAGCTAGGATGGCAACCTTCACATATCTTCACACCCCCCCCCCCCGAGAACTCAAGCTAGGTTTTTCAAGTGACCCTTGAGAAACGTTGCTTGAGAGGGTTAGGTCTATCTGAGTATACCTTACTCCATTCCCTGTCTTGACAGCCCATCTGCATTGGCATTGCTAATCCCACTTCAGTGCTGCACTGACATATCATATGCTTGCAACCCTAGGCTTTATCTTAGCAACTTGGCATTTTGCTGACTGGCTCTGTGTAACCATGTTAGGGGATTGTGGTCTGTAACTACAGTGAATTTTCTTCCATACAGATAAGGCTAAAGTTTCTGTAGTGCCCACACTATGGCTAGACATTCCTTTTCTATAGCTGCATAACATTCCTACCTGGGTTGGAGCCTACGACTTAGATAAACCACTGGGTGCTCTTCTCCCTCTGAAGAAATCTGGCTATGTACAGCCCCCACTCCGTGGTTCAAAGCATCCACTTGCACAACAAATTATTTGCTATGATCTGGACTGGCTAACACAGGGGGTCCTCCCAAAGCTTCTTTAAGCTTCTTGAATGCCCACTCACATGCTATAGTCCACACTTCCTTATCTTGCCTGTTCTTACTTGTCAGGTCTGTGTGGGGAGCAGCTATGGTATTATAACTGGTGACAAACTTTCTATAGTATCCTGCTGTCCCTAAGAATGCCCTCACTTGCTTTTTGGTAACAGGTGCACGCCATGCCTGAATGGCTTCCACTTTGGCAGGTTCTGGCCTGATCTTACCACTCCCCACTCTATGTCCCAGGTAGGATACCTCTGCCATACCCAAAATTAAATAATTTCAAATATTTGTATAAGCTTCCCCTCTTGCAACCATTATTTAAACAATTGGTATTAATAGAATACATTTTAAGTATGACATGTAACATAGTAAAAGAGTTTACTAATAATACAATCATAAATTCTGATTTGTAAAAAAACATAAATCTTAACTCCATCAGCTATAGTGTGAGTATGAATAAATCTGTGATTAATCATAGATGAGAAACTAATGTAAATCAAACTCATATATGTAGTGGACACCAAAAAACAACAAGAAATTCCTATATGAAATAAACCAAAAGTTCTGAATCCCAACACCCTTCATGGAGCCAAAAACTCCAAGCCTCAACAGCATTCATTGCCCAAGCAGACTACCAAATCAGCAGCAACAGTTTGCTTTCCCCCACCACTTTCAGAAAAAAAATATATATATAATCTTCTCACAAAACATTTCAAACTCCTCACACCACTTTCAACCAACTATATGAAGATATAAAAGATAAACATATTAAATGTTTTATATATAATAATAATAATAACAACAACAATAATATTTGTAAGTGTCAATATGAATCACAGTGCTTTAAAAAACTGTGTATATACTTCATTTAAAATTATGTTATTGCATTTGGACCACTCATCTTTCCCCAACTCTTTAAAAATACTATGAGGTTTATATTTATTATTAATTTGTGTCATTTAAAATGTTACATCAGAAGTCTAGAAAACACTTATTTATCAAATATGCATAATACCTTGTGATGCCCCTGTACTGGCCCAGTAATCAAGGAGTCTCAATCCTCACCACCAGTGAGGGAAGGGATGCACACACTGGGAGGATGACAAGCCCACACAGTAAAGTACAATTTTCCTTAAGAACATGCAGAGATCACAATCAGTCTAGGGCTGGTTTCTACCTTTTTCTCCAGATCCCCATTGGATGAATGGATTGGTAACCATACATTCAGCAACTGTTTAGCACCCTTGTCTCTCATGGATAGGGATAACATGTAAATGTTCTCCCCACCCCTGGGTTATTGGTTCACAAACTATAAGGGCTAAAACTAACTTGGGATTGCAAGGCTACTCTTTTAAGATCTTCGTGGATAAATACTAAGCTAAGTGCCTATGAAACTATGAAATTCAAAATTGTTTGCAGTAGTGGAGTTGGAGCATTAAAGAAGAAAGTTACAAATCTGTGGTCTGACTTGACCAGTGAAGGAAATGCTGTAGATGTGATATACCTGGGGCTCATGTCGGTAAGGACTAGGTCCAGAAAGCTTTGACCTCTTGTGGGAATTAACTACTTTCTGTAGTGAATTTCCATTTAATAGGTCTTTGGAGATGTAGGTAGGATAATCAAAGGATAACTGATCTTTCCCAATATAAAAGTATTTAAGTTAAGGGTAGCTCAGTGAGTACCTTAAGGAATCTGTTATGATGTTCTGGGGACCTGGACAATGTCCTATAGCAGGCAGTGAACTGACAATTTGTCTTGTTAAGGGTAAGTTGGAGTGCAATCAGTTCAGACTGTGGGTCACAGGAATATACCTAGAGGTAATATGAGCTGTGACCAGTATAGAAATGTCCCCACAATTACCTTCAGATCTGAATACATAAGAAACACCAAAGCCAGGTAAGGGGGCTGCTAATTTTACAGTGAACCAAATCTAATTTGTTTTATAAACATGGATAATTTTAAGTTGCAGGAATGCCTCAAGGTCAAACTATTTATTATTAAGACTTTTGACATTCAAAACAGCAATCCAGATGTGGTCAGTATTAGAATTTACTGTAACTATGTTTGCTATATTATGACATCCAGTAGCCAGATTTGTTCTAAAAGGGCACCATGGGGACCACAAGGTTTTGGCTAGTAAACTTGAAACCATAAAATGACAGGTGCAGGGTATCACTTGTGAAACAATTTGACCTGTTTTCTGCCTCATCCCAGGCTAACACATATTGGACTCCAAAAAATAAAGTTACAAAATAGCATATTGGAGTCTGCCCTGAACGGCACCAATTGTTCAATTATAATATTATTATATTATTCAATTATTCAATTCAACTATTGAAAGCAATTATCTTACATTTGTATTAAGGCATTTTGTTTGAAGGTAGGATTCCAATCAGGGCCAGAGTCTTGCCTAAATTTAGCACATGTATGGTGAGATCCAACATGTCTCTCTTCATTTCCCTCATGTTTTTACCACCCTGTACCTATCCTGCCCTGTATGCATAGAATATGTGTGTCAGACAATGGAATCACCAGTTACTAGGATATTTCTGTTTGTAAAGCTTAAATTAGTGGCAGTGTAAAGTTTACAGTCTTCAGACTGCTGACATTGATATGTTTGAACATAGTGATGTAATGATACTACTTGCTTGCTTGCTAAGATTTAGCTTTATTACTTGTAGAAGGCATAGGAAGAAGTGACTTTTGGACAGTCTTGGGCTATGTTGATTTGGCAAATTTGTGAAGAATTGTGGAAAATGTGTAGTTTTCACAGGCCATTTTTTTAAGTGAGAGGGTTGCCTGTATGTTGTGGAGATAGTTGCATCTCTAACAGATTGTGTTGAATGTGTCAAGTAATAGTTAATTTCCATCAATAAGCATCAGCCAGTTAATACACTTCCTAAGAATTTAAAAATATCCAATATTATTGACCAGACCAACTGGCTACAGAAGGAACACACATCCTGTAAATGGTTTCAATATGACAGTTACAAAATATAAAAATAACATTTGTTCTGCTGTTGGTTTACATAAGATGTTTAACATAACCCAAAAGCAATATTTCTGTTTATATGGGCTGTTATTTCAAATGAAATGTATGTATTCCACCCTACACACACACACACACACACACACACACACACACACACACACACACACACACACACACACACACACACACACACACACACACACAAAGATGCACTTAAATCAAAGAATGAAATAAAGAGTTAGCTGAAAGTCTACACAGACATTCTACAGTATTTAAGTAACATCACACTTACTTTAAAAACAGTGGGGACAAATTCTCAAAGCTTGGGACAATGTGATGGATGGCAGTAAGGCAGTAACCATGAAACAATCCTTTCTCAGGGTGCCAAAATAAGTAAGTACATCACTGAAAGAATCTTTATATGTGTATCTATTGGCATGCTACCCCAAACCCAGAATCTCTCTCAAAAACCCTTGATTGAGGTAATAGTTTCCCTTTTTTTCTTTTTTTTTCATTTTACATCTCTTTGCCGAACTTTACTTACTGATCATAAGCCCCCTCTCAGTCATTCAGCCCATTACTTCCCCGATCACTAGGGGTGAAGGCTAAATGGTAGAGGTCATCATTGTCAGCCATCAGCAGTGTTTTTTTTTTAAGCCTTAACTCCCTTATGCCTGCCCAGAGACAACCCATGGGTGCAGGTGCATTGAGCATCAACAGTGAACCACCTATCACTTCTGTAAGGGGTTGATGTCAACAGGATGTACACTCCTGTCCATAGGTTGTTTCCCCATGTTCCAAAAGGGAAATAGACCACATGCTTGTACCACGGACACTTACTTTTCTTCCCTCCAGATAGGCATGCTCACCGGTCCCCCTTTTGCACCATCAAGCAACTGAGCTACCTAAAAAACGTAGGTCACCAGGGCCACAGTCATGACTTTATCCAGCTATGCCACAAGTGCAGGGTTTGGTGGGGTAATAGGAAAAGGGGAGCTATGACAAGTACTATCTGAATTTAGAAACTGCATGCATAAAATGTATCCACTGCAGAGCTAGACACCCGTCAGTGTGAATCTCGGCTTTAGATGGTTGTTAGTGTTGAAGTGACACCCAAAGCCCATGTGTTAGAGTGGGAAAAAGGGGCTGTGGATGGATGGATGGATGGATGGATGGATGGATGGATGGATGGATGGATGGATGGATGGATACATAAAATGTATACATGCTAAAATTACCAAGTAATTTTCATATCTTAAAGATCTGCACTACAGGGAATAAATATTTAAACATGCATGTAAGTTTATATACAGCTATAGACATTTATATAAATATGTGTATATGTCAATATATATTTATAGGTAGGAATAGCATATACCACATATTAATCAGTTTACATTTATTTCTTCAAACAGAGTATTTCATCAAAGCAAGAATTGCGAATTGTTTCACTAATTCCCACTTTTGTGAATGCTTGTGTGCATGATTCTGAGGTTGCTGGGAGTAAGACAGAGTGCAGGGAAGTACTTGGTCAATGCTTGTATGTGTTGGGCTGACTGAGAAAAAATAGTCTGTTGGAATGGGAGATTTTCTGTCAATAGCTTATAGGAATCTGTGTCTTGTATCAGATGAGTGAAGCCTGTATGTGAATACAAGAGCAGTGTACATATACTTGTACATGTACATGTGTGTATGTCTGCGTGTGTGTGTAAGATCAGTGAATCCTGCAAGAACAGCAAACAGCAGAGTTAAGGAATTTCCCCATTTTCAATAATATGTGATCTCAGATTTAATATATTTTAAATTGTATGTCTGCCATATGAGGAGTGCAGGTGGGCTTGGCCTTAAAACATCTATTTTCTTCATTTTTCATCTTAATTTGATAGGATTTGCTATTAATGAATAGAATTCTATGATGTTATTTCCAACTTTATTGGCTGTTTGGGTAGTTTTTCCATCTCTTTCAACTTTCCGGTTTAAAAGCCTGCATTTGCGCTTGTTTCCCACCTTTCCTCTTACTAGTCAAGTCCATATACAGATTTGCTGTATCCAGGATTGTTTGTAAGCTTCTGAGCACCCCCCAAGCCTTTCTGTGTTGGAGGGAAGTCTTCTCACTTATCAGTGAGAGTGGTAAGCACTAGGTAAACTATCTACCACAAGAGTGGTTTCTGGCCCAGAAATTGTAGTTTATTGACCGTTTGGCAGTTTTTCCATCTCTTTCCACTTATTGGTTTAAAAGGCCGCATTTGCGCTTGTTTCCCATCTTTCCTGTAATTAGTCTAGTCTAGATACAGATTTGCTTTATCCAATACTGTTTGTAAGCTCCTGAGCCCCCAAAGCCTTTCTGTGTTGGAGGGAAACCTTCTAGCTTATCAGTGGGAGTGATAAGCACTAGAAAACCTATCTACCACATAAGGAGTGATGTGGGCCCAGAAATTGTAGTTTTTGGCCATTTGGACAGTTTTTCCATCTCTCTCAACTTTGATTTAAAAGCCCACATTTGCACTTGTTTCCACCCTTTCCTGTAACTAGTCTAGTCCAGATACAGATTTGCTGTATCCAGGACTGTTTCTAAGCTCCTGAGCCCCCCAAGCCTTTCTGTGTTGAAGGGAAGCCTTCTAGCTTATCAGTGGGAGTGGTAAGTACTAGGTAACCTATCTACCACATAAGGAGTGGTTTCTGGCCCAGAAATTGTAGTTATTGGCCATGTGGGCAATTTTTCCATCTCTCTCAACTTTCTGATTTAAAAGCCACATTTGCACTTGTTTCTTTCCTATAACTAGTCTACTTCAGATACAGATTCTTGGCTTTAGCACTTGAATTTGTTTATTTGTGCTCAGTATTTGTTCAGAACTTGTTGTAAGCAATAAATAAGCTACAGATTACAACACTTAATCTTCCTCATTATCTAGAGGAAAACAGTTTTTGTACTTACTTTCCTCACTTGCTTAGAGAAAAACAACTCTTATACTCACTTTCCTCACTTGTCTAGAGGAAAATATTTTTTTATTCAGGCATGTCCAAGGGTCAGCTCCCAGTGTTCTCTCCTGTCTACCTGATGAATCTGGGCATTTTGAGGCATTGTAGAAATTGCCTCATTTACACAGACAACCCTCTCCTCCTACCACCCAACACTACAACCTGTGAGAGATGCACTTATCTAGCTAAAGTGGAGGTAAAGCTCTCTCCATCCAAGACTGAACGTGCCAGTCAAGAGAAGGTAAACACTTGCACCACACCACACTCTTTACATAGTCCCACTAAACCTACACCACCAAAATCCACACATAGAAACACAAAAACATTTGTTGAGGCTCTCTATAATAATATACTCAAGCAACAGAGACCTCCAAAGCAGAAACGCAATCAATCTCCACCCCCCAACACAACCCAAATGACTCATAGCCCACAGACTCAGTGTGCCACTCAACCACAGCCCACAAGGCAAAACAACATACCCAAAACACTAGTCATAGGTGACTCTATAGTCAGGCACACTGATGTCCCACTCACCAGGCTAAACAAGAAGATTACTGTCAGCTGCCTATCGGGTGCCAGGATCCGCCACATAACCCATGCACTCAGGTCACTCCACAACAAGTACAAGTATGACTCTGTCATTGTCCATGTTGGTGTGAACGACCTGAGACGTACCTCCCTAGACTACATGAAAAGAGACATGGAAGAGCTCTCTTGTCTTGTAGCCCAGGCATGTATGACTTTAGCCCTGAGTAGCATCTTGCCATCGCCCAGAATGATATCGTAGTACAAGGACAAAATGATTGACTTCAACAATTGGCTAAGCTTCTGGTGTCATTCTAAGGGGATCCAGTATCTGTCTGCCTGGGACGACATGGTCGACAGACCGTGATGCTTTGACAGAGATGGCCTGCACCTGTCAACCCTGGGATTCCAGATACTACTCTTGCCACCCCTACAGTGCCTTTTTTAGGCAAGGTTCAAATGACAAATTCACCACCATAACAGGAACAGACAAGCAAAACCAGAGGGTAATGCTACTCAATACTAGAAGTCTAAATCTCAAAATGCACTCCCTCGAGGCACTCCTTAAAATGGAGAACATCAATATCTTTGCAGTGACTGAGACCTGGTTCAAGGCTCCAGAGTGCACCCCTGCATTACCAGGCTAAAACTCATACCACAGTTTTCGGCCATCTAACCTGAATCAGAACACCAAAGGTGGAGATGTGTCCATATTCATTAAGGATATCCACACCTCCAGGCTAGTTGCTCAGCATAATGCATCCAAGGTTATCCAAGTACGACTAACTCTGGGCAAAACTGCAATACAAATTTTAGCTTGCTACAGATCCCAACCATGCCCCAGGATTCCCACTCCTCTTTTCTTGATATACTGGAAAATATTAGGGTTCAAACCAAACACCCTAATAATGGGCGATTTCAACTACCCCACCATTAACTGGGAAAACTACTCATGTACCAACTCCTTTGCTCAACGCATTCTGGAATTCATAAATTTCAATGCCCTGGATCAACTTATCCACACCCCCACCAGGGGCAACAATATCCTAAACCTAGTCATTACCGAAATTCCACACCTGAAGTCAACTCCTCGTTGGTCAGATCAGACCATGCAGCTAATCACCCTAGATATCCACATCCCTCCCCCCATTAAGGAAACCATGGTAAAACATTTCTTCAAAGCCAACTTCATGCTTCTTAAGACAGAAGTGGTGAACTTCATGACACCCATGCAGATGGACAATACAGTTACGACTGCTGAATCCTACACAAATGCACTCTATAAGCACTTACACAAGTGCATGGATCATGTTATCCCGAACAGAAGCAAGACACTATCCTCCAAAAAAAGGAAGCCAATCTGGTAGTCCCCTGTCATAAACAAACTCTTCAACAGAAGGAAGAAACTGTTGCAAAAGAGAGTAAACTTCCATGAGTGGATGAGCTCCCTGGTCAGCCTCAGTAAGGAGCTAAGATCTCTTATAAGATCCTCCAAAGCTAGCTATGAAAACAAAATCGCCACTGATTCTAAGGACAACCAGAAAGCATTCTATAGCTATGTCAGGAATCTCAGTGGCAACACCCATATCTCCTCTGAGTTACAGCACAATGGCATGAAAATTACAGAACCAACTGATATTGCCAACATCCTGGCAGATAGGTTCAGTGCTAACTTTACTCCCCTCTCACTCCCTAAAGGCCCCATATCTATACAGGAAGAATGCAGAGTGCCTGTAATCACAACTACGCAGGTAAAAGCTGCGCTCTCTAAAGCCAAAAACACAGCATCCATGGCACCAGACAACATCCCAATCTGCATTTTATTTGAACATCAGAATGAACTGGCTCCCCATCTAAGCACCATGTTCAGTCATAGCCTCACATCAGGCTTTGTGCCCACTGAATGGCACACAGCAAAAGTTATCCCACTCCACAAACAGGGAGCTACCACTGATCCTGGGAACTATCGCCCTATCAGCCTGACGAGTCTGGTCTGTAAGGCCATGGAACATATCATCATGGAACTCATAAAAACATATCATCATGGAACTCATAAACAAGGACATTGGTAACCTCCAAACTCTGGACCCCACCCAGTTCGGGTTTGTGAAAGGCAGATCATTCCTCCTGAACCTGATTAACTACTTTGAGGCAGTCACCAAAGCTGTAGACGAGGGAAAGATGGTTCACACAGCCTATCTTGACCAAGGCTTTCGACACCATCCCCCATTCTGGAATCATAGATAAACTCACTAAACTAGGTATAAATCCTTACATCACAAGATGGGTTGCCATCTGGCTCACTGACAGAACCCACACTGTAAAAGTTGCATACTCCAAATCTGACTTCAAACCAGTGACAAGTGGAGTACCACAGGGTTCAGTCCTGGGACCTCTCCTGTTTGGTATCTACTTCTCTGAAGTACAGGCTAACACAGAAGGACTGCAAACTAGGAGCCATAGTCGAGTCCCCAAATGATGTGGGCATCTTGCAGAAGGGCCTCACTGAGGCAGATGCCTGGTGTCAGAGCCATGGCCTCAAGCTCAATGCCAAAAAGTGCATTGTCATCCCCTTTGGTAAAATCTCTGTACCCATGAACTACCACAAAGTTGGCAGTCTACTTAACACCGAATGTGTGATAAGAGACCTTGGGACCCAGGTGGACAGTAGTCTCTCCTTTGATAATCACTTTGCCACAGTAGTCAGGAAATCCTTCTCTGTAGCACACTTCAACAGAAAAGGGTTCTCATCCAGGAAAAAAGAGGTCATTGTCCCCCTCTACTTGACACTCATTAGACCCATTATAGAGTACAACACCCCTTTTGGAATGTATCTCACAAGACATCTGCAGCAGCTGGAAAGGCCATAGAAGTACCTCACAAAGAGGATTACTGGCCTCAAACTGATGCCCTACACTGACAGTCTCAAAAAAACTCCAGCTTTACTCCATAACATACTGCCTACTCCGAGGTGATCTCTGCCTAACATACAAAGCTATGTCAAACCCAGAGCTGTTGGACATGCTACACTGAAAGAAATCCCAATCCCTCCAAACTACATTCTAGGGACCTAGACCTTGTCACCACAATAAACAGGACATGCTGGAGGGATAGATTCATTGTTGCAGAGACTTCCCATACTCTGGAACAAGCTATCCATCTATGTCAAGCAAAGTTCCTCATTAGCACTCTTCAAGAAAAATCTTGATGAGTGAATGGGAAATAGGAAATACACCCCGGGGATCACTTCTGTGGCTCTGCACAACAGGAGCACAGGAAAATAACTTTCTTGGGTGGCGTAAGCCAGGGAACCTTGTTGGCAAGGCTTACTTAGGCCCTTGGGCCAATAGCCTAGTACCTACATATGAACCTATGAACTAAACTTTTTTTTATGGAACTGATGGAAACTCATTACATACCATGGTAAGAATGATAAATATAAATATATGTAAATTCCAGAAACAGGGGAAGCCATATCAGTGCAAAGAACCTTTGGGAGGAGAGGCGATAAGAAAGATGAAAAGGAGATGGGGTGAATCTGTGAATTTGTTTTGGTAACTCTGACAAGTCTAAGGGACAGCCATCTATCTGTGTTTTTTTTTTTTTTTTTTTGAGGTAGGGCTTCAATTTATTTATTGTATGAAAAAATGTGTAGGATAAAACAAGGTCAATGGGTAAAGTGTGAAAAGGCAGCAGAGGAAAGCAAACTAACATGACACAAAACATGGACATGATGGAATTATACAAACAATATGGCCACAAGAAAGGTAAACACACAAGCAAAGGATGGTCATCTGTGAGTAGAGAGGAATATAGTATAAAAACATAAATAAGGGCTGTAAAAATGCATATGCAGGTGTGTAAACATATAAATGGTTGGAGGAGTAGTATAGGCCATTGTGGATTAGTGCAATGGTTAAGGTGTTTACCTCACAGTCAAAAGGTATAGGGTTTGATTCTCACCTTTGAAAGGGAAATTGGCTAGGCTTATAACAACCCACAAGGGCAGCTAATCTAGTACTTACTTATGAACTTATAAACCAAAGATCATACATCATGGCAATCATTTGATGCTATACATGTATATCCCCATGAAACTTAAAAAGTACAACTGGTATATGTGAGATAGCCAGTAAAATGAAAATAAATATAGAAATATAAAATAAATGACACAGAGGCACATATGTTCACATGTCAGCAGGTGAATGTGACAAATGAGCTCATAAAGATAAGTCTGGAGGACTTTTTGAATACTACAAGAGATTGAAACCAAGTTATCGATTCTGGAAAGGAATGAGTCAGAGAGACTAGTTTGCCAGAAGACAACCTTGATTATTACCTTAATATCTGACCAAAGAAAAAGAGACTGTAACTCATTGCATTAAGACTCAGCACCAGAGATGCTATAACCTTTTACACAACAAAAGTTAATTTTAGGTTACAAAACACAGACAGGACTGTGCTATTAAGGCCAAAGTTGTTATTAGCGTTGTAAAAAAAAACAGAGATATTTATACTACAACTATTATATTTGTTTTGATGAAGTCATCCTGCATTTTATTTTTGGTAAATAGTCATTTGAACTGCAAAGATTTAAAGTGTTAGGTGCACGATATTATTTTCCATATTGGTTGATGTAGCAGGCAATTCATTCACCCTATAATTATATTTTTACTGAAGCTTGTGCCTGTCACTAGTAAGTAAACCAAAGAAAATTCCATATGAGAACTGTATTCCTGTGATTTGTGGACAATGCAAAGGATACCAAAGTGACGTAGTGAAGCATGTCACAATACTAAACCTACATATTTCTATTTTGAGGTCTGGAAGAGGTTCATAGGTTCATAGGTTCATAGGTTCATACTAGGCTATCTGCCCGAGGGCATTTACAAGCCTAGCCCATCGTTTTGTGGCTTACGCCACCCCTTTAGTATGGGGAACTATACCCATTATTTTGCTGTGCCTCTGTCGAGCAGTGACACTGAGGTTATCCATGGGGTATATCTGTGATCTCCCATCCATTGGTCAAGATTTCTCTTGAACAAGGCCAGCGAGGTACTCTGCCTCACATGTACCGGGATTTTGTTCCACAGCATAGGGAGTCTTTGGGTGATGAATCTATCCCTCCAGCACGCCCTATTAATAGCCGTGTCAAGGTTTAAGTCTCCGCCCTTGTGGCTCTGATGGATCTAGATTTTTGAGGTGAAGCATATTCATCAAATCTGGGTTTGACATGGCCTTGTATGTTAGGCAAAGGTCACCTCTGAGCAAGCAGTAGCGACTGAATAGAGCTGGAGTTCTTTCAGTCGGGCAGCATAGGACAGATTTTGAGACCCTTTATCCTTTTGGTGAGGAACTCTCCAGCTGCTGCAAGTGTCGGGTCAGATACATTCGAATGGGGCATTGTACTCAATCATTGGCCTGATGAGTGATGAGTAAAGGGAGACTATGACCTCCCTTGATCTAGATGAGAATCCTTCATGATAAGGTGGGCAATGTAGAAGGCCTTCCTAACTACTTTAGCTACATGGGTGTCGAATGACAGACTACTATCAACCTGGGTCCCCAGGTCCCTGATAACTTCTTCTGTGCTCAGTGGATTGCCACCTATTTGGTAGCTAGGGGTAACCTTGTTTTTCCCAAAGGGTATGACTATGCATTTTGGCATTTAACTTTAGGCCGTGGCTCTGGCACCAGTTATCCGTTTCTGTGAGACCCTTCTGAAGGATATCTGTATCAGATGTGTTTTCTACTATGGCGCCCAGTTTGCAGTCATCTGCAAACTTTGTCAGCCATAACCCTCCTGTGTTTGCTTGTACTTCGGAAAAGTAGATGCCAAACAAGAGTGGGCCCAGGACTGGGACACCACTTGTGACAGGCTTTGAGTCTGACATGGCGCCAGCAACTCTGACCCTGTGGGTTCTGTCACTCAGCCAGTTTGCAACCCATCTTGTGATGTATGGGTTGACATTTAAGCTGATGAGTTTTTCAATGATGGGGTATTGTATCAAGGCCTTAGCCAGATCGAGGTAGGCTGTATGGACTGCCTTTCCTCATCAATGGCTTTGGTGACTGTTTCAAAAAGTCAACCAAGTTTAAAAGGCATGATCTGCCTTTGACAAAGCCAAACTGGGTTGGATCCAAAGTCTGCAAATTCCCTATGTCTTTATTTATGAGGTCCATTATGATCCTCTCCATGGCTTTGCAGATAAGGCTTGTCAAGCTATGCAGTGCGCCACTCCTGGATCCAGAGGTAAGACTTTGATTAAACAGCTGTCCTAGCTGTGGGTTTAATTCCTCATTGAGTTCATGGAGCACACAGCCGGGACACCATCAGGTCCCATGGATGCTGTGTTTTTGCTTTGGAGAGCAGTTCTCGAGATGTTTGGGGCTGCAATCGTTTGGTATAGATATCTCCGAGTTTGCACTGAACCTGTCAGCCAGTATGTTGGCAATGTCTGTAGGATCAGTAATCTTCACATCATTTTGAACTAGCTCTGAGCATATCTGGGAGTTTCCTCCCAGGTTTCTAACATAGCTAAAGAAGGCCTTATGATTGTCTTTTGAGTCTTTAGCTATTTTTCTCGAAATTTGCTTTGGATGATTTTATGAGAGCTCTTAGTTTTTACTTATAGTGATCAGGGTGTCTTACCTTTTAAGGATTTTGCTCTATCTTGTAGTAGCTTCCTCCTTTGTTGTAGAGTTTGTTTATGGCTGGGGTCCACCAGACTGGACGCTTGCCTTTGGTACAAAGAGTCTTTGTTTTGCTTGGGATTGCCTATCATGCACAGTCCTGCAGGTATGGTAGAAGGCATTTTGTAGAAAAGTGATTCAGTGGAGTGACTGTTTTCCGCTGCCTTCCGGGGGGAGCCTAGGAGACCACACTAGTGTGAAAGTGTGAAGTGATTTTTGATTGTTCTTTACTGTGGTCTTTC
Source organism: Protopterus annectens (assembly GCF_019279795.1). NCBI lineage: Eukaryota > Metazoa > Chordata > Ceratodontiformes > Protopteridae > Protopterus > Protopterus annectens. The sequence continues at coordinate 485,286,940 of NC_056732.1, read as the reverse complement.
AGGTGGGGGTGGGATGAGGACCTCCAGCGAGATTAGTTTGTGGTCTGATCTCACCAGTGATGTTGAACATTGTGCTCCCATGTTTCGTGATGATGAGATCAAGTATGTTATCTCCTCTTGTGTGGATGGTGACTAGTTGTTCCATGGCATTTGAGTTTATGAATTCCAGGAACTTTTGGGCTAGTGTTTGGGCTTGAGTAGTGTTCCCAGTCTATATTAGGGTAATTGAAGTCACCTAGTATGATGGTGTTTGGTGATACATTTATCCCTTTTCAGGAAGGCCATGTGAGGTTCCTGAGTTTGTGAGGTTAATTGCACCTGGATGGTCTCCGATGCATTCTTGAGGTGTGGGTGTCCTTGATGAATATGGATACCTCCTTTTGGTATTGTCCGGATTTTGGGGCTATGAGGTAAAACCTGATAGCTGGGGTGCTCTCAGGAGCCTTGAACCAGGTTTTTTTTTCCTTTTGTGTTCTAGGGTGGTAAATTTGAGCCTTGCCTAAAAAGCGTGGCTTGTCCAGCATGTCATCCCAGGCAGACAGACACTGGATCTCCTTTGAATGACACCAGTGTTTAAGCCAATTGTTAAAGCTGATCATCTTGTGGCATCATTCTTGGTGAAGGTAGGATACTGCTCAAGGTCAGGGTCATACCTGCCTGGGCTACATAATCAGAGAGCTCCTCAATCTCTTTTCATGTAGTCCGACAATGAGTCATATTTGTACCTGCTGTTGAGAGACCTGAACAAAAATTTTCCCACTTTTCTGAGAGTTAAAAAGTTCAGTTACAGGCTTGCTGTTCCTGAACTGTTTGAAAGTTTCTGTGAGCCATTTTGCTTGGGCTGAAGGAGGGTCTCTGTGTTCATCAGTGGCAGTGACTAACATTGAGCAGCTTCCCTGCCCCCGAGAGGTGGTTACTGACTAACTGTAGTTTTGGCCACTGTCATTTCCATAACTCCTTCATCTCTTAAAACCTAGTTGCCGGTTTGAGCGTCTTTTCAGGCTTGTTGGCTGTTGGTGAAGCACCCTCCAAGAGGTATTTTTTCTCTGTTTATTTGCTAAGTTTTTCTAGCTTGAGCATTTTCTGGCTTGTTAAACTTGATTTCTGTATTAGTAGCTGTATTTAGAGCACAACAAAGCTGTTTGCTGAATTTCCTGTTTGCACTTAAAAAACAAAACAACAAAAAAATCTTGCTTTTTTCCCACTTTTCTGAGAGTTAAAGTCTGTGAGGCCATTTTTGCTTGGGCTGAAGGAGGGTCTCTGTGTTCATCAGTGGCAGTGACTAACATTGGGTGACGTGGGTGACCGAGAAATGGGGGGTTGCCTTTTTGGGGTACTATCTATGACAAGAGTGCCGTATCAAGGTAATAAGTACTGTAGGAGCAAGTGCTACGTTTAACAGATAGAGAATAGTCTACTTGGAGTCAAGTAGAGATGATCTTTTTAATTATAGGATAAGCTGATTAGATCAGTAGTATAGTTCGAGGAAGGTAGTTTTAAGGGAAAATTTGAAGTACTTTATGTCTCTGTATTCAAGACTGATGTGCAGTCTGGAGCCAGTGCTGTACAGAAGCCCAGTGGGAAGTCAGCTGCTTTGGTAGTGCTCACAAGGTGACCACAGTAAAGCCATTACTTCATAGAACAGCTGCTACTGCTGAGGGATCGGTAGAAATAGCAATGTCCAAGGCTACATGTCAAGCCACAGCCTCACAAATAGCCACTAACTAGAAAGAAATAACTTAAGGCATACATAGTGATGTTAGACCGTATCACCACCTGGGGTGGGGGGTGGGTACTGAGCTGGGCTGATATGCCTCTAATAGTAGCTGCACAATGCATTGAGGGATGACCGCTGTGCCTTAATGGACATAAAAGCACCAGTTACAAAGATTACAAGAAGGAGAAATGGTGTCTGCTTACTAAAGGGTCACTACAGAGACTCAAGTCCTCAAGTGGACTTTTGTCAAAAGCAAAATGCTAAGTGATCACAGCTGTCTAAACTGCGGAACTGAAACATTAAGTTACTTTCTGTTTAGATGCTGAAGGGAATAACTATAAAGTATCCATGTTTGAAACACTAATAATTAATAGATTTAAATAAGAATTGTGAACTATTATTAAGAAATGGGTGTCAGTCAGATATACTGAGAGCTTTCTTATTTATTCTTGTGTTAAGTTAAATGGTAATGTGTTATGAGAACTTATTTAGAAGCATGTCACCTAAAGCAAACAACAAATCATTACTCAAAGTAAAAGAGACATTTTCTAATTTCTTGTATTTTAAATGTGAAAGGAGGAGACACTTTGCAATGTTCTGTAGTAGCAGTATCAATGATAATAAGTCTGACATAAATGGCAAACCTGTTGACAAATGTAAATGAAATGAAACTTAAGGAATGAAACAAAACTACTGCTAGTGTGGTTAAAAAGCAAAGTGAAACTTAGGGAATTAAATAAAACTGCTTCTAGTGTGGTTATAAAGCAAAATGAAAGTTAAGGAATGAAACAAAACTACTGTTAGTGTGGTTAAAAAGCAAAATAAAACAGGGAATGAAATAAAACTACTGTTAGTGTGGTTAAAAAGCAAAATGAAACTTAGGGAATGAAATAAAACTACTGCTAGTGTGGTTAAAAAGCAAAGTGAAACTTAGGGAATGAAATAAAACTACTGCTATTGTGGTTATAAAGCAAAATGAAACTTAAGGAATGAAACAAAACTACTGCTAGTGTAGTTAAAAAGCAAAATGAAACTTAGGGAATGAAACAAAACTAGTGCTAGGGTGGTTAAAACGGCATTTTTTACTGATCCACTATTAAGCTAATTAAGTGCCATCTACTAATATAGCAATAACCCATGCCTGGGTATGAGTAATGCTGGATTTACCCACGGTTGGTGTGGTTTGGTCACGAGGGCAAAGCCCGAATGGCCAAACAAAGACAACTGTGGGTAAATCCAGCATTACCCACACCCAGAAGTGGGTTATTGCTGTTATACAATGACATTATTTAAGAAAAAAAATAATTACTTTTCTTAAATAATGGCATTGTATAATGCCTTCTTGCTGCCCTTCCGCAGCTGTCTGGTATTCTGCGGCAGTTCTGATGTACTGCGCATGCGTATGCTTATGCAATACATCAGAGCTGTGGGTGGAAGTCTTTTTTTTACAGCAACGGAAAACGCAAGATCTCCGTTGTTTTTTACAAACTGTCTCGCTATGTTAAAGGAGTTTAACATTACGAGACAGCTTTATAAAAAGCAATGGAGAATCTTCGTTGCTTTTTTTAAAGCTGTCTCGCTATGTTAAACCCATTTAACATAGCGAGACAACTTTAAAAAAAGCAATGGAGAAAGCAAGATCTCCGTTGCTTTTTTTAAAGCTGTCTCGCTATGTTAAACTCCTTTAACATAGCGAGACAGCTTTATAAAAAGCAATGGAGAATCTTTTTTAAAGCTGTCTCGCTATGTTAAACCCATTTAACATAGCAACGGAGAAAGCAAGATCTCCGTTGCTTTTTTTAAAGTTGTCTCGCTATGTTAGCGAGACAATGTGTAAAAAGCAATGGAGATCTTGCGTTCTCCATTGCTGTAAAAAAAAAGACTTATACTATTGGAAAAAGTCCAGGCGACTGGACCTTTTTCCATTAGTATAAGTCTGATTTACAACATGCACGCTGACCAATCAGCATGCACATTTTGGAATATTAATGGGGGGGTCATTGTATAATAGATGATTAATGGTTACAGGGACTATTAAAAGCTAATAGCATGATAACATTAATCAAGGGGCATTACCTCTGTAAGCAAAAAAAAAAAAAAAACTTTTCATGAAAGACTGTAGTGATTATATGCATTTTTTGGGATATAAAAAGATATCCTATTGCCCAGATAGAAATTCAGACTGAGTTTGAGAAAACAGCATATCTTTTTCACATGATATAATCATTGGGAAATACTTCCCAATTTTAAAAAGTTCTGGAGACAGTGGGAAAGAGGGAGAGCACTTAACAAGTCACGTCCACAACCTAAAAGGACTGGAGCTGCAGGAACTTGGACCCAGGGCCATACCTCTGCACTCCCCAGTGTAGAAATTTGGGCCCAACTAATGGCCATGTCCATTAGTAAACTAGAAGTTGGTAATTGCCCAGAGATAATGTTAAAAAGTCTTAAGACGAGAAGAAAATGGCAAAGATAAAGAGAAAGGAGGACCTTGCAACTCTTCAGACATTAAGGAACTGCAACAGAAAGACAATTGAGTCAGGGGGAGGAGCCAAAGGCAGCTGGAGTACATAGAGACATGGAGAAGGAAATATCCAGTGAACTTGCTATGCACCCCAGAAAAATCCCAGCTGAAAAGGGCAAAAGACCCAGAGAAGAAGGAAAGCTAAGCTTGAAATAATTCCCACTGAAAAAGCCAGGCTGCAGAAAATTAAAGAAGACGAGGAAGGTACTGGCTTCCAGAGCCTAGATAGGGATGTAACTAAGTTAGAAGAATAGATTTATGACTACACTAAATATTGGTGTGAATCACCATTATTAAGAGAAGAATGGGATACTATGACCCCATGTCATCATTAGTGGGTGAAGAGGCAGAATCCACTACCAAATAGTAGGCAACTAGAAAGGGAAGTACAGAGACAGTTGACCTTCAAGTGTGCAAATTAAACTTTGAGAAGGCCTATTGGGAGAATGAAACTTTGAGTAGAGCTGAAGATAGCATTTCCAGGATGGTGGGGAAGAATTTGTTGCACCTTTTCCTCCAGGTTACCCTTACTTTGAACTCCAAAATGACCTATTACATTGGGTAACTAAGGAGAAGGAGGAAGTAGTACGCCAGTTGCTGGTGCCTAAATCCGTTACCCAACTAGTGATGAAACTGGTACACAGCACATTGTTGGAGGGGGCGTGCTCCTGGGTATGAACAAAACCAAAGTCTGAATTCTAATGAGATTTTACTGGCTGCATATAATGTGGAAGGTAAACAAGTTACAACTTTTGTACAAGGTACCATGTGTCAAAAAAAAGTCCTAGACCCTAGCTGTAGAAATCCATTAATATCAATTCTAATAACAGAAACAGCTTTCATAAGGACTGTCGTGGATTTTATTGAGCCATTGATTGTCTATTAGTGAGTATCAATATATGTATATATATATATATATATATATATATATATATATATATATGTGTGTGTGTGTGTGTGTGTGTGTGTGTGTGTGTGTGTGTGTGTGTGTGTGTATATGTATATATATATATATATATATATATATATATATATATATATATATATATATATATATATATATATATATACAACCAACTACCCAGAAGCAAACCTCTTTGCAAAGCAAAGAATTACTCTATTCTTCAGCGTAATAATACCAAAGTAAATACTCACAAACTCAGGACCACTTTTACATAAAAGATTATATCCCAGTATGTTAAAGCTTCAAAGTGAAGCATCTTAGAACTTCTGTGTATCTTCAAACTGATAGCCCATTCCAATCGTTTAACAGGACATTAAAATCCACATTAAGAAAAGTTACAGAAGAGGATGGCAAAAAGCATATCTCCTGTTTGCCATCTTGGACGTTATCTAGGCGTCCATAGAATTCAGCAACTAGACCATTGCCAAGGAGACAAGAGGAGTGGAAAAAACACCATTTAAGACAGTACTGGAGAATTATATCTCCATAAACTTCAGGATGAAAATAGTAATGCCAATAGCCCATGAACAACTGAAAATAGCACAAGCTGCCCATTAGGGAGAGTATAACAAGAACACCTGAAGGATCAAATTTCAGGTCAGAAACCTAGTACTAGTTTTAGTTTCTTTGGCTGAGACTACATTTTTAGCCAAATGGAAGGGTCCTTTTAGAATTGCGAAAAGAGTGAAGGTTAGGCAAACAGGTAAAAGATGTCCTGAGTATAGAAATGTTATAGAACCCCAGAGTGAGGCAGAGGCAGTCCTAACTATTATTGATGCAGAGGCTAAGGAAATTAGAAAACATACTTCAGGTGGTAACAGATTCAATCTTATCAACCCCCCCAAAAATCAAGAGGCAAAGAACTTTCACCCCCAAAATAAAAAAGCTTTCTCTTATCTCTCAAGTAGAAACAGTCTAGACATCATATAGAGACTCATTTCCACAGAGCTCAGCAAAGCTTGGAATCCAGGCTTGTGTTCCTGAGTGTTTTACTTGCATTCAGGCAAAGCTAAGTAATTTTGATTGATAAATTACACTTATTTAATTTGTTTAAACAAAACCCTGCTGTTTTATTGAACTATTTGTGCATTTAACTGCTATTTTACTTGAAAAAGTGCATTTCCTCACATTATTGTTGCTGTTAGACTGTTTGCCTTGAAATTCTGAAATCACCTCTAAAAGGGCTATCTAGCTATTTATTTATGTTTGTGGTATCATTGCATTTTTGGCAATCTTTTATTGTGTTTTTACATTAGGAGGACTGTGATTATTCATCTATTGGCAGTATGTGTTTGTTTGGTCTATCTGAATTGGGAAACGCACAAAAGGGCTCTAAATGTAGTCATTTTATTGGCCGGAGGGTTCAGTAGTCAGTTTTCTGTATTTTCAATGCTGGTATCAATTTGGAGTATTTGCACGTAACTGCTCACTGTGCAGCAGCATTAGCAATGCCCTGTACAGATGCAAACATCTAGAAAGCAAATTTTCCTTATAGAACAGCCCATAAAACTGTACCCTGTAAAGCAGTAAGTATAGAGTAAATACCTTGCATGTTGCCAAGCTTAGAGCAGCTATTTTGCACATCATGTAGCAACACCATAACGTTAGTATAATTTACTATTACATAACCTTGTTTGCCTTCATCCCCATAACAAAGTACCATGAGTAGCTTCCTGTTAACACTGCCCACCACACCCTTGTAGCTCAAAAATTAAAGGAATGGGCAGTGAATATGCTATTTCCTAACTTATGTGCAGTTAGATTGGTGGATATGGGTAAATTAAGACAATGTAGCAATTGTCTCATGTTTGCTGGCTGCCACTTAATCCTTAAGGTGACAGATGCATTATGTGAGAGGTGTACTTACACAATGTCTCTGTAAGCTAATCTCTGAAATACAAGCACACATCAGGTTATCAGAACCATGCACACAACACCCACCACACATAACATTCAGCCCACACATAGGCCAACATATGCTTAAGCAATTCAATGCAATCTTCCTAAACAACAAAGACCTCCTAGGTCCTCCATTGGCCAAGCATATCCTCAGCAAACTCAAAAGCACTCATAAAAAGCAACATTTAAGAGCACAAATACAGCCACACTCAGTGGAGCCCCAGATGCAAAGCCCATAAGACAAATAAGCACACTTCTCAGTATTCTTGTCATAGGGGGCAATATTGTAAGACATACTGATGTTCCTCTAATTGGGTTGAACAAGCAGATGCTAATGGTTAGCTGCAGTGGCAGCTAGTGACTTCAAAGTAAAGGGGAGGGGGCTGCAAGAAGTGATGGGTGGGGCTCTACTACAGAAAGAAAGTGACCATTACCTGTGATGAAGCAACTGATAGGGGTATTCACTTTCATTTGCAGACTGCCTCAGTATGTGCCCACTCTTATAGCCACTTTACAGAATATATACTCCTCAGATATTTAACTGCAATCAAGAATAACAGCCTTAAGTGAGATTGGGTAGACAAAGGAGTCCATGGGGGCCCTGTTGCACACTACTCCCTCTGCACCTCCCAAGTGTCCCTCTCCTGTTCTCCCCCTCATTCTGGCCCCCATCATCCATACAGATTACTTCTTTCTTGTCTTTTCACACTTCATCTCCTCATTAGGCTGTTAAATACAGCCTAACAGGCTACAATTCTACTGTAATAAATTTGGCAGAAATGACTGAAATAAACCAGGGGTTTGGGGGTCACTAGGCCCCCAAAAGTCATAGATTTCTGTATGGCCTGAGATGCGTCTTACAGCATTTTTTACAACTTTTTGTTCTATTGATGGCCTGAACAAAACAGTCATGAGTAACAAAAGAAATTGTCTCTTTTTTTTCAAGGAAAATAAGTCGTGTGTAAAGTTTACTGTTCAAAGCCAACAAAAAAAAGAAGTTATGTTAACGGTGCTCCGGTTTCCTCCCACATCCCAAAGACATACTGTAGGTGGATTGGACACTCTAAATTGGCCCTAGGTGTGAGTGCATGCATGTGTATGCCTTCTGTGGAAGGTTGGGCGCCGGGCTGGCAACTCGACACTGTAAAACTCCACTGCCAATCATGAGCGGACAGGTGATCCGCTGTGGTGACCCCTAACTGGGAAAAGGTGAAAGAAGAAGATGTACTCACCATAACATTCCATGTTTGTTGTCCATCTCACCTTCATTCTTGCTGGTTGGGTTCGGAGCCGATCATCGGTTCCAACTTGGCCTTTTACTAAAGCTCGAGAGCTTCCACTGCCTCGAGGCTACACCCTATCCCATCATGCCTAGGGAAGATTACCTAGATCTTGTTTGTAATTACTAAATAGAATAGAAGTCATATACATACATTCCAGGTATATTTAGAGACTTATACTCTTCGAGACAAAGAAGGGAATCAGAGAACATGAATTCCACATCTAATAAAGACCTCTCGATCCTTCAGGAGCAAAGGATGGGCGAAGGAGGGTGGGATGCAAGAATGAAGGTGAGATGGACAACAAACATGGAATGTTATGGTGCGTACATAACTTCTTTATGTTATGTTGCCCTATCTCACCTTCATTCTTGTTGGTTGGGACAGCATCCCTAGCACCTTCTTTCTTGGGTGACTCAAGGGAACAAGCTCTTCAGAACAGTGGACCCAAAAGAAGCCCTATTCCGGGAGACCACGTCTACTTTGTAATGAGTGATAAAGGTGTGAGGTTTTACCCATGTTGCTGTAGCACAAATTGAATCCATGGGCAACCTAGCTTGAAAGGCAGCTGAAGTTGAAATAGCTCTTGTTGAGTGGCCTTTTATTTTTTCAGGCAGTTGTTTATTCTGAGAGGTATATGAGAATGTAATAGTATCTGTAAGCCATTTTGATAGAGTGACTTTAGATATCAAGGCACTCTTCTTTTTGTCTGAAAAGAACATGAATAATTGGTCAGATTCTATGAATTCTTTTGTTCTGTATAAGTACAAGCTTAACTGCCTGTGTACGTCTAACTGGTGAAGTTTGTATTCTGCCTTGTTGCCATGATTAGGGAAGGAGACAGGCAGATCAGTTGATTGATTTAAGTTAGTTTTAGAACAAACTTTGGGAAGGAATGAAGGATTAGTTCTAAGGGAGACTCTGTCTTTATGGAAAACAAAGTAAGGAGGGCATATGGATAGCGCTTGAAGTTCTGATACCCTCCTAGCTGAAGTGATGGCTACCAAAAAGACCATTTTCCAGGTTAGAAAATTTAGATTATAGGAAGAAGCTGGCTCATATGGCAGAAAGATCAAAGTAGACAGTACCAAATTGAGGTCCCAAGGAGAAGGTGGTTCTCTTATTGGAGATGTTAACAAAAACATACCTCTCAAAAAGGCTTTGCATAATTTGTGAGACAATTTTTGAACCCAAATCACCAATATGATAGTTCGATATGGAAGCTAGTTGAACTCAAATGGCGGCTGCTACTGCTCTTTCATTAAAAAGTTTTTCTAAGAAGTCTAAAATGCAAGCTACCAGGGTTGTGAAAGGGTCAATTTGATTGGCAGAGGCCTAACAAGAAAACCTTTTTCCACTTGCTCGTGTAGAGTTTCCTAGCTGTGGTTTTATGAGATGAGACTAGGGTGTGTTTTACACCAAAGGATATATCTGGAAGCCTGGCTAAGATTGGAAGTGGAGCAGCCAAGCTGTCAGTTTGAGGGTCTGGATTGAGGGATGGACAGTCCCTGATGGATGAGTCAGGAGGTCTGGTACTGGGTCAGGAATCCATGGCTCGTCTTTTAGATGGAGCCAAAGAAAGGGGAACCAAGTTTGACAATGCCAGTATGGAGTGATGAGTATTAATCTGCATTCCAATAGCTTGGCTCCCTGTAGAACATTGGGGATTAAAGGGACAGGTGGAAAAGCATAAAGGAGACCCGGGGGGCCAATCGAGTCCAAATCCTTCCCTTGCTGCCTCCTCCAGTGGGGGGATGAGGACAAAGTTGCTGCCATATTTGGCGTTCATGGACATGGCAAAGAAGTTGTAGCAAGGCTGCCCCACCTGCAAAAAATCTGATTCTCAGTTTCCTGTTTTGGGGACCAGTCGTGAGGCATTAGAGTAGCTCTGCTCAATTTGTCTGCTATCATGTTGGATCTCCCCAGGATGTGCATTGCTTTCAGAAAACATTGGGAGGGGACTGTCCACTGCCATACTGTATGAGCCTCTCGACATACGGGGTAGGGTCTGATTCTGCCTTGTTTGTTTATATACCACACGACTGACATATTGCCTGTCTGTATTCCAATATTCCTAGTGGAAGGGAGCACTGAAATGCTTGCAATGCCAATAGTACTGCTCTCATCTCTAGGACATTGATGTGCAAGTGGTATTCATTGTCTTGTTAAGTTCCTTGGACTGTATTTCCTTTATAATGCCCCCCACCCTTTCTGGGAAGTGTCCATGGTCACTTTAACTACTTGATGTGTGTGGGGTGGGTGAATGGTCTGCCCGGAAGTACCTGGGTTGACTGAAGCCACCAACCAGGTCCTTCTTGCAGGAATCTGTAATAATAATCTTGTGGGATATGGGTAGCTCCTGCATGGACCATTGGGCAAAACGTAGCCACTGAAGGACCCTCATGTGTAAGTGTGCAATGGCTATTAGAGTAATCACTGCCACCATTGTACCTAGTACCTTCAGAACAAACTTTGCCTGTACCTTGTTTTGAGTGAGTAAGAGGGATATTTGATGCCGTAGCATTTGAACTCTGTTGTGAGGAAGTTTTGCTACCATGTCCTTTGTGTTTAAGTCTGCTACTATAAATGAAATATGCTGTGATGGCAACAAGGCAGATTTTTTGAAATTTATTGTAATGCCCAATTGAGACACAGATGAATGGTAGTGTCTCTTGCTTTGACTAGTAGATGCTCAGTGGTAGTGGTTAGGAGCCAGTCGTCTATGGAAACACTTGGAATCCTAGATGTCTCAAGTGAGCCGTAACTACTACCATGCATTTGGTGAACACTCTGGGAGCTGTAGTTAGACCAAAAGGCAGAGCTCGGAATTGGTAATGACTGGCACCCTGCCAGAAGTGTGACTCCTGGATCACCTGTCCATTTTGATGTGGTATTTCGCATCCTGGAGATCTATAGATCACATCCAATCATCTTTTCCCAGAAAGGGAAATATTGACTGCAGTGTTACTATCCAGAACTTTGATTTTTTTTGCCGACTTGTTTAGTCTGCCGAGATCCAAAATGGGTCTCCAGTCCCCTGTCTTTTTTGGAACTAAAAAGAACCTTGAGAATGTTCTGGATCTTATTTAGTCTGCAGGGGCATTTTGAATGACTCTTTTCTCTAGAAACCTTTGAACTTCTATGGTTGCTTGATCCTTCTGACTGGGTGGAATGTCTGGGACTGACCTTTGTTGTGGGGGTGGGGAGGAGAAGGGTATGTTGTATCCTCTGGATATTATTGTCTGTACCCATTTGTCTTGTGTAATATCTAGCCAGGCTTTTTGGTACAGTGATAATCTGCCCCTGACTGCCTCCAGAGAATGTACCTCTGTCACCCTGGTTTTGCGGACCCCCTCTTCTGTGAGGTTGGCTTCTTCCATTATTGTTTCCCCCTCTGCCCCTGGGGGAATAGTCACCACATGCATCAGGTAAAACTCTTTGGGATTTGCGGAACCACATCTTTCCTCCCTTTTGACCTTTGGGATAAGGTCTAGAAGGGAGAGAAAAACATACTCCCATGGCAGACAGAGTCTTATCTTCCTGTTCGCATCTGGTCAGAGTCTCTTTTACTTTAGGCCCGAACAAGGATGAGCCATCAAAAGGGGAATTTATAAAGGAAGACATGAAGGGTTCAACAAACTTGCATAGGCACATCCAGGAATGCTTCCTTAGGGAGATTCCTGCACTTGCTGCCCTACTTGCTCCATCAGCTGCATAAGATATGAGTCGCATAGAGGAGTTGACTATGGAATTTAAGGTAGCAAGCTGAGCAGTCACCTTATCTGAGACCCCTGCAGCTGTAGAACCTTGGAGGGTATCTCCTAACTCCTTCAGGAGATCCCTCTGAAGTCTGGTAAAATGAGTCAAGTAGTTCAGCTACCTGAGTGTAAAGGCCACCGACGAGAATATACACTTTCCATATCTGTCCATTGTTCGAGATTCTTTGTTTGGTGGATGGACAGATGAGGAAGTCTCATACAATTCCTTCTTGGTGGCCGCCACCACCACCATAGCATCTACTGGGACACCTTTTGACAGGAATTCTTTATCATAGAGAGGAGTAATACATTTGTTGGGCCTCCTCGGAATGGGTTCCATCAAATCTGGAGAGCACCACGCCTTTCTACTGGCTACATTAAGGAGCTCATCAAAAGGCAGAGTCATCCAAGAGGTGGAGGGTAAAGAACCAAATGCCTGTAGGTACACAGCCTGATCCTCAGATGGGTTAATGGCCTTCCTGCCACCTCTCTGCTTAAGGATTTCTAGGATGTCTGCACAAGAGGCATCCTCAGAGGGTGACCACGGGGACCCTTCCAAGTCATCCAAGTCTGTGAATGAAGTGACAGACTACTCAGGGTAGTCTAGATGTTTCCACTTACAAGATTTCTTCCTAAGGACCTCTCCAGAGGGATCCTCTGGTGAGGTCTCAGAAAAGAGTGTCTCACCCAATGGGACATCCTGGGGCATTGGTTCTCTACCCCTAGGGTGGAGGGATGGTAGAGAGTCAGACACTGGCACTTTTGGGGGAAGAGAGCTTGGATCCAAGAGTGAAGCCATCTGGGGTGACAGCAGACTCCTCATGACCTTGAAAGCACCATGACCCGGGTCCAAGAGAGCCTCCAGCTCCAAATAGCCAGGAGACTTCCCCCACACCAAGGAGTTGGGCTTGGAGGCTGATGTAGATGCCGAACTCACCCTCGCCAAAGCCCCGAGAGGTACGTTCAGATCCGACAAGGGTTTGACCCAACTCTCCTCCCCGGACCCGACGGGGGAGTGTCGGCTCCCTTACCCTTGGACAGAGTATGACACTGAAGAGGTTGGATCAGAAATTGGGGCTGAAGAACTTGGGGCAGGTCTCAGACCCACGTTTTTCCACTACAATCACATTCAAGCCCTCCGGCTCCGAAGCCATTCAGGTCGGAGGAGGAATCAAAGAAGGGGTAGTGACAGTTGTCGGATACAATTTCTTTTGGGCTGGACTCAAAAGATTCTTGGCTAGAGCCGGGGTCTGTTGTAGCCTCCTGACCACTTGCTCCACATCATCATCTGACAGGGTCCTGGAGTATCAAAAGTACGGGGTTGAGGACATGATACTTCCAGCCACGGATTGCAAAATAGGTGACTCTGGAACTGTGGAAACTGGCTCTAGAGCTGGATACTGGCTCCAACTGTGACTCCTGGTTGATTCCAAAATAACTGGTGGAGCCAAAGGAGTTATCTTTTTGGGTCCAAAAGCCTTCAGTTCCAAAGATGTGTCTTTTGCCTGCTTTTTGATGGCTCAGAAGCTAGAGCCGTTGAAGATGCTCTCTTGTGAAACTTGTCCGATTTAGGGGATTGAAGAGATTTAGAAGTCTGATTCCCTTCTAGTGTTTCCAAAAAGGGAACTTTCAGCAAACCCCTAACTATCAACTTATTTTTTGTTCCATTAAGATCCTGTAACTAAACCCATGACAAATAGAACATGAATCCTGTAAGTGTAGAACGCCCAAACAGTACACACAGCTAGTGTGCCCGTCGGTCAAGGATATCTTCTGAGAGCAAGAATCACACTTCTTGAAGCCTGATTGCTTTGCTTCTTTCCCATCTTTAGACATTATAGTAATAACAAAATTCTGTCAAGAACAATCTCAATAAAATTACCACAACTGTCACTAAGTAGCTACTAGAAAGGGAGAAACTAAATATATCTGACTTTTTTTTTAAACACCACACAGGAAGAAAAAGGGGCTAGAGGAGAAGTCTTGAATTTAAACGACAATCTCCTCTAGCCCAAGAAGATGTCTCTAACTTAAATGACAAGCCCTCTAGAGAAAGGGGGATGAGATAAGAGGAGCCCTTTAATTTAAACGGGGTTAAAAAACAAACAAACCCTCTAACTCAAATGGGAAAATTAGTTTAAATATAAGTCGAAACAGGATAGGGATGAACTATAGGCCTAGCAAAAGCAACAGCCAACAACAAGCAAACACAACAAGCAGAAAAAAATGAAGGATTAACGCAAACTGGTGAATCCTAACCACACAGTAGCTAAATCACTACAACAATATTAATATAGCAGATAACAAAAAAACAGTATAACAAGAAAATTATTCCACTAGCCTGAGCCTAGTGAGAAGCACCTGATCTGTTTAGCAGCAAACAAGATCTTGGTAATCTTCCCTAGGCATGATGGGATAGAGTGTAGCTTTGAGCCAGTGGAAGCTCTCGAGCTTTAGTAAAAGGCAGAGTCGGAACTGATGACCATTTCTGAATCCAAACAGCAAGAATGAAGGCGAGATAGGACAACATAACATTAATAAATTGAGAAGGGTACTTCTTTCAAGGATATACAGACCTTATGTGGGATTAAGCCCTGCCTTCCAACCCCTTCAAAAAAAGGGCAGTTATCTATTATGCATCTCTTTTTTGTTTATTTATTTTATTTAATTATAATTAATTAAATTTGATAAACATGTCAATCACACTATTAAGTCCGTCAACAAAAAACTTGGCTCCCTGTACAGAGCCAAACCTTTCCTCACCCCCCTAGCTAGGGTAGCTATTGCAAGATCATACCTCCTCTCTACCCTTATGTATGCCTCCCCTGTACTCACCAACCTATCCAAAACCAATCTCAACAAATTATCAGGATGTTACAATCATATAGCCAGATTTGCTACAGGCATGGATTTTAGGACCCACCATTTCCATAACCTCAAAGCACTGGGATGGCTAGAGTATCCTACCCTTCTACAGTTCAACCAGCTTATAGTAGCACATAAAATACTCCGTCAACCTGACAACACCCCTGCCCTCAAAAATATTCTCACCCCTCATAGTACCCCCACGCCATTACGCTCAGCTGATAAACTAATGATACTGACCCAAAAATCCAACAACTCTGCAGGTGATGCCATATTTGTCAACTCAACCAGTAAAATCTGGAATCTACTACTGTTACCAAGGAAATCTCACTACCCCTATTTAAAAGAGAACTCAAAAAATACCTCACATCTCATTGGCTGTGCTCTTGTTCTAAACATGACTAACAACTTATACATGTCTTGCTACCCAACCTGCTGTTTAGCCAAGTATCTATGTCTCATAGCATTTGAATGTCTAAGCATTATGAATTATGAGATCTGATTTTATTCTATGTTCACATTTTCTGATACGTCTTTGCCAATCAGATGCAAGTCAACACATTGTGTATAGTGATATCTGCCTGTATTCTTTGTCTATATTTTTCTAAACATGTCTGCCTGAGTTTATCACTCAGTGATGTATGTACTGTCTCTTTGACTCTTTTTTGGTACGTGGAGCTTTTCTCCCCGGGCCTCCACGGAAAATGGACATATATCCAGTCAGACTATCCAGGTCAACAAATGTAAAATAAATAAAATAAAAATAAATAAAATAAATTTATTTATTTAGTTAACATTTGTTTGCTGGGAAAGTACGACTTGGAACGAAGCCAATTTTTAGCAGCAGCCCAGGGAGAAACACTCCAGATGCATGTCTTTACAACATGGGTGGAAACCGGAGCACCCGGACGGAACCCACACAAATGCAAAGAGGACATACAGACTCCACACAGAAGGCACCCCGGCCAAGAATCAAACTAGAGAACCTCTTGCTGCGAGGCAACAATGCAACTGCTGCACCACTGCGCTATCCTTGGAATGAAACTGAAAGCACAAATAGCCAGGGGCATACGTTATATAGCTAAGGATGTGGGTAAAGAAATTCATGCACCTTGATAAAACCCACAAAGAGACAAGGAGTACATGCACACTCTACACATAAGGCATCACAGTCAAAATACTAACCTACAGCAGTGTTAAATGGCAATATTAGTTGATGTGACACTCTGCCAGTGATCAATTGCCATCCCACACATTCTGCCCAGACTGCCACAGACAGCCTCTAATTCACTCCGATGGCGCTCAGAAGTTTGCACTGTAACTTCCAATGGGTGGAGCCTAAGCCTTTTTACAGACTCAAATTCTGTCCTCACATTTCAAACAAATGTTCATATTTCTGGAACCACAGGTATTACGAAAGAAGTATCAATGGCAAATTCTTCAGCACAAACTATTTTATAGTGGTAGCATTATTTAGGTTCTAGGTCTTAAACCGAATTTTATAAGTCACAGTAAACACAGTAATTATTACATTTGTAATATTTTGTAAACAACTTACAATATATCAGTAACCACACAAGTTGTACACACAATGTCAGCAGCATTTATTCATCTAGGTGAGAGCTTTCATACGAGACTAAGGAGTTCTGTCTGTGTGGCTTGGTTGTTGCGATATTTAGAACAATTTGAAAATTATATCTATATAAATTAATATAATAAAAACAACAGTTAATATCTCTTTACCTGCACTACACCGAGGTCAAATATTAATGCAGTTGAGTTTGCAATCGTGTAAGCTTTAAGATTAAATATTTTAAAACCTTGTACATAGCATGGTTTTGGAATTATTGTTGCAAATATTAACTAGCAATATTTGACGCCTACAGGCATCAGTAGGAGGAAACTGCAGATGCACCTGGAGGCGTCACTCGGATGTAATGAGTTCAGTACAGTCAGTGGCGGCTGGTGACTTCAAATCAAAGGGGGGCTGCAGGAGACAGATGAATGGGTGGGGCCAATGAGAAGGGGTATGACCAACTAGAAAGGGGTGGAGCTATGCTAAAAACTGCAGAAAACTAGGACTTTAATTAAATACGCTGCCCTGGGTGCCAAACCATCATTATGAGAGTCCAATCAAGACAAAATGAAGTGTAGAAGAAAATAATATGTCAATGTATCAGCTACATGACGGCTAACTTAATGTCTAGATGGAAACAAAAAGTAATGAGGTTCTGAAAATACTGTAATCCTGTCCTTTATTACAAATACTATCATAATACTATCATATGCATTTCAATACCCAAGGCTTATACACTATCTAGTTATATAAATATTCTCTGCATGGCAACAACAAAAAGGCTTTCAATGTTGGTAATTCTTTAACAGTATGCTTATTAAAGCTTACTTGCATCTTACAATCTCAGACAAGCTTACCTGATGGTCTTTGAAGCATTGCTAGTTAAACAGAGACCAACAGGTACTGCAACAACATGCATTTTCTGAATAAGAAGCATAAATCAACAGTATAAAAATATGACAGAAAAGCTGAACATTCTGCAAAATCAAGGACGGATGAAAAGCCAATGTAGTATTTGTGCCTACCTTGGTTGGGGGTATACTCTGCACACTTACACTGCATAACTGCTCCTTGCCTTGCTTGGAGAAATCCAGAGTCATTACATGGGGGAGTAGGGTACACGTATGTCACAATTTGAAATGTCTCTGGCTTATGGTGATGGCCCTGACATTTGTCATACCTCTCAACCTCAGAGCAAGAAATCTGGACAAAACGATAAATAAAAGTGGGACAAAGGCCCAGAAATAAGGACAATTTTAAATATACTCTTATAAACTTAGAAAGATAATAGAATAGTAGGTCTTGCATTAGTATGAATTTTCTGAAAGGTATGAAATCTGAAACTCAAATGTCTGTCATTATTTTTTAACTTCAATCTTTAATGATTTGCCAGTAATTTGCCAGAAAACCACAATTTTATGAAAACTGGACCAAAATGTGATGCAAAAATATAAAATAGCCACACAATACATCTGGGAACCTGTCAAAGAAGGGAGGAATGAAAGAAAGCTTGAAGTGATTTAGCATTCATATATAAAGTTTATAAATACACATGCAGACAAATACACACACACACCCTCATATGTATAAAAATAGGCGCGCACACGCACACACACACACACACACACACACACACACACACACACACACACACACACACCACTGAATCTGTCCCCTTACTAGACCTTTTTTCTAGCCATAACTTGCAAAACCCCACTTGCTTGCATGCAAGCACAGCTGCCACACCACAGGAACAGTTGAGCCAACATTACTCATCTCCCGATGTCAACAAATGTAACTTTCAATTAAATGGCAATATTCTCTACCAACAAGATGTGCATTCAACAAGGTATATTGCAGGCATACATATATGTACAGTGCGTGTGTGTGTGTGTGTGTGTGTGTGTGTGTGTGTGTGTGTGTGTGTGTGTGTGTGTGTGTGTCTGTGTGCGCGCACGTGTGTGTGTGTGTGTGTGTGTGTGTGTGTGTGTGTGTGTGTGTGTGTGTGTGTGTGTGTGAGTGGTTGTGTGTGTGTGTTTGTGTGTGTGTGTGTGTGTGTGTGTGTGTGTGTGTGTGTGTGTGTGTGTGTGCCATAGCTGTCAATTGTTCCCGATTTGACAGAATATCCCTGGTTTTCCTCATATGCATGGTCTCTTCCTTTTTTTGCCAAACCATTGAGAAGCACCCGCTCTGTTTAGCGGCAAACAAGATCTGGGTAATATCCCTAGGAATCATGGGATAGAGTATTGCCTCGAGCCAGTGGAAGCTCTGGAGCTTTAGTAAAAGGCAGAGTCGGAACTGATGACCATTTCTGAACCCAACCAGCAAAAATGAAGGCTAGGTAGGACAACATAACATTAATAAATTGAGAAGGGTACTTCTTTCAAGGATATACAGACCTTATGTGGGATTAAGCCCTGCCTTCCAACCCCTTCAAAAAAGGGCAGTTATCTATTATGCATCTCTTTTTTGTTTATTTATTTTATTTAATTATAATTAATTAAATTTGATAAACATGTCAATCACACTATTAAGTCCTCATTAACAAAAACTTGGCTCCTGTACAGAGCCAAACCTTTCCTCACCCCCCTAGCTAGGGTAGCTATTGCAAGATCATACCTCCTCTCTACCCTTATGTATGCCTCCCCTGTACTCAGCAACCTATCCAAAACCAATCTCAACAAATTATCAGGATGTTACAATCATATAGCCAGATTTGTTACAGGCATGGATTTTAGGGACCCACCATTTCCAGAACCTCAGCACTGGGATGGCTAGAGTATCCTACCCTTCTACAGTTCAACCAGCTTATAGTAGCACATAAAATACTCCACAACCTGACAACACCCCTGCCTCAAAAATATTCTCACCCCTCATAGTACCCCCACGCCATTACTTCAGCTGATAAACTAATGATACTGACCCAAAAATCCAACAACTCTGCAGGTGATGCCATATTTGTCAACTCAACCAGTAAAATCTGGAATCTACTACTGTTACCAAGGAAATCTCACTACCCCTATTTAAAAGAGAACTCAAAAAATACCTCACATCTCATTGGCTGTGTTTTGTTCTAAACCTGACTAACAACTTATACATGTCTTGCTACCCAACCTGCTGTTTAGCCAAGTATCTATGTCTCATAGCATTTGAATGTCTAAGCATTATGAATTATGAGATCTGATTTTATTCTATGTTCACATTTTCTGATACGCCTTTGCCAATCAGATGCAAGTCAACACATTGTGTATAGTGATATCTGCCTGTATTCTTTGTCTATATTTTTCTAAACATGTCTGCCTGAGTTTATCACTCAGTGATGTATGTACTGTCTCTTTGTCTTTGGTATGGAGCTTTTCTCCCTCGGCCTCCACGGAAAATGGACATATATCCAGTCGGACTATCCAGGTCAACAAATGTAAAATGAATAAAATAAAAATAAATAAAATAAATTTATTTATTTAGTTAACATTTGTTTACTGGGAAAGTACCGAATTTGGAACTAAGCCAATTTTTAGCAGCAGCAGGGAGAAACACTCCAGATGCATGTCTTTACAACATGGGTGGAAACCGGAGCACCCGGACGGAACCCACACAAATGCAAAGAGGACATACAGACTCCACACAGAAGGCACCCCGGCCAAGAATCAAACTAGAGAACCTCTTGCTGCGAGGCAACAATGCAACTGCTGCACCACTGCGCCATCCTTGGAATGAAACTGAAAGCACAAATAGCCAGGGGCATACGTTATATAGCTAAGGATGTGGGTAAAGAAATTCATGCACATTGATAAAACCCACAAAGAGACAAGGAGTGCATGCACACTCTACACATAAGGCATCACAGTCAAAACACTAACCTAGAGCTGTGTTAAATGGAAATATTAGTTGATGTGACACTCTGCCAGTGATCAATTGCCATCCCACACATTCTGCCCAGACTGCCACAGACAGCCTCTAATTCACTCCGATGGCTACGCCAGAAGTTTGCACTGTAACTTCCAATGGGTGGGGCCTAAGCCTTTTTACAGACTCAAATTATGTCCTCACATTTCAAACAAATGTTCATATTTCTGGAACCACAGGTATTACGAAAGAAGTATCAATGGCAAACACTTCAGCACAAACTATTTTATGGTGGTAGCATTATTTAGGTTCTAGGTCTTAAACCGAATTTTATAAGTCACAGTAAACACAGTAATTACTACATTTGTAATATTTTGTAAACAACTTACAATATATCAGTAACCACACAAGTTGTACACACAATGTCAGCAGCATTTATTCATCTAGGTGAGAGCTTTCATACGAGGCTAAGGAGTTCTGTCTGTGTGGCTTGGTTGTTGCGATATTTAGAACAATTTGAAAATTATATCTATATAAATTAATATAATAAAAACAACAGTTAATATCTCTTTACCTGCACTACACCGAGGTCAAATATTAATGCAGTTGAGTTTGCAATCGTGTAAGCTTTAAGATTAAATATTTTAAAACCTTGTACATAGCATGGTTTTGGAATTATTGTTGCAAATATTAACTAGTAATATTTGACGCCTACAGGCATCAGTAGGAGGAAACTGCAGATGCACCTGGAGGCGTCACTCGGATGTAATGAGTTCAGTACAGTGCTGATTCCTTAATATGATGGAAAGTGAAAACAGTTATGGCCAACTTGTTACTTTTATATCTCCTGCAACCCCCTCACAGCACATACATAGATATTTTTATCAGAGACAATCTCCCTCCTCATCAGTTATAGTCACTGTATTAACAATACCTCTCAAATATCTGATTATTTTAAAAAATCATCCAGTAAGTATTCTAGCTGGTTACATGAAAATGCACATTCCCTCTGAAAAGCTTTTATAATGATGGCTTAAATTCAATAAATGACAACAGTGTCAGTCACTTTCATTTAAAGACAGCCCCTCTACAAAGCAATTAAAGCAATCATTATTGATTGTATACAGCTCAGATATCAGAATGTAATAAATAAAAAAATAATAATTGGCTTCAGAAATTTTACTCCTACACACACACACACACACACACACACACACACACACACACACACACACACACACACAGATATGGCCATCAATTACAGTTAATTGTATGGTTTTGATTGCAAACAAACATCTATAATCAGATAACTGACTAAATACATTTATTTATTTATTTACATTTGTTTACCGGGATGGTCCACTGGGCCAAAAAGTGCCCATTTTCAGTGGAGGCCCAGGGAGAAAAGCTTTACATACAAAAGAAATTTAATACAATCACATTTCCTACATACATAGAGAGATAACAACTTAGAAAAACAGACATACAATCTTATCATAAATTTCTAGCGAGAATAACAAAGGCGGTACACATTACGTACAAAATATACAAAGTACAATATATCATCTGCTTTGGATACTGTAGAGTGACGACAGCAAGAGATAGTTGTATAACTGTTAAGTAGAGGGGAGAAAAAAGTTAGTGAGGTCAAGTCGGGGAAGATGCTCTGTAGTAGTAGCCACATGTACCTTGCCATAGGGCTGAGATGCTGTTTTAGAGACCTTTTGAAGAATATGTGATTGGAAATAGTTCTGATAGAGCTGGGTAAAGAATTCCAAGTTTTAGCAACGGTGCATGAGTAGAGAGATTGACCAACCTCTAGATTGGATATTTGTACTTATAGAAGGATTTGAGTTCTGAGTTGCTGGGGGCTTATGCAGAGTAAACAGAGAGGTGAGGGATGGGCAATTGGAAGGTTTGGTAATGATATTGTGAGCTGTGTTTAACTGCAAGTAGGTTAGGTGATGGGGAAGTTTGAGCCATTTTAGTTTGCATAGGGAGATGCAGTGATGGAAGGAGTATGTTTCATTGGTAGCAAACCTGGCAACGTTGTTATAACAGGACTCGATCTTGGATTTTAAGGGGCTTTGAATGTTGGTGAACAAATGGGCACTGTATAAAAGTGAAGGAAGTAAATAGGATAGTGCAAGGATTTGTCTAGTGGTGGGTGTGAGGTACAATTTATGCTTATAGAGGGTGCCTAGTTTCTGATGGTTTTTCTTTTATGCAGTTTTGGATGTGTAGATCGAATGTTAAGTGTTTGTCTATTATAACTCCTAGAAGTTTAGTTTGTGATACTGCTCTGATGTAGGTTTTGTTTTGTGAATAGATATTAAAATCTGCTCTATTTAGGGGGGGGTTGATTTTTTGGGGCTGAATAGAAGCAGGTTAGTTTTGTTGGGGTTAAGGGCTAGATGGTTGTTATTCATCCATTCCTCAGTGATTGAGAAAGCATGTTGGATCCTAGCTAGGAGTTTGTCAGCAGACTCAACAATGCAGATAATGGTCAAGTCATCTGTGTACTGTATTACAGGATTTAGGGGGAGGGTGGAATGGAAGTCATTAATAAATATGCTAAAAAGAAGTTCCAATATGGATCCTTGGGGAATTCCAGTGTGTATATTGAGGAATGATGAGAAAGAGTGGAGCCATTTAGTGGCTTGATAATCAGAAAACCAGTTAAGAGTGGGGATGACATTCCCAGATTGGATAGCTTTGTCAGGAGCAAGGGGTGGGATATGGTGTCAAAGGCTTTGAAGAGGTCCAGAAAGAGAGAGGAGACAATTTTTCCAGTGTCCCTTGCTTGGGAAACAGTGTCCATGAATGATAGGAGTGCAGTGGTAGTACTGTGATATGGGTGGAATCCATGCTGGGATGGGAATACTATCTTATTTTCTGTTAGCAAATTTAGGAGCGGAGTGTGGATGCATTTATCCATGATTTTGGTGGGGACAGTATTGAAATTGGTGAAATCTATATTAGGGTCACCTTTGTGAAATGGGACTATGTAGCCTTTTTTTCAGATTACAGGTACATGAAACTCTTGGAGGGATCTGTTGATTAATATGCTAATGGTATAGATTTGGCTGACATTTGTAAGTAATCTGGAGATAGATTATCTGGAGCAGTTGTACATGGTTTTAGTTTGACTAGCAATTTGCAAATGGTAGCTGTGAGTATAGGGGAGAAGGAAAAGCAAGCATTGGGGTGGTTGTGCGAAGGTTGCATTAGTGTGTGTTTGCTAACTTTAGAATTTGTTTGTGTGAAGGTTGCAGAGAGTTTGGAGATGGTGTCTATAAAAATGTGTGTTGAAGAGGGTTGCTATTTCATTGGAAATTTGTCTGGATGTAGGCATGGGCTATTTTTACTACCTGGATACAGTAAACTAGAGATGTTACCCCAAAATTTCTTGGCGTTTTTTCTGTTTTGGTTTTGGGATGTGAGGTAGAAGTTTATCTTATCTCTGATTATGAAGTGTTTGGCTTGATTTCGGAGTTGTTTAAATTCTAGGAGGCCAGCAGGATTTTTGGTTTTATGCCAAAGTTTCCATGCTCTATCTCTGTTTGTCATAAGTTGTTTTGTGGCTCTAGTTAGCCAGTAGGAATGATTGGTTTTGATTTGTTTTACTATTAGAGGAGCTAAGTTATTTAGAATATTTAAAAATGTAATATTGAAGGGTTTACTATCAAAATTTCGAACCGCACTCCTTCGACTGTACTATCGTCGAACACTGAAGTTTGAAAATGGGAATGTCGAAGTCAAAAAAACAATCTAGGAATGGGTTTTAACATAGGTCGAGGTAGGTGTTCAGTATTATTCTAAACTACAAACATCTCCCCTACCTCGACCCATGTTAAAACCCACTCCTAGATTGATTTTACTGACATTCCATTTCAACTTCCGTGTTCGACGATAGTACAGTCGACAGAGTGCAGTTCGAAATTTTGATAGTAAACCTATTGAAGAGTTCAACTGCCTCGTCTAAGGGTAGCACTTTTAGGGCACTCCAGTCTATTTGTATGAGGGTGTTGTTTAAAGTTTCTGGGCTGAATTTGGATAGGTTCCTGGTTAGTTTATACTGGTGAGTATTGTGGGGGGGGGGGGGGTATTTCCAAAGGATATAAACGGGTAGGTGATCACTAATGATTTAAGGTAATGTGCCTGTGGCTGAAATTTGACTGATGGCAGACACTAGAATCCAATCTAGTGTAGAGCCATTGTTTTTGGTTTTGTTTGGTCTGGTAATGTCTGTTACTACTTGGGTATAGGAGAATGGGTTTATGTTGTTGGTGGACTCTTTTTTGCCAAGTTCTAACCAATCAATGTTAACATCACCTAGGATGATCGTCTCATTTTGAATAGTTTTAGATGTCCAGGCAAGGACTTTTTTCTAGTATAGGAATGTTATTTCCGGGGGGAATGTAGAGATTGTCTATACAGATTTTTTTACATTTTTGTAACATTTTGTTATATAAATAACATGCAGACATTTATTTTTTCAGCTTACTCAACTATTTAGCTCAAGAATTAAGGAGAAAACTAAAAAATAATGGTGTACAAAGGGCCAAGATCAGGAACAGCTATTGCCTTTTTATATACAGAAACTTGCTAGAATAACAAAACAGGCTATTACATTTGAAATTCAGATGTCTGCTATCATTAATTAGTGTCTGTAACATGTAAATTTTTGCCAGAAAAAATAAACACAAACTTTATGAGCAATAGACCAAAATCCAAAATATGAGGCAAAAAAAATCATTCTGCAAAATCAGGGACATTTAAGAGCATCTGTGTCCACACACATTCACACACACTCACACACACACACACACACACACACACACACACACATTCACACACACACACACACACACACACACACACACACACACACACACACACACACACACACACACACACACACACACACACACACACATGAAACCATCAATTACAGCCACTCGTGTGACTATGACTGCAAACCTCAGATATTTGATTGTGATTGAATGAATGAATAAATGCATAACTAACTGCCACATAGGAATTCATCTTCTGAAGTCAGTATTGTCATTGTGTTCAACCCACTGCAACCAAATACCTCTCAACATTTTAGTTCATGAATTATGGAGAAATCTAAAAAATATAATGAAGAACAAAGGACCAAACTCAGGGATGAATATTGTCTTTATATAATTAGAACGTTTCAAAAATAATAAGATTGTTTTGTATTAGCATTTTTCTGAAAACTATTAAGCCTGAAACTTAAACGTCTGTCATTGTTTAGTAATTGCAATCCTCACCAATTTGCCAGAACACCAAAATCGTACCCAAATAAAGGAGACCTCTGAGGCAAAAACACACGTGATCTCCACAGCCCTCCACACCAAATACCATGCATAGCTCACACACCTGTGTCTCACAGCCACTAAGGCTTAACCATAAACCCAACATATTAGTCATAGCAGACTCCATTGTGAGACACACAGATGTGCCTCTCACAAGGCTGGATAAGGAGAAAGTCATGGTTAGTTGTCTCTTAGGGGCTAGAATTTACCATATCACATAAGCACTCAAATCTCTAAACAACAGGTACTGTTATGACTCTGTCATAGTCCATGTTGGCGTGACTGACTTGAGATGTACCTCCCTGGACTATATGAAGAGAGACATGGTTAAACTCACTGAATAATGTATCTCAGGCAGGTATGTCCCTAACCTTAAGCAGCATTCTACCATCACCCAGAATGATGCCTCAATACAAACAGAAAATTATTGACTTTAACAATTGGCTTAGTTTCTGGTGTCATTCCAGGGGAATCCAGTACCTGACAGCCTGGAAATATATGATCAACAGACGATGATGCTTTGCCAGAGATGGCCTGCATCTGTCTTGCTTGGGCCTCAGGCTTCTGGAAAAGGCTCTTGCCTCCATCATAGTGCCTTTTTTAGGAAAAGAGATGAGGTTAAAACTACCAACATAAAAATTTCAACAAAACACAAATTAAAGGTCATGCTGCTAAACGCTAGGAGTCTAAACATGAAACTGCTCTCTTTGAAGCATTCTTAACCCTGGAAAATGCTGACATCTGCACAGTCACAGAAACCTAGTTAAAAATTTTGTAGAGTACTCTAGCATTACGTGGCTACTCATTCCATCATATATTCAGACCCCAAACTGTGGGCAGTAAAGCCAAAGGAGGTGAAGTTTCAATATATATTAAAGACGTACACATGTCCAGGCTGGTCAAACAGTATGACGCACAGGAGACACTCCAGATGCAGTTAACCATTGACAGGACCCTTATACAAATCATGGCTAGCTACTGGCCCCCATGTCTGACTCATGATGCCCAATCCACCTATCTTGATCTCTTCAAATCTATCAAGATTTAATCCTTTACCCTGATCCTGGGTGATTTTAACTACCCAAACATAGACTGAAAGAACTACTCATGATAGAACACAAATGCCCAGAGATTCCTCAATTTTGTCAATGCAAATCCTTTGGAACAGCTAGTCAATACCCCAACAAGAGGTGATAATATCTTGGACTTGAAATTAGCCAACATGAGTAACCATCCTTGCAGTATCATCCTCCCTTGTAAGATCCGACCATAAAGTGGTCACTTTCAAAATCACCATCTCCCCCGACCCCCCTCTAGCTAGGGTCAAACAAAAAACTCCTCTGAAGCTGATTGCAGCCTCCTGGGGGATGATATAAACAGTTTCACAGCCACTTCCCCTCTCTAGGAACTGGCACCAGTATCCAAAACTATACCAAAGCACTATACGAGCATTTATATAGATGCATGGAATCAGGAATACCCAACAGGACTAAATCATCCTCTGCAAGGAAGAGTAAACCTGTCTGGTGGACACCTGCAATAAATAAACTCTATAACAAAAGGAAAACAATGCTGTCCAGGACCAAGAAGGAGCAGGCGCCCAACTGGAAGCAATCTCTCCTTAGCCTAAACAAGCAAATAAGAGCACTAGTGAAATCTTCCAAAGCAAACTTCGAGTCCAAATTGGCTACATCTACTAGAGACAGTCATAAAGCCTACTTCACATATGTCTGCACTCTCAAAGGAAGCTCCCATATCTGTTCAGAACTGGTGGTCAAGAACACCACATATACAAATGCCGTAGATACAGCAAACTCGCTGGATGACAGATTCAGCTAAAACTTCACCCATCTATCCCCCCATCAGTAAATCAGAACTTTCCCAGTACCTTCCCCCTTCCCCATATATCTAGGGAAAAGGTCATCACTGCCCCCTCAAAGGCAAAAAATACAGCCTCCATGGGACCCAATAACATCCCAGGCTGCATCCTACATGAACTCAGGCAGGAACTTGCAGCACCATTAGTACCCTATTCAACTAAAGCCTGAGTACTGGCTTTGTACCAGCTGAGAGGAGGACAGCCACTGTCATCCCTTTGCACAAAGGTGGAGTGTCCACTAATCCTGGAAATTATAGACCTATCAGCCTAACTAGCCTGATCTGCAAGGCCATGGAAAGGATTATTATGGACGTCATTAACAAAGACATTGGCAACCTCCAAACACTTGATCCCACACAGTTTGGCTTCTTCCAAGGGGAGGTCATGTCTGTTAAATCTGGTCGATTTCTTTGAGACAGTCACCAAAGTGATGAACAAGGGGAAGACAGTGCACACCACCTACCTTGACCTGGCCAAAGCCTTTGACACTATTCCCCGCTCTGCCATAATAGATAAACTCTCAACTAGGCATCAATCCATATGTTACCAGATAGGTAGTTAACTGGCTTACTGATAGAGCCCACCTAGTCAAAATAGGGGAAGCCACCTCAAGCAGTAGACCCGTAATGAGAGGCATAATCTAGGATTCAGTCTTGGGGTCTCTGTTATTTGGGATATACTTTTCTGAGGTGCAGGCCAAAACCAGTGGGCTATGGCTGACCAAGTTTGAAGATGACTGCAAGATGGGTGCTGTCATCAATTCCCCTAGTGATGTGGACATCTTCCAAGAGGGTCTCACCCAAAAAAATGACTGGTGCCAGAAACATAGCCTCAAGCTGAACACCAAAAAATGCATCATCATCCCCTTTGGGGAGAGTGACATCCCCACAAATTATTACATTAGTAACAACGTCCTAAGCATGCAATCAGTCATGAGGGATTTGGGCACCCAGGTTGATAGCAACCTGACTTTTGACCACCATGTTGCTTTCGTTGTACGGAAAGGTTTCTACATAGCCCTCCTCATAAGTAACGGTTTCTCATCCAGGTACAAGGAGGTCATAACATCCTTGTATTCTTCCCTTATAAGGCCCATTATTGAGTCAGAGGTTCCTCACCAGGAGGATCCAGGGTCTCAAAAATCTGCCATACACAGATATGGTAAAAACCCTGTCCTTCTACTCAGTTTCCTCAGAGGTGACCTCTGTCTGGCAGACAAGGTGATCTTGGACCCGGTTTTGATATGACTGCTGCATATCCGCAGCTTAAGCTCCATTCGAGTAACCCACATGAGTGGCCTCAACCTGGTCCATGACATCAATAGGACTTGTTGACAGGACAGATTTGTGTCCCAGAGACTCCCCCATCTGTGGAATAGACTCCCTCTGCACATCAAGCAGAGTACCTCTTTACCCATTTTAAGCACAACCTGGATAACTGGATGGGAAACAGAAAATACATCCTTGGGATTCCACCTGTGTCCCTGCTGGACAGAGGATCAGGTGATGACTTGTCTAAATGTGGGCTAAACTCTTGGCTAGGGTTAAAAGAGCCTCAGGGCCAATAGCCTAGTAACATCATGTGATCCTGTGATCCTATAAAACATGAGGCAAAAATCAGAGGCATTTAAGACTTTCTATGCCCCTCCCCACTAAACCTCTCAACAGAAGTATAGCTGGCTCAACCAGAACCCTATGCCGCTGTCACATACTAGCATCCTACCTAACCTCTTTAGGTAAAGAGCAAAAAAAAGTAAAAAAAAATACTGTAACCATCAGGTTATTATAGTTAGATCCACAGACCCTGAGCTCTTCCACTAAAGAGAAAAAAAATGATTTCTTCTTTTTAACTGTAGTAAACTGCTTGCTACAGATATATCAAGCAGTTGCCACTAAGTTTATACCCTGCCTGCATGGAACACTACAGTGCTCAGGTTTGAGTTTAAAAAAAATTGTATGTATGTATATATATATATATATATATATATATATATATATATATATATATATATATATATTTTTTTTTCACTTTTGAGCTGTAGCAAAATGCTTGCTACAATGTACTAAGCAGTTGCTACAGTTTAGCCCTCACACACAGACTTACAGTGCTCAGGTTTGAATGACAGATCAGCTAATCACACCCTCGCACACAAATCTTTTTGCCTGGGCCAGTTGCTCTTCTGACCCTGCCCTGCCCTGTCGACTACTTTGTTCAAAAATTCTGGACAAAGCCAGCAATAAACATGGGACAGAAACCCATCACCAGAGATAATTTTAAATATAGTCAGCCTTATACAGTTAAAAATCAACAGAGCAAGAGAATTTCATCAACGTGTTTTTCTGAACAATAAAAAGCATGAAGCTCTAGTATCTGTCTGTATTAACTGTAATTCTAAGTGACTAAATAGAAAATCATCATGTAACAAATGAAATGATGTAGCAAATCGTTAGGAACACTTGAGACATCAACCCCTCACACACACACACACACACACACACACACACACACACACACACACACACACACACACTAATTAAATAAATAAGTACTTAACTTCCTTCATGCAGGCCTGTGTGGAAAAAGAATATTCCCATGATCAGTGAGGCTTGCAATTACTAAATAATGACAGGAATTTGAGTGTCACCTGGGACAGCCTAAGCCATAAGAAAGGGTTCCTCACTGCTTCATGCAGCAGTCTTGGGAAGTACCTGTTGAGCGATGTCTCAGAAGTTCTTAACAGCTGGGGGAATTGGTGGGATTTAACAGCTGGGCTGTTTTGAAAACAGACTGGTAAATGAAATATGCTGATGATTGTTATTTTTTTTTAAACTTGGGAGTTTTTTGGAACTCCATGCATGCACATATGGAGAGTTCTGAGCATCCGATAAAGAAAGTTAGAGTTGGCTTTTAATTATTTTCTTCTGCTTATGATGTATGTTTTCCCCTCTCTCTTTTTTTTAACTGGGGGACTGCATTCCAGTAGCCTGAACAATGAGCTGCACCTGGTTTGTTGCCTGTCTGGAACCAGGATCCATCAAATTACACACACACACGCTCTCAAGTCATCGCATCACGTATTCTTATGTCTTAGCCATAGTCCATGTAGGTGCAAATGACCTGAAATGTACCTCTTGAAAAGAGACATTATAGATCTGACTGTGCGTCTCATGCTAATATGAACCTAGTGCTGAGCAGCTTATTATCTTCACCAAGGACTAGGCCACAATACAAACAAAAGATGTTTGACTTCAACATTTGGCTCAGTTTCTGGTGTCATTTTAAGGGGCTCCAATATTTTCAGCTTTGGAGTTCATGGTTAACAGACCACTGACCACATTGCTTTGCCAAGAATGGTCTACATCTGTCCCCTCTAGGCTTTGAAATACTGGGTAAAACATAATCCTCCCCATAGAACCTTTTTTAGGCAAAGCCAAATTGCCAAATCTACTGACATAGCAACATCTTCTCAAGTGAACCACAAGGTGTTACTGTTCAGTGCCAGAGGTCTAAACAAGAATATACACTCCCTCCAAGCCCTCCTCACCCTTGAGAATACAGGCATCTGTCGAGTTACTGAGGCATGGTTTAAAGCCACAGAGAGTATCCCACTTGTGCAAGGTTTCAGTGCCTGCCACACTTTTAGCCCATAGCTGCACAGACAGGGTGGAGGTGTCTTGATCTTTATCAGTAAGAAGCATACCTCTAGACTGGTTAAAAAGGATGAGGAGCTGGATGTTTTCTGCAAGCAGGTCACCACAGATGATATCCTGTTCCATATCCTAGCAAACTTCAGGTCACCCTCTGTGTCCCATGACACTCATAGCTGAAACTTAGACCTACTGGAGACACTTACCATCCAACCTAACACCTTACTCATGGGGAGACTTTAATTAACCTACTATAGACTGGGAATCCTATATGACCTCAAATCTTCAGGCACAGAGATTCCTGGACTTCGTAAACACAAACACCCTTAAACACCTAGAGCATATGCCCACTAATGGTTCAAACACACTGGACTTTGTACTTACGAGTATGGCAGAGTGGTGCACCCCCAATGTTATACCTGGTATGGTCTGATCATAAAGATGTCTCCCTTGAAATCAAAATCAAGTTGGTAATCCCAGTAAATCCTGTAATAGGAACTATTCCAAGGCAAACTACCTTTCATTAACCAATAGTTTATCAATTTCAATGCCCCTCCAAACCCAGGTAATGCAACATCACATGTAGAATTGTTCACAGAAACTCTGTACGACCATATAAATGTCTGTATAGCAGCTGCTGTAACTACCACAAGTAAGGCTAGAACTAACTATAAAAACAAATTTCCCAGGTGGCTTCAATTTAAGCACAATAAACAACAGAAGGAAAAAAGTCATGGCTAATATAAGGAAGTATAACTCCCTAAAGATAAGAACTTTCTCATCAAACTAAACAGGTGACTAAGATGTCTAATTAAGTACAGTAAATCCAATTCAGATAATGAATGAGGCCAAATAAAAAATAATTTTTCAATATCGGATACTCTGTTCAAATACAGAGTTCTCCCATTAAGCCTTCATGGGGATTTATCTTCCTTTCAATGCTTAACAAACAGTGTGCTCAATTCCATAATTTGTACATTGCAATTTATTTGGATGATATTGTAATCCATTCAGAATGCTGGGATTCACACCTTCCCAAGGTTTAAGCTGTTTTGGACTCCCTTAGAAAAGCAGGGCTCACAGTGAATGCCACTAAAAGTAAGCGTGGGTGCCCAAAGTTAATTACATGTGGTACATGACTGGCAGGGGGCTATCAAACCTCAGAATATGAATTCAGCAACAGTACAAAAATGGCCAGTGCCCCAAATTAAGATGCAGAATAGGACCTTCCTAGGCTTAGCTGCATATTAAACAAAATGTTTGTTGTATTTTCCCCTGTAGCCTGCCCCCTCACAAACCATGCAAACATAAAGCTGCCCACAAAAATCAAGTGAAACCCTAAGGTACAGAATGCTTTTCGGCACTTAAAGGCCATCTTGTGCTCTAACCCCTTCTTGGCATTCCATTCATAGGGTATATAGATGCATTGGGGGGTAGGTGTGGCACTGTTCCAGACATTAGGTGAGGAAGACCCCTTACATTATTTAATTAGAAAATCAAACAAAGCTGAAATGAAATAGTTAGCCACTGGATGGGAATGTCTGGCCATTAAATCATCTCTATGATCCTTACAGTAGTACCTGCTGGTACAGAATATTTATCTTTATTACTAACCATGCACTCTTTCAGTAGCTGCACCAACAGAAAGCAAGGAATGTTAAGCTTTTACTGGTGGGCTGTGTCTCTACAACCCTTTCACTTCACAAAACTATATTGGCCTACTGCCAGCCATTACAATGTAAATGTCTGTCAATGTTT
The DNA here is from genome assembly GCF_019279795.1 of Protopterus annectens. NCBI lineage: Eukaryota > Metazoa > Chordata > Ceratodontiformes > Protopteridae > Protopterus > Protopterus annectens. The sequence continues at coordinate 485,253,882 of NC_056732.1, read as the reverse complement.
ACAAATTATTCATGGAGCCTGAAGTCAGTGGCTTTAAGCTGGGGGAATCAAAAGTAACCTGACATGGTGGTTTCCACCTAGAATGGGTATATTTTAATAGTTTTATTGAATATTTCTTTGTATTTGAAGTGCTTTTGATGTTACCAGTGATAATGGTGAACACAGTGGTTACTCCTTAAGAGGGGATACCTGCTGTCATTAGAAGTCATCCAGTGTAAACCTGAGGATATTTAAATGGTTAAATGAGATTGCTAATCCCTAAGTACGCATTATACAGAAATGTTCCAGCAGAGTTTGTGAATACAAGAAGAGTTGGAGACCAAAGTATTGACTCAGGAAAAAAAAATAATTTTATGCAAGGAGAGGCCATGCACAGAGTAATGCTGATTCAGAAATTTACTGAACATGAATGAGCATGCCTGAGAAATTCCATGGCCTGTACAATGTCTTAATGGCAGTATAATGACATAGCAGTGGGCAACATTACTAAAATGAGGGTCTCTGTAGATGCGGATGAGGGTAAATAATATGGCAGTGTGATTCAGAGATGTTTATAAGTTACGGCTAGAGGTGATAGCTCAGGAGTTAATAGTCACAGTAAAATCTTGGAGTTACTAAAGGTGAATTGCAGATGCATGTACGGGATACCTGCAACATTAGTTAACCTGTATATGCAACAGGGTGTATTTGCTGCTGGTAGTCACAGTGTTGCACAATATCACCCTTAGTGGCACTGTGTCATTTGTCTATGCCCTCCATAACACTGGAATTCTGGACCACTACCATGTGGGTAGAGATACCATGCAGGAATTGTTCAAGATGTGTTGCCCTCATACATAGACCCATGAAATGCATGGCATGCCAGTCCCTGTAGATACCAAGGTATGTATGTATTTACAGTTACTAGTTACAGGGAACTTTCAGTGACCAACAGGGGACACAGTGGGTGTATCTCAGGCATCTACCTGAACAGTACTTCAACAGTTCCTCGGTGGCATGTGATAGCACTTAGGGATGTGATTTCCACATACTACAGAAGAGACAGCAAATACCATGCAGGCTTTCTATGACAATATGTTTTCCTTAGGTACTGAAGGCCATAGACTGCACCCACATTGCAATAAAGACTTTATCTGGTAAACAGGGAAGAAGGTATATTAACCACAAACATTTCCACTCCATCAACTGCCAGGTGGTTTGTAATGCACAAGATCTAATTTACAATGTGTCTGCAGGTCACCCTGACAGTACCTACAACTCCCACATATGGCACACATTTGACTTATATCATACGTTTGTGTGAGGTGATTTCAACAATGGGCATGGAATTGGTGATGCTGGATATGTCCTGGAGCCATGTTTAATGGCACCAGTCAGAAATCCTCAGAACATGGGAGCCATTGGTTCCAACTATGACCTGTTGCAAGCCTGGATCATTGTTGAATATGAGTTTAGACTGCTGAAGGCCTACTTCTGCTGTCCAGATGTACCTGAGGTTCTCTACAGTATGACTCTGCTACATGCAGTAAGATATTATCAGTATGTGCTATCTTACATAACATCACTGTATGCAAATGGGTGCAGCAGGGCAGACATGTTAAGGAGGAAGTAGTCCTACACCTGGCAGTGGAGAAGAAGCCCGATGAACAGCGTGTGGAGCAACCAGTTTCAGGAGAGGACTAATCAAGGCAAAAGTTGGTGCAGTACACCATGGCATTCGCTGGCAGGCAGCATGGTGCAGTATGCCATGGCATTCACTAGCAGGCAGCATCTGGTTTATAACTATTAGCCAGAATAAAACACTATACAGTAATTAAAACCCGATGACTGCAGACCTTCACCTAGCCTATGCTACTTTTTGGACAGACTGGCCACACTGTACATCAGACCAAGGCTACCCAAGTAATACATTACAGAAGGCATGACATAGTTATCATCATATGCACAAGTGGGGAGGGCCATATTGTAATTCATGGTCAGTTGTGTATGTTGATACAGGTGAATATATAATAGAATCACATGGGGAGCACATGAGGAGTCAGATCTGGCAGAGTGACTGGGGAGACTAGGTTGCACTGGGCAGGGATATGGCAGTGTCTCTGCAAGTGTGTGTGTGTGTGTGTGTGTGTGTGTGTGTGTGTGTGTGTGTGTGTGTGTGTGTGCAGCTGGGCATTGTGTGTGTGTGTGTGTGTGTGTGTGTGTGTGTGGGTGTGTGTGTGTGTGTGTGTGTGTGTGTGGGCGCGCGTGTGTGTGTGGCATTTGTGTGTGTGGGTGTGTGTGTGTGTGTGTGTGTGTGTGTGTGTGTAGCTGGGCATTGTGGGTGTGTGTGTATGTGTATGTGTGTAGCTGGGCATTTTGTGTGTGTGTGTGTGTGTGTGTGTGTGTGTGTGTGTGTGTGTGTGTGTGTGTGTGTGTGTGTGTGTGTGTGTGTGTGTGTCTATGTGTGTATGTGTGTATGTGTTAGTTGACAGCCTCAGTTGATGTTGCAGTGCTGTGGCAAGATTGTACAGATAGGTCCAGGGCACTCAAAGCAGATCATTTGTGTTGACCAGGCATGCCTCTTCTATGTCAGTGCCCTCTCCTGTAAGGGTCACAAGCAGTATCCAGACAATGCTGATAAGAAGGAGTGTTTTCTATGCATGAGTGATGGTCACCATTTTTGGGATCAAGTTTAAGACAATTACCCAGACCTTCTGGATGTTCACATCATATGCTATTCCAACCATAATGGATGATAGAGTAGTAGCGGTGGAAGTTCATGTGACTAACTTTGGCCTCCCTCTTCCATGGCGGTCTTCACCACCAGGGGTAGAGGTAGACAGGCCATGGGAAATTCATCTGCAATGATGTCTGTGTACACAAAGACACCTGCTTTGTGCAACTTCCATATCCAATATGTCTATCATGTCAGACATGTGGGAGATGCACTCCTGGAGGTCATCACACACACACCTCATCAAACACCATCTTAGCAAGACTGTGGTGTCGTTAGCCTTTCCATGTATGAAGGTCCTGCACATTCACTGGGTCCTGGACATACAGACAGCTAGCTTGGTTGAAGAGGGAACACCAATCACCACTGGCATCCCCATCTTTCCTTTGCTTAGTGAAACTTGTGGCAGCCAATGAGGATTGCACCACAGGGGGATACATCCTACTTTGGGTAGACCTGTCTGCAGCTTCCATTCTTTTTGTGTCCTCCTATGTGTCCGTGGTGGGTTCCACAGGTGCAGAGGCTATACCCACTAACAGGGGAAAGAATCTGGACTCCACATTGCCCATTTCCAACACTGACTCCATGACCACTGGCCATGCCACATGTTGGCTGCTATCATCAGCAGAACTTGATGCATCTTCAACATCGGAAAGAGGTAGATATATAAAGGAGGAGCCAGATAAAATATCACCTGTGTAGACACCAAAGGAAAGTACACACAGTAAATAAAACCTCCCATCATTACCTGAATTCCAGTGAATGAATAAATGTTATTTCATATACCAGATAATGTATCAGGTGTTGATGGTCTGTGTTTCTGAAGCCCTGATATTCTTGTGAAAATATGTGCTAATGTGTTATCCAGTATGCAGAGATACTTAATCACAAACACATTCCCACCTGGGAAATATCCGTTGGTTTAGCTCAGCTACTATATCCAGGACACCCTTGTGGTGTCTGGATATGTCAAAAAACCTCCCATGCAAAGAAGCAAGGAATTCTTCCATCCCTGATAAAGGTGGTTCTACCAAAATGCCTCCACTCATTTCCCTCAGTTCCTTTGCCAAGTGGGCTGCATGAGTTTTAGCAGCAAAGATGATATTGTTGGTATGTTGTCTCATTTGCTAATAATGTCTGCCCTGACTAGCAACAGCATTGATGCCATTCACAACAGTGCCAGTCAGATTTATCATGACCTACTGATCATGCAGATGAGTGCTTTCAACAAGTTCTTGTTCTCTGCATAGGAAAACTTGCTTTCTCGTTGTTTGCCACAATTGGGCATTCTGCCATGGAAGGAGGAGGAAAATGTATGTGAAGGTAATCCCACCCCAGACTCTTATATTCCAACTCATACAATCTACGGGGGTGCCTGAGTATTGGAGATACATGGCCTCAATGTATCTTTGCAGGGAAACAGCACACACATATTGCATACCTATGGACAGGTTGTGTGCCCTTCTTGTACTGTGCTCCCCCTGTAAAAAGGGGGCAATGAACAGATGCCATCTGAAGCCAACATTTGGCATCCACAGCCACTAGCCTTGTATAATAATCTACTGCTGATTTCCATCAGTGTTGTTACTACCACTGACTGACCTTTGACAGCATGTAGGCTTACTGTTGGATGGATAATCTCAGTAACTCTACCGAGAGGTACAACACATTGTCATACTGATAGTCTGATAGGACCCTGCTGAGGCCACAGCAGTATATATATATATATATATATATATATATATATAGCATAAATCTTTGTATCGAGACAAAATAGTTTTTCAGCCTTAGTGGGTAAGATGTCTCCATCCCAAAAGGAAAAACAACAGACTACAGGAAAAACTGGTACTTGTGAGCAACAAAGCTGCTGGCTGAGAATCCTAAAAATTTGGGGAAAAAAGAACCATTCACTGTAGAAAAGTTCAGCTGAGGCTTCAGAGTAATCAAGCAATTATAACTTGTTTAGAAATCAAAACTTCTTTAATGAAAAACAAACAGAAGAGCACTTTCTCCATTAAAACAGCTTCATCAGATGTCTTTACATATATCTATCTATCTGTATATATATATATATATATATATATATATATATATATATATATATATATATATATATATATATATATATGTGTGTGTGTGTGTGTGTGTGTGTATACATCAAGTGTGTGTGTGTGTATACATCAAGTGTGTGTGTGTGTGTATATATATATATATATATATATATATATATATACACACACACACACATACACATACACATACACAAACACACACACACACATATAGATAGTCAAATAAAGCTCTAGAGATATATAGAGATATATGTATGTATGTATGTACATAGATATATATATAGATATATGTATGTATGTACTTTAGACATACTGATGTGCTGTTGCAGAATGCATTCAGATTACAGTCTGTGTAACAGGAATACATAAACAATCTTTACTCCATGAAGCATTATATACACAAATTATTTATCCATAAGTAGTAGCAGCACATCTCTCTATCACATTGCTGCCCTGCTGCATTTCTTATGCAGGTGTATATAGCAATAATGTATGCAAGAAGAGTCTTTCTCTCCCTATCCTTGTACTCATATGAAATGCTATACAGACTGTCATTACTGTATAATAGGGCTATCCAGTGCAAGACAGGTAGTAACCTGTACTTGGTCTACCTGATAGGAGGGATTAGCAACCTGCAAATGCCATCACATAACAGAATCACTCCACAACTCAGACCTTTATGATTGCAGTGTAAGAATGGCTAAAGTTCACAAGTGCAAAGAGTCATACTAATAATGCATGCTGTGAACTGTATTACACTGCTGCACAGGAAAGTGCATCCTTCCAGAGGGCAAGGTAACTCTCCTGATGAGTGTATGTTATAACTGCAACATCAATAATTACTATAACAGCACAACACTTTTCAAGCAAACATTTTCTGTGAAGGCAGCAGGTAATCTGGATGCACCCTTACCTTGCAAACAAGCAGCTTTAAATAAAGTGATGTCTTCCTCACTTCAGAAAAAGCTTTGAAAGCTGCTGGCCTACAATCTTCTAGAGATGCGGCCTGTGGCAGCAACAGGGGTTTAAATCATTTAAATTTAAAAAAACTAGAGTCGGCTATGCTGATAAATCACTACCTAATAAATATAACAGAACAGCATGTAATACTAATCTTGGCTGTGGGCCAAGCCACGCTTGGAGGCTCTCTTAATGTCATGCAACTGAAAGTGTACTGGCAAGGTGCAATAAGCATTTGTGAACTTGTCAATGACCCCTTAATGACATGGGAAAAAATTTGCATCCAGTAGGGGCACTAAGGAGCAAAACCGCTGTCATAGTTAGGCAGCACACTCCTCCTACACATGTTCCATGCCAGTGTACCCACCTTAACATCACCATGCCATGGCGACATTTTGTGTACTTCATAATGGTCACACCATAACAGTTCAGGCTAACAAGGGGCTATAAAGTTCAAAGCACATGCCAAAAAAGTGAATGGGTATGACCTCAGGAGACCTGCCATAATTCTCTTGAATGAGACCCAGTGAAAGACAATCGCTCCCAAAGGCACTGAATTTGGCAGGGCTCCCTGGTGATGCAGTGAAAAAGAGAGCAGAAACATTTTATATTTGCTGCATAAAAATCACCAGGAGTCCCTGACTGGGGTCTCTTACGAGGTCACCAGTACAGAGTAGATTTCTACCACAGTCTTACTAGGGTGATGTATGATGCCACTGACATAACCTGCTCTGGTGATCAATACGTGATCTTCAATAGTTTTTTTTTTTTTTATTAGCAGTGAAATGGGTCACAAATTTCAACTAACTGTCCTTGGAATGCATCATGCTACGAGCCTTACCTACATACTATGATTGTACTAAGCATATTTCTGAATTCTAGGGTATACCTTTGTTCTGTTAATACTCATCACCAAAGGAACTGTAACCTTTAATTTTAAAAGACTACATGTGTTAATTTTTAGTTATAAAGTGAACAGAACTAAATGTTTTGTAAAAGCCACAAACATGACTTATGTTGTAAAAAAAAACAGAGACATATCTGTTATAAAGACTATGGCTGGGATTCAGTAATCCTCCGTGTAAGACTAAATAAGTCTTACACGGAAACTGCAGCCTAAGAGTATGATGTCAGCGCGTCATGCATATTCATGAGGGCGCACTGACTCAACTCTAAGGCTAACACGGAGTGTGCACGAGTACAGGGGGCATGTCAGACTACTGAGCAGTCCAAATATCCACGCCCCTGCAAGTGCCTAAACTGCAAATGTCACCAGACATGAGCAAGTCTGCTCAAATATGTATATCCCCAACACTACACTCCCCCACATTCTAAACCCCTGTACAAATATAATAAAATGTAAAACTTTTTTTTTTTATTATTCCCAATATAGCTGCCCGTATTTGCATGTGTGTGCGCGGGTTTGCACATTGCTTAGCTACAGTTAGCAGTTTAGACATCGAAGAGGATAATAAACTACTTATATGCAAATTCAGCCAAATAGCAATAGTGTAGTGGTAGAGCCTTTGCACTAAGAGGAGCCATTCCCGGTTCGAGTCCCACCACTCCTCTTCCCATTTTCTGTAGGAAATCTGTGCATAAAAATAATTCCTGATATTTACCTTTTAAATTTTAGTAAAATGCATTGAAATGGCCTATGTAGTAGTGAATGATATTTATATATATATATATATATATATATATATATATATATATGAAGGTGAAATGGTCATGCATACTGATAAATGCATAAGTAACGTATCTTAAGCAATGTGAAGCACTGCTAAGCAAAGTTTACCAATATTAAGAACATTTAAGTATAATTGCTCATAGCTTAGCACTGCTTTAACTAGCGCAATGGCTTTGCGCGGAGCTGCGCATCACGTCAACTAGTGAAAACAAAACATGTTTGCGTGTAGTTGCGCACCACACTAACTAGCTCAACGTTGGGCAACGTCGAGCAACGTTGGGCAAAGTTGAGCAAAGTCAGCTGAACACAGCCACACCTCCTAGCCGGTCTGGCCAGTAGTAAAATAAAAAGCAATGACAGGTCTCAAACCCGGGATAATGTGCACCATAATCACAGTACTAAACCACTAAGCCATAACAGCTTTTCATATGGATGCACTTCCAACACACTCATATATATCAATGGTAGTTTACCCATTGCTAAGCAGGTTTGCTTTTAGCTGAGATTTTTCAAAACCGGCCAATCACAGATAAATGCGGGAAATGAGGCATATTTAAGCTCCATAGGCAGGAATAATTGCCATAACTGGTTGTAGCTCCCATCTGCAGTCAGCATGGCCGGTGTTGGAGAGGGCTTTTGTTTTCGAGTGCAACAATGGGGCATTGAGGAGTCAAAAGTAATGGTTTGACTCCTCGTCCATCATCATGATGCAAGACTCCTGCAGGGCCAGTTTCAAGGCACTGAGTACAAAGCGGAAGCATGGAACCATCTAGCACATGATCTCACCAGTGCCACAGGCATCCCTCGGACTGGTGAGCAGGTCAGACACCACTACTCAGACCTGAAGAGACGCAAGGAGGACTGACTGAACTAGTGGATACAGGAGGCCCGTGAAATGGAAAATGCCCCACTACTGAGTATGTAGCCATGGAATGAAGTATGTAAGAATTGCTATTGTAGTCTATATTATGGATAGGTATGTCTCAATATCCCTTCATTTACTTCAGAGCTGCAGGTGTCCATGCTGCGAATCAGCAAGCCTGTGCAGATAGGCTGCTAAGACTGCGCCACCAGGCAGGTTAGTAATTATTCTGCATGTTTTGTTATATAAAAGAAGTGAGAGAGCCTGAAAAAGAGTGTTGTAACCCATTAATAAAGGTATAATAAGTCTTGAATAACTTCTCTGCATTTACTGTTATATAAAATAAGTGAGACAGCATGAAAAGGTGTTCTAACCCATTAATAAAGGTATAATAAGTCTTGAATAAAAGTCTTCTGCATGCACTGATATATCAAATAAATGAGAGAGTCACTAGAAAAGTGTGTAATGTAATTAATAAAGGTATAATTCCTGGAGTGTGTCCGTGTCACTTTCTTCGATATGTTGTTGTACCCTTGCATTATAGAAATAGTACTGTTGTATTAAGCGCAGTCAACCCACACATGGGTAGGCCCATATAAAGTGGATGAAGGGAGTGTCAGTAGCTGTTAAGCATATATACAGTCCTCAACTGTCGGTTCATGGCCAGCATTTACAGGTTAATCTGGCACATGAGTAGCCGGTTATTGTGTTCCCTAGAAATGTCAGTGTGCTCCTAGAAATGTAGGTGGTTCTTAAAATATACCTGATAATGTCACCTGAACACATCCAGATATGTAGATATATAAATATAAATGAAATATATAAATACGTAGCAGTAACATCTGCATCCTGGACAGTTTGTATGTCAGATACAGGTCAGGCATATAAAGAACTAGCAAAACCCATTTCACAATTTAAAGGACATTGCCTAGTGTAATAATACACGTAGGGGATATATTACTGCAGTCAATAGGAATGTAGTGTAAACTATAAGTATATATAAGTTGTTAATGGAGGTATCTTTTTACACCCTACTGTATGTGAATAAACAATGCAATTCCACACCTCAATGGGTATGTCCAATCGCATAACATTTGTTGGGACATATGTCCTATTGGTTTATAAATATCTGCATTTACTTTGATGCATGTGCCCTGTTCACATACCACCATCTTGGTGGCCTGTTGCCACCAATCAATCTTGCATGCTGTTTCGATGTCCACTGTTGCTCTACATGTGCATGTGTTATGCTTGCTGTTCAACTGTTGGAACTCTGGGGTGTTGGGTTAATGGGAATACTACTACACCCTGTTACAACTAATTTGGAATGCTGCCGGCTATTACTAACCCATATTGTCATTAAATCCTCCTAAACATAGAATGTATGGGAAGGCCGGTCCCAGCGGACCCACCTGTCCCACCTCAGCTGGCGATGGCACCTGGCACCAGCAGGTCCGGTGCCCAGCCCGGGACCTCCTCCTTCATTGGCCCTGTGCCACCTTCGGGTGGAAGCACTGCAGGGGATGGGGCTTGTCCCCCCTGTGCAAGCATGGCTGGAGGAGGGCCACTTATCACCCTCCGAATGGTCCAGGCTGTGGTGCGTAGGGAGATTGAGCATTCAGTCGCTGATCCTCTATGCCAGCTCGAGGCAAGAGTGGCATGACTCATGGGTGAGCCTGCCCATCCTACACAGCTCCCAGAACAGCCACCCTCTGGGCTGTGAAGGTGCAGTGGTGACTGCCCATGGGTGGGGATCTCAGTTCCACTGTTGCCATCTGTGGGCTCATGGGCTTGCAAATTCCAAACATCCTTCCCCGTCAATGCTATTCATCCACCCCATGTGTCATATTCTGCCCCTGTATGCATCTTGTTTGTCTTGTCTGTTTACCTCCCCAACCTACCTCCCCAAATATACCTACTTCCTCTACCCCACATTCCACTCTCACCTGAAAAAAAAAATGGGCAATATTCTCCTACAAAAAAATTATGCTCCATCCATCGCTGCCCATTTTGCACACATGTCCGCTGGACACATAAACTGAAATTTAATTGGCAGTACAACATATTTCATTGTCCTCACCCCTCTCTCAGGGGTGGAAGCTTTCAAATTTCCCTCCAAATTACTAGTATATGCACAGCTGTTGCTGTTAAAGAAATGGGCAGCTATGGACCTTCCCTACACCGGTTCTGCACATCCCTAGCTGTTTTCCCTACTGCCTTTCCCTCTTTCTGCCCCTTTTTCACCACTGTCCTATCTCCCCATTTTCTTTTCTTTCAAAGAAATGAGCAAGGGGGTTAGCGGGAGTAAGCACTTTAAAGCAGTAGTTAGCAGGTTTGACGCGAGTGTGCACTTGTGTGTGCTTAGCTAAGTATTGCTAAGCTTCGTGCAAACCCGCTTACAACTGCTTAAAAGTGCCTTAGTCACCGGCATGTGAGGGCCCTTGTTCTGCTCAGCAGCAAAATAAAACACCACTATCAGTCTCGAACCCTGGACCTTGTACACACTAGACTGCATGAAGTACCACTAAGCCACAGTAGCTATACAAAAGGTTGTTGCTGAAATATATATATCATGCATCAGAATGAGTGAATGTAAAGGAAAGATAGGAATGCCATAACACAAAACCTGTTGTGTGGAACTTTACCAGCATTTGTTGTGAAATTGCATTACATGACTGTGATAACAGAACCAGCCATTTTAGCAGTAAATAATGTTACAGTAGCACTTTACAACCCCCACACAGTATCATAGCAGGACAATCCCCACCCAAATGTACAAAATACCTGTGTGTTCAAGGTCCAGCAAGGATGTAGGTAGGCAAACTCAGTACTGGAATTGTCCAGTTTTCATGAGCATCCTGTGCTAATGTCAACAATAAAAAACCACAAACTGTGCAGAAGTGAGTACATTAATATCCACAGTACAGCAGTTCACAAACAGTTTATGTGCCAAATGAAAACATCTCAATAACTATGTATGTACTGCAGCTAATTGTATAAGTAGAAAATAAACTACATACTCCCATGTATCTTGTGTTAGCATTTGTAGGGGTGAGTACAATTCTACACTAACAACTGTGTACTGGAAGTGGCAACATTCAGGTCTGAGTACAACATTCAAATCACTGGCTACACCCCTAGCATCAGATACAAGAAGTATACCAAACTTCTGACTTACACAACGGTGTCCACAGCAAACAAGCATGGTCCCCACTTTGGAAAGCTGAAAGGGCTATGCCTACCTGACTTAGCAATTTATAGCATTGGGTTGCTATGACAGTGAGTACTGCAAGTACCACACAGCAGGATGCCTGCAATTGCCAAATGGTGGCCAACAATTGGTGAAGAGGCCATCACATGCACATGTGCAGATACCCATAAAAGCAGGCTGTACTTGCTGTCCAGACATGCAATCATTTCATTGCAGCCACTGAGAGAGAGCAAGAGAGCGAGAGAGAGAGACACAGACAACAGCAACAGAAAAAAAACAAAATATTAAAGAAAATATATTGAAACATAAATAATATATTGAAAAAAAGAGAAAAAAAATATATTGAAAAAAAAATAAGATATAAAAAAAAAAATTACAAAACACACAGAACCAACTAATACAAACACATACAAAGGAAATGTATGTAACAGATATGTATTTACTGGCATGTAGTAGATGTTTTTGAAGAGTACTCTACATAGTTTGAATCATCCATATGTGGCAGCAGTACGTATCTATGCACAGATGCCCTGCATAACTACTGCCATGGAGAAATCAGTGTGTAGCTGTGTGCAGTGGGATATGACTGACATATATGTGGTTCAGCATTAAATGTCAAACATCTGATCCATGTTATCTGTGTTCTGTACAGTAGTGTGTACAATGTCTGTTTGGGGGAGTAGCGCATACAGTTATATAAACATGGATGTGACAGAGGAACAAATGCATGATAGTCATATTAACGTGTAGCTTAGCATTGGCAACAGCTGTACCAGGCTAGTATTCTAATCTAGCATTTGCAGCTATATATACACCCTCTAATATTACTGTGTGCTCACATGTGACACCTGTACATGTTGCAGCAAGGCCCAACACGTCAGCCGTGAGGTACACGGACTTACAACAGTGTGGTCCTTGTGTGTGTATGGCACACATATATGGAGAGATCTGTCTGTGTCAGATATATTAGCAGCTGTACATGTGCATAGAGCAAGGGACATACTGCAACTGTTTGTGAAAGGTGGACATATATATGTTGTTGAAGGTTGTTATGTGCATATTTCTATGTAGGTTGTAGTGTGTGGCAAACAAGACAGCACACAGTGCTGGTGGTTAAACGCTGTGGTTATGATTCCTCAGGTTTGCAGTGTTGCAGCCAGTGAGGCCTGCTAAAGCTACATGGGCTGAGAACCCCTTCAATGCATTCCGCACAACACTGTGCAATATTATGACATAACTGTATACCTCACAAACTTCGCATAATTGATATTCCCACCTTGAAAGGTGGACTGAGAGAGACAGAGTAATATTTACTGCAACAGATGCCTGGTGACAAAGCCATGGACTCAAGCTCAATGTTGACACTGCATTGGCATCCCTTCTTGCAAAAACTCTGTACCCATTAACTACCACATAGGTGGTAGTCTACTTAACACCGAAGGTGTGATAAGAGACCATGGGACACAGGTGGACAGGAGTCTTCCCTTTGAAAATCACAGTGCCACACTAGTCATGTAATCTGTCTACATGGCACACATCATCACAAAAGGTGTGTCATCCAGTGAAATATAGGTCAGTGTTCCCCTCTACTCAACACACATAAAACCCATTATAGGGTACAATGCCCCATGTGGCATGTACCTCACAAGACATCTACAGCAAATGGAAAGGACACAGACATACCTCACAAAGAGTAATACCAGCCTCAAACAGATGACCTATGCAGACCGTCTCACAAAACCACAGCTAGACTGTGTCGCATACCACCTACGCAGAGGTGACCTCTGCCTAACATACGAAGCTATGTCAAACCCAGAGCTGTTGGACATGCTCCACGTAAACAGATCACAATCCCTACGAGCTACACGCTCTAGGGACCTAAACCTTGTCACCTCAATAAACAGCACATGCTGGAGGGATAGATTCCTATCTCAGAGACATCCCATACTCTGGAACAAACCACCTATCAATAGCAAACAAAGCTCCTAATTAGCAATCATCATAAATAATCCTGATGATTGCATGGGAGATAGGAAATGTACCCCGGGAATCACCTCTGTGGCTCTGCTTGACAGGGCCATGTGAAAAGAAATTACCTGTGTGTCAAAGGCCAGGGTAGCATATGGCTAGACATCTATAGGCCCTAGGGCCAATAGCCTATTACCTACCTATGAACTGATACACACCCACATGTAGTTGTTAAAATAATTGCTATGTGAGGTTGACTGAGTGTGATGGTGAATGTGCTGGTGAATGTGTCAGAGTTCTGTATATGTGTGATAGTTAAGTGGGAGACTGTTTCTGTCATGGTATTATGTGTCCTAGCTGTGATCCCAGCAAATGATGCACATGCTATTGCTAGGCAGAAAACGCAGTATGCCATATGGTCTGACATAGTCCCTTGGTGTCATCTGGGGTGTCCCATTGTAGGCTACAGCAGTACATGTATGCTTATTGAGTGTTACTGCTGGTGAATCCAACTCCTGTATGAACTGTAGTACTACCTGAAGCTGTATGCCTAAACAGCACAGTATGGTGTATGTCCACATTTCTTGGAACCACTGTTTTGTGTGTTCCCCGTAGTCCTCACAGATTACATACCACAGGCATAAGGGTTTGTAACTACTGACACACAGTACTGTATAGTACACAGGTAAAGATCATCTGGGTTGCCATACCTTTGTGTCTGGTATGTATGTCTGATGTGTGTGTGTGGGTATGCCTGTACCATGGCCTCAGTCATATGTGTGTTACAGGATATAAGTGCATATCTAGCAACATGTATGTTCTAGTACAGCAGTATGCCACCTATATTAACGAATGTGCACATATGTTAGCCAGGGGTTTGCCATCAATGACTAGTGTGGTATACTGGTAATACTGTAACTGGACTTTACAATCATTGCAATGGATTACATGTTTCTTTATGCATTAGCTTGATATATACCTCCTGTGGCTAGGTGGTGCATTGTGTCGCATACAGTGTGCCATGTACTGTTGTATAGTCTTACATACTGGTTTATCTTTGTTGCTGTGCAAAACATGGTTTGATATATAGAGTGTGCCAGTCACTGTCAGGCAGTTGTGGGTTGAGCACTGATATGTAGTATTGAAAGTGTGTATCCTCTGACAGCCAATAGGTTGCTATATATGGCAGTTAATTGATATCTCTACTTTAGAATGTTAAGTGTGCCACATGACTTGCTCACACATATTGTTTCATTGTCTTCCAGGGTCATGGCCCACCATCGTAATCCCTCATATAGCCCAGCAGAGGAGGAACAGATTACAACCAGCTTGGTTCAGCACTATGCCCTGCTGTTCTCAAGAACCAGCCAGGACCAGCATGAGCAGACTGCACTGCGGCAAGATCTTGTCTGTAGGGTAAATGACATAGGTATGCATAACCGGACATATGAGCAGGTATGCCATCACTGCAGTGATTTAATTAGACATGTACGGCGGCATGCGTCTGATATCTGTAGACAACAGCTTGCCACAGGTGGTGGGGTAGTCATCCATCCCCCCCACACCAGAGTGGAGGAGCTGCTCCTGAGCCAGGTGGCTCCTGGCCAACAACAACAACAACTAACATGTATCATCATGGAGGTTGGAGCCACCCAGCAAGTTGACACTGAGCGTGCAGGTAACATGGTATAGCTGTGGACTACTGTTACCTGTATTGGTAGATAATGCTTATGTGAGATGTGTACTGTGTAGTTAGAAGATGCAGTGCCAATGTTGTGCAATACTAATAATTAGGAATATAATCTGTAGGCCTGTGACTGTCAACCGTTGTACTACTGTAAGATTGCAAACACACAGTAGCAATGCCACAGTTGTTGCCACTGACAAACTGTCTCATATCCTTGTAGGTCCCTCTGGTGCGACAGCAAGGCAGCAGACCCATGCTGGTGAGTGTGTTCTACATTTAATATTGCTAATTAAATGTTCATGTCATAGGTGAGGTGTAGGCCATGTACACGTCACACACCTGTGCATAATGCATGCTGTGCATGTTTGCTGTGAGACTATGCACATCTCAGTAATGTGAGTAGCTGCCTCAAACACATGCAATACACAGAGCATCCCACACAATTGTGGCAACAGTGTAGTGGACATTGGATAGGCAGAGTCGATACACATGTACACAACATACACAACTGTGTCATACGCAGTACATGTTAACATGCTACACATGGCATATTCAGACACCGGCTGTAAGGTCACACTCCAGTATCCCAAATGTCATCCACACAGCACACATAATATACCTGAGGGGTAGAGGCCTCTCATGTGGCTGTGCGACACTCTTCAAAACATAACACATTCATGTTAGGCAATGCCCCCTATTAGGCACCTTACAAACCCATGTAACAACTGGCTGTGAAATGGTGAATGTAGCCATGGTACTGCAGTTCAGGTACAGCATGCTATGTGCCGGTCTGGCACACATTAGTAGCCTTGAGTGACCACATGATGCTGCATGATGATGGCTCATGGTACTAAACCCCATCCAGTTACAGTGACCACAGTACTACACATAGAATTAATTGCTATGTGCCTCAATGTTGTGTGTGTGCAGACATATGCACCTATACACAATATGCATAGCAATCAACATTTGTACAAAGTGACACACATATGTTTTGTAATGCTATTGAGTGTATAGGTCACATGACACACATTGTGTATGTGTGATGTTTAATGTTGCAGTTGTGTTGTAGCATGCCATGTCATGGCTGGCACTGGCATGTCCACAATATGTCCTGCACTCACTATAACCACTGTACAATGGCTATGTTGGATATCTATGTGAAGAAATGGATATCTATGTGACACACAGATACACATCCAGCCATGGTATGTATACCTGTGAGTGATGGTTCACAGAACATTGCAGAGCTTTTAATACTTGCACAGCAATGTTGTGTCCATGTACACATTGCATTCCAGGGTGAGGCCAATCACTGAACAACAACACACGTGCATCAAAGCCATGTATACTGTTATTATCAAGGGCTGTCTACACTCGCATTGCATGCTATTGAGCAACACACGTCCTGCATGCTGACATGTGTGATATAACTGTTTGGCTTGTGATACTGTACCCCACCATCACCCGCTATTGAGTATGTTCTGGATTGCTGGTGGTGTGTGTGTGTGTGTGTGTGTGTGTGTGTGTGTGTGTGTGTGTGTGTGTGTGTGTGTGTGTGTGTGTGTGTGTGTGTGTGTGTCTGTTTTAGTGAGGAGTGTATTTGTGTGCATGTTTTCAAGTTTTCATGTGTGCATGTGTTCATGTGTGCATGTGTGCATGTGTTCATGTGTGCATGTGTGCATGTGTGCATGTGTTCATGTGTGCATGTGTTCATGTGTTCATGTGTGCATGTGTGCATGTGTTCATGTGTGCATATGTGCCGACATCATGTACAGGTCGTAAAAGTGTGTTTCCTATCTTCCTCTCACAGGTGCTGAGTTTGGGCTGGTTCACTGCAGCAGGGAAACTGATGTCACTGAGCAAAATAGTGATAATGATGATAGGTGTGTTGAGGCACAGGCATGTTTGCCAGGGTCTGTCGTTGGGCCACCAATCAACAGTACACGTATGTCCACCCCATCCATGCACACAGTCATACTGCCAATACATCCATCACCAATGCCCTTAGCTGAGGGACAGCGTACAGTCAGCATTGGCCAGGACAGTGTGGTGTCTATGGCACATGCATCCCAACACAGCAGCCATACCCAGAAATCTGGAAGGGTACCACATAGACAGTTGTCCAGGACTTCTCATCAAAGCACTGCTGCTCATCATGCCACTGGCAGAAGTGCCACAGGTCTTACAACTTCACACATGTTCCAGGCTGTCATGGAGGTACAGGCATGTATGGAACGGTACACCAGACAGGGACTAAGGGCACAGAGGGCACATACCGCCGTAATTGACAGTATCCATGACCTAGCAGGTGCCATCCGTAATTACACTAAGGTCACTGATAGACGTTGGGGTGAGACATTAGATGTCTTCCGCAATGTCATGTCCATGTGTCAGGACTGTGCAGGATGGTTGAGTTATCGACGTGGATGTATGCCAGCAACATCAGCAGCTGGCAGTTGCCGCAGACGTCCCTCAAGTCACAGCCGCTCCCGTAGTGCCAGTAGCAACCCCAGCAATGTTGGGGGCGGGCTGTCCATAGAATGTCCAAGAAGACCACATGCACATGGCTCTGGACAGTCCCAGCAGGGACCTGGGTCCAGTGTACATCCATCTACCTCCGGGGATAGTACCCAGTCTGGCCTAGTACCTGATAGTGTCAGTAGCACCCCTGCCAGGCACAGGTACCATATCCATGGCCAGAGATGGTTATCTGCAAAGCCTGGCAGGTACAGTCTGTGGCTGTCCCACAAATACCCGTATATGGCAGCCACATGGTGGAACTGTGTGCATGCAGACACACATACACACACACACATAAACCAGACACCTAGGGCTAACACATACCCGCACACATTACATCAACATTGGCCCATAGCAGTACTCTTGGCCCTCACACACACACACACACACACACACACACACACACACACACACACACACACACACACACACATACATGTCGATTGTATGGCTCACTGTAGGCCTCTGGCAAACCAACAACACACCCTGTGCATATGATGAAACCTGTGCCACCTCCTGTTATCTTTAACATTGATGCAGGAACAGGCTACCATGGTTCTGATGCACAGGGTGACTTTATAGCAGTATAGCAATGTTAGCATGTTGTCAGCAGTAGAGTGTAATGATATGCTTGAAGGTGTAGCTGAGCAAGCATGATGCATTGAAGCTATGATTGTCAATGTAGTATTGTTTACACCAGGGTTAGTTCCAATAGTGTATTGTCCGCCCACGTGCCACTTGGCTGATGTGTGTAGTATTGGCAGCATGTGTTAGAGAGTGGACAGTATGTGTGGGATGTGTGTAGCACAGATTTGCAGGTGTACATTTGTGAACTTGGTGGAGGTGCACTGTCTGCATGTACGTGCATAGTGGACACATGATAGTGTCAGTAGCACCCCTGCCAGGCACAGGTACCATATCCATGGCCAGGACACAGAGTGTCAAGCAGTCACAGCCCTTAAGGCCAAACACTATGCCAGACACACTAGTCATTGGTGACTCCATAGTCAGACACACTGACGTCCCGCTCACCAGACTGAGTAAGGAGAAGGTCACAGTAAGCTGCCTGTCGGGTGCTAAAATCTGCCACATAACGCATGCACTCAGGTCTCTCAACAGCAGGTACAAGTATGACTCAATCATTGTCCACGCTGGTGTAAACGACCTGAGACGTACCTCCCTGGACTACATGAAAAGAGACATAGAGGAGCTCTCTGATTATGTAGCCCAGGCAGGTATGACCCTGACCTTGAGCAGTATCCTACCTTCACCAAGAATGATGCCACAATACAGAGATAAGATGATCAGTTTTAACAATTGGCTTAAACTCTGGTGTCATTCAAAGGGGATCCAATGTCTGTCTCCCTGGGATGACATGCTGGACAACCACGCTGCTTTGCAAGGGGCGGCTTGCACTTGTCACCCTGGGATTCGGATTTTGGCAAAGGCTCTTGCCACCCCATAGTGCCTTTTTAGGCAAGGCTCAAATTCTAAACCTACCACCCTAGAACAAAACAAAGAAAAAAAACTAAGGGTAATGCTGCTAAATGCCAGAAGTCTCAACCTCAAGATGCATGCACTCGAGGCCCTTCTCAGTATGGAGAACATCGATGACTGTGCTGTGACAGAAACCTGGTTCAAGGCTCCTGAGAGCACCCCAGCACTATCAGGTTTTACCTCATATCATGCATTCCGGCCACAAAACCCGGACAATACCAAGAAAGGAGGAGGGGTATCCATATTCATCAAGGACACCCACACCTCAAGATTGGTGGCATCGCACGATGCATCGGAAACCATCCAGGTGCAATTAACCATAGGCAAGACTGCTATGCAAATTGTAGCATGTTACAGGCCACCCTGCGAAACTCAGGAACCTCACATGGCCTTCCTGAAAACACTGGACGGGATCAATGTATCTCAACACCATCATACTAGGTGACTTCAACTACCCTAATATAGACTGGGAACACTACTCAAGCCCAAACACTCTAGCCCAAAGTTCCTGGAATTCATAAACTCAAATGCCATGGAACAACTAGTCACCATCCCCACAAGAGGAGAGAACATACTTGATCTCATCATCACGAACATGGGAGCACAATGTTCAACGCCAGAAGTATACCCCTCACTGGTGAGATCTGATCACAAACTAATCTCACTGGAGGTCCTCATCCCGCCCCACCCGAAATGAAAAAGACCACAGTAAAGAACTTCTCGAAAGCCGACTTCACACTTCTAAAGACTAGTGTGGTCTCCTTTAAGGCCCCTGAGCCGGTGGTTAACATTACTCAAACCGCTGAATCACTTACAAATGCCTTCTACCAGCACCTGCAGGGCTGCATGGATCAGGCAATCCCAAGCAAAACAAAGACTCTTTGTACCAAAGGCAAGCGTCCAGTCTGGTGGACCCCAGCCATAAACAAACTCTACAATAAAAGGAGAAAGCTACTACAAGATAGAGCAAAATCCTTAAAAGGTAAGACACCGCTGATCACTATAAGTAAAAAGCTAAGAGCTCTCATAAAATCATCCAAAGCTAATTTTGAGAAAAAATAGCTAAGGACTCTAAAGACAACCATAAAGCATTCTTTAGCTATGTCAGAAACCTAGGAGGAAACTCCCAGATATGCTCAGAATTAGTTAAAAATGATGTGAAGATTACTGATCCTACAGACATTGCCAACATACTGGCTGACAGGTTCAGTGCAAACTTCTCCCCACCCTCCCCCCCTAAAGAAGAGATATCTATACCAAATGATTGTAGCCCCCAAACATCTCCAACGCTCAGGTGAGAACTGCTCTCTCAAGGCAAAGAACACAGCATCCATGGGACCTGATGGTGTCCCCGGCTGTGTGCTCCATGAACTCAACAAGGAATTAAACCCACAGTTAGGACAGCTGTTTAATCTTAGTCTCACCTCGGATCGCATTCAGGGAGTGGCGCAGCGACTGTGGTCCCACTCCACAAAGGCGGTGCCTCCACCGACCCTGGAAATTACCGTCCCATTAGCTTGACAAGCCTGATCTGCAAAGCCATGGAAAGGATCGTAATGGATCTCATAAATAAAGACATAGGGAATTTGCAGACTTTGGATCCAACCCAGTTTGGCTTTGTCAAAGGCAGATCATGCCTTTTAAACTTGGTTGACTTTTTGAAACAGTCACCAAGGCCATTGACGAGGGAAAGGCAGTCCATACAGCCTACCTAGACTTGGCGAAGGCTTTCGATACAATACCCCACTCGGGTATCATTGAAAAACTCATCAACTTAAATGTAAACCCATACATTACAAGATGGGTTGCAAACTGGCTGAGTGACAGAACCCACAGGGTCAGAGTTGCTGGCACCATGTCAGACTCTAAGCCTGTCACAAGTGGTGTCCCACAGGGCTCAGTCCTGGGCCCACTCTTGTTTGGCATCTACTTTTCTGAAGTACAAGCAAACACAGGAGGGTTATGGCTGACAAAGTTCGCAGATGACTGCAAACTGGGTGCCGTAGTTGAGAACACATCCGACACAGATATCCTTCAGAGGGGTCTCACAGAAATGTAAAACTGGTGCCAGAGCCATGGCCTCAAGTTAAATGCCAAGAAATGCATAGTCATACCCTTCGGGAAAAATAAGGTTACCCCTAGCTACCATATAGGTGGCAATCCCCTGAACACAGAAGAAGTTATTAGGGACCTGGGAACCCAGGTTGACAGTAGCCTTTCATTCGACACTCATATTGCTAAAGTAGTTAGGAAGACCTTCTACATTGCCCACCTTATCATGAAGGGATTCACATCTAGATCAAGGGAAGTCATAGTCTCCCTATACTCATCACTCATCAGACCAATGATCGAGTACAATGCCCCATTCGGAATGTATCTGACCCGACACTTGCAGCAGCTGGAGAGGCCACAAAAGTTCCTCACCAAAAGGATAAAGGGTCTCAAAAATCTGTCTTATGCTGCACGACTGAAAGAACTCCAGTTATATTCAGTTGCGTACCACTTACTCAGAGGTGACCTATGCCTGACATACAAGGCCATGTCAAACCCAGATTTGATGAATATGCTTCATCTCAAAAAATCTAGATCCCTCAGAGCCACAAGGCGGGTGACTTAAACCTCGACACGGTTATTAATAGGACGTGCTGGAGGGACAGATTCATCACCCAAAGACTCCCTATGCTGTGGAACAAAATCCCGGTTTATGTGAGGCAGAGCACCTCGCTGGCCTTGTTCAAGAGGAATCTTGACCAATGGATGGGAGATCGCAGATACACCCCAGGGGTTACCTCAGTGTCACTGCTCGACAGAGGCACAGCTAAATAATGGGCATAGTTTCTCCAAACTAAGGGGTGGCGTAAGCCACAAAACTATGGCTAGGCTTATAAATGCCCTCGGGCAGATAGCCTAGTATGAACCTATGAACCTATGAACCTATGGGCAGGGTGACATGCCCTGTATTACACAGTAACACTCCATAGTTTCTATTGGTGGCCAGTATGCATTGTACTACACACATTTTGGAACTTGACTACACATGTGTGTATGACATGGTTTGACACTGTGCTGCGGGTGGTACTGTTACTATCTGTCATTGTTTTGCATTCTGGTAGCATACATAACTTCAACAGCCTGACCATAACCAATTGTTAGATGATGTCTTGACAACTGACACACAGATGTAGGACACACAGTAACATTTGGATCCTTCAGGTACTATACTATGCCAGTAACCAGTGGTATTCACCTGCACCCATTACTGAGACCACTCCTGTTTGGCATATAGCTATCTTAGGTACAAGCAATCACAGTAGGGATATGTCCGTCCATGTCTGGTAATGTATACTGTGGCCTATAATGCATTCTCCAGATGACATACACATCCTCCACAAGGGTATCATACAGACAGATACCTGTTGTCAAACCCATGCTGTAAAGCTATAAGCCAACCAAAGCATAGTCATCCATCTTTAAGGAACATAGTATCCCCACAGTACCACATAGGTAGTAGCCACCAACATGAAGAACAGGTACCGATGTGTACATGCAACCAAGTGTTACGTCATCTCTCCTTTGATAATCACATTTCCAAATGTATGCTGAAATCCCACAGTGGATCACATAAGCAATAAGGGGTCTGCATGCATATCCACAAAGGTTGTTGTACACCTATAATGAATAGCCATCATTGACAGACTTTGCTGTGTTTGAACAGGTCTGACATATACCTCGGCCATAAACCCTCACTCACACAATTCAATAGAAACCGTAATGAGTGTGTGTGACACGGATGACCTAGGCCAGGGATCACTGCAGTGGCTGGCCTTGTCACAAGCATACAGATATGACCTAAGGTCAGGAAAACAGCAGCACACTCTGGCAAAGATGACAGATGTGTTCTTGGAGAAAGCAGGGTTCCCACACATGCAATAATTGAGGTCACATGTACGTATATGTATTTGCCACACAGCTACCTCACATGTGCAATGCACATACTGTTGTCATACTGATATGTCATACAGTAGTAAAAGCAAAACCCACAACACATTGACCAACAGTGTCACACACATAGAACACACACACTCACCAAGTGTAAGATTCAAACCCCTACCTCACGGTACTAGAGAATTATGCATTAACATGACATGCTATACACATTACTGTGAGTTTTCTTTTCCACAAGTATACTTGTAGAATGGTGACATCATCAGACTTGACCAAGATTAGTATATCACTTTTAAGGTGTTTTACTACTCTCCAAAAGGGTTGCTCCTCTCCAAGGAGACACACTTGTCAAGTGCAGTATTCAAATCCCTACCTAACTGGTTTATGATACTACAGGACTATGCATTTACATGACGCTCTATACACATTATTGAGAGTTTTCTTTTCCATGGGTATATTTGTAGGATGGTGACATCATCAGACCTGACAAAGATTAGTATACCACTTTTAAGGTGTTTGAGTACTCTCCAAAAAGGCTGCTCCTCTCCAAGGAGATCACACACACACACTTGTCAAGTGCAGAATTCAAACCACTACCTAACTACCTTATAATATAGAGGGACATGCATTAACACAACGCGCTATACACATTACTGTGAGTTTTCTTTTCCACAGGTATATTTGTAGGATGGTGACATCATCAGACTTGACAAAGATTAGTATACCACTTTTAAGGTGTTTGAGTACTCTCCAAAAAGGCTGCTCCTCTCCAAGGAGATCACACACAAACAGACACTTGTCAAATTCAAACCCCTACCTAACTGGTTTATGATACTACAGGAGTACGCATTTACATGACGCTCTATACACATTATTGAGAGTTTTCTTTTCCATGGGTATATTTGTAGGATGGTGACATCATCAGACCTGACAAAGATTAGTATACCACTTTTAAGGTGTTTGAGTACTCTCCAAAAAGGCTGCTCCTCTCCAAGGAGATCACACACACACACTTGTCAAGTGCAGAATTCAAACCACTACCTAACTACCTTATAATATAGAGGGACATGCATTAACACAACGTGCTATACACATTACTGTGAGTTTTCTTTTCCACAGGTATATTTGTAGGATGGTGACATCATCAGACTTGACAAAGATTAGTATACCACTTTTAAGGTGTTTGAGTACTCTCCAAAAAGGTTGTTCCTCTCCAAGGAGATCACACACAAACAGACACTTGTCAAATTCAAACCCCTACCTAACTGGTTTATGATACTACAGGAGTACGCATTTACACAATGCACTATACACATTACTGTGAGTTCTTTTTTCCACAGGTATATTTGTAGGATGGTGACATCATCAGACCTGCCAAAGATTAGTATAAACACTTTTAAGGTGTTTGAGTATTCTCCAAAAAGATTGCTCTTCTCCAAGGAGATCACACACACACTTGTCAAGTACAGGATTCAAACCCCTACCTAATGGGTTTATGATACTACAGGAGTACACATTTACACGACATGCTATACACATTACTGTGAGTTTTCCTTTCCACAGGTATATTTGTAGGCTGGTGACATCATCAGACTTGACAAAGATTAGTATACCACTTTTAAGGTGTTTCACTACTCTCCAAAAAGGTTGCTCCTCTCCAAGGACATCATGCACACACACATGTCAAGTAGAAAATTCAAACCCCTACCTAACAGGTTTATGATACTACAGGTGTACACATTTACATGACACACTATACACATTACTGTGAGCTCTACTTTCCACAGGTATATTTGTAGGATGGTGACATAATCAGACTAGACAATGTGGGTTACATTAGGTGACATTAGGTGGACTACATAGAAGGAATGTCTAAACACTTTGGCCATGTGATCATCAAAGGAGAGTTTACTATCTACCTGTGTACCCAGGGCCTTAATTACTTTCTCCATACATACTGGAGTACCACCTATGTGGTAATTTGTTTGCACTTTGTTTTAGCCAAAGGGAATGACTATGCATTCTTTGGCATTCTGCTTGAGGGCATTGTTTTGACACCAGGTATCTGTCTCTGTAAGCCCCTTCTGGAGGATGTGTGTGTCAGCCATAGAGTCAATTATGGACCACAGTTAGAAGTCATCTGCAAACCTGTTCAGCCATACTCCTCCCGTGCTTGCCTGTACCTCTGAGCAGTGTCTACTGAACAGGTGGGGTCCCAGGACCAAGACTTGTGGGATGCCTTTGTGACTGGCTTAGAGTCGGACATGGCACCCACAACTCTGAACATATGTGTTTGATCTGTGAGCCACTTGGCCACCCATCCTGTGACATAGCTGTTAATGTTCAAGCTGGTAATCTTGTCCATGATGACAGAGTGGAGAATGGTGTACAAAGTCCTTAGTGAGGTCCAGGTGGGCTGTGTGGACTACTTTCACCTCCATCTATGTCCTTGGCAACTGTTTGAAATAAGTCAACTATGTTTAGGAGGCAGGATCTGCCTTTAACAAGGCGTGGTTGTGTAGAGTCCAGTGTCTGGAGGTCCCCAATGTCTCTGTTTATGGGTTCCATAACAATTTGCTCAATAGCTTTGTAGAGCAGGCTGAGTAGACATATAGGGCAATGGTTTCCAGGTTCTGTTGTGGCACCCCCTTTGTGGAGCTGGATGACTGTTAGTGTATGCCATTCTTTGGGTATATAGCCTGTGGTACGGTTGAGTCTGGACAGTGAATGTAAGTGAGGGTATAGTTCCTTTTGAGCCTAGTGTGAGACGTAGCCTGGGACACCATCCAGTCCCATTGATGCTGTGTTCTTAGCTTTGGAGAGGGCTGTCTTTACCTGCATGTCCATGAAGTCTGGGGCTCTGCATCCTTCTGTGATGGACCCAGGCCCTTTTGGGGGTGATGGGGGGAAGTTTATACTGAACTTGTCCCCCAGGATGTGGGCAATGAAAGTTGGTTCAGTGTATTTCTTGCCATTTGTCAGTAGCTGACAGCATATTTGGAAGTTGACACCTACATGTCTGGTATAGCTACCAAACACTTTGTGGTTGTTATTCTTACATTCCTTGGCAATTTGTCTTTAGAAACTGTCCTTGGATTATTTTATGAGCGATCATTGTTTCTTCCTAATAATGATCAGTGATGCCTTTCCTTTAGTGAAGTTGGCTCTATCATGTGTTTGTTTCCTCCTTCTGTTGTATAGCTTATTTATGGGCAATGACCACCATATTGTTTTCTTATTTTTGGAGGAGTGCATCTTGGTTTTATTTGTGATGTCTCGATCCATGCATCCCTGTAGATGCTCATAGGATGCACTTGTAAATGATTTGGCAGATTATATACCATTATCCTATAGCAAGAGGGCTTTGGAATGTTCCACTTTGGTCTTGCGAAGTGTGCAGTTTGCTTTTGAAAATGTCTTCACAGTGGTTTCATTGACTGAGTGGGGGGGGGGTGTGGATGTCCAGTGTGATTACTTTATGATCTGATATTAGCAACGAGGGGTTTATATCTGTTGTGGAACACTGGTACCCCATGTTGGTGATGATCATGTCCAGTATGTTGTCACCTCTAGTGGGCATGGTGACCAGCTGTTCCAGGGTGTTAGAATTTTTAAACTCTAGGAAAAATTGGGCAAAGGACGTTGTACACAAGTAATTCTCCCACTCAATGTTTGGGTAGTTGTAATCTCCTCATATAATGGTGTTTGATAGGATCTTTATATTTTCCACTGTTCTCATGAATACTGAGTGAGGTTCCTGAGACAAGATAGGTGATCTGTAGCAGGCTACAATCTGATGAGCAGCTTTGCCCAATCTTAGTTGCACTTGCATGGTCTCTAAGGCCTCATGCTGTGTCACTAACCTGTAGGTGTGGGTATCCATAAGGTAAATGGATACACCCCTTCCTTTGGTATTTCACTCGTGGTTTTGAGTCTGAAGATCAGAGGGAATGTGAGTGTTTTACATGGAGCATGTCCAACAGCTCTGTGTTTGACATAGCTTTGTATGTTAGGCAGAGAACACCTCTGAGTAGGCGATATGTGAGGGAGTACGGCTGGAGCATTTTGAGATCGTCTGTGTATGGCATGTATTTCAGGCTGCTAATGCTCTTTGTGAGGTATTGCTTCAGGCTTTACAGTTGTTGTAGTTGTTTTGTGAGGTACATAGCAAAAGTGGCGTTGTACTCTATTATAGTTCTAGTGAGTGATGAGTAGAGGGGAACAATGTCCTCTTCTATTCTGCATGAGACACATTTTGTGATGAGGTGTGCCAAATAGGAGGGTTTCCTGACTACTGTGGGGATGTGATTATCACAATTGTGTCCACTGTCTACCTGTGACCCAAGGTCTCTTGTCACACTTTCAGTGTTAAGTGTACTACCACCTATGTTATAGTTCTTGGCTAGAAAGTTTTTAACAAAGGGGATGACAATGCACCTTTTGGCATTGAGCTAGAGCCCACGGCTTTGACAACAGCCATCTGTCTCAGTGAGGCAATTTTGTAGGATGTCCACATCTATAGTGTTTACAATTATGGATCCTAGTTTGCAGTCCTCTGGAAACTTCAGTAGCCACAGACCTTCCATGTTAAAGTGTAATTCAGGGAAGTAGATACTAAACAGGACATGACACAAGACTGGACCCTGTGGTACTGCACTCATCACTGGTCCAAAGTCATACTTGAAGTCTGCTACTTTCACAGTATGTGTTCTGTCAGTATGCCTGTTGGCAGCCCATCTTGTGACATAGCAATTTATACCTAGTTTAGTGGGTTTATCTATAATTCCAGAGTGTAGGGTGGTGTTGTAAGCCATGGCAGGATCTACATAGGCTGTGCGAACCACCTTACCCTTGTCTACGGTTCTGGTGACTGCTTCAATGTCATGTATCAGGTTTAGGAGACATGATCTGCATTTTACAAACCCAACATGGTTGTGGTCCAGGGTTTGGGGATTACCAGTGTAATTTTTTATAAGTTGTATGATGATACATTCCATGGCCTTGAAGAGCAGGCTCATCATGCTAATGGGGTGCTAGTTCCTGGTGTTCGTGGTGTCTCCACCCTTGTGTAGTGGGATAACCATCACTGTGCACCATTCAGCAGGCACAAAACATGAGGTGAGGCTATGACTGCACATGGTACGTCAGTGTGGTGCCTGTTCGTTCTGTGGTTTGTGTAGAACACAGCCTGGGAAGTTATCTGGTCCCATGGCTGCTGTGATACTGGCTTTGGAGAGTGTTTTTTACCTGTGCAGCCGTGATGACAGCAACTTTGCAGTCTTCCATTATAGAGATATGCTCTTTCATGGGTGAGAGGGGGGTAAAGTTAACACTGATCCTATCTGCCAGGATGTTGGCAATATCAGTTGGGTCTGTATATTTAGTGCCATTGAGCTGTAACTCAGAACAGATCTGAGTGTAGCCATGACATGGACCTCTCTGTTGGGCAGAGATCTCCTGAGTAGACAGTATGCAACAGAGTACAGATTGGGTTACATTCAGTCTTGTTGCATGGGGCAACTGTTTGAGGCCAGTAATCCTCTTGTTAGGGTACTTCAGTGGTCTTTTTGGCTGATGAACGTGCTTAGTCAGATTCATCACAAGTGTGTTGTGGTACTCTCTGATGGGTCTGATGACTGATGAGTAGTGGGAACCGCCTTTGACCTACATGCACAGACTTTGGCAGTCTGTGTGAACACATAGCATGTTTTGCTGACAACTTTGTGAATGTGTTTCTGGAAGTAGAGATGACTATCCACATTTGTCCATAGATCCCTTATTATCACCTCCGTATTTAGCACAAGTGTGTGAGCATACCCAGTATGACCTTTCAGTATGTTGTTGCCTCACATTTGCTTTGTTTATTTAAGTGTGTGAGCATGCCCAGTATGACCTTTCAGTATGTTGTTGCCTGACATTTGCTTCGTTTATTTAAGTGTGTGAGCATGCCCAGTATGACCTTTCAGTGTGATGCTGAATGAAATCCACTACATTTGTTGGAATGTGTGAGCATGCCCAGTATAGACATTTATACTATATGTGTATGGAAAATCAAGTTGTATTTTTACAGCAGGGCTCACCTTTGTGTCAGATCAACAGGGATCATGCTGTGCCTGCAGGGCTTCCATGAGACACTTTGCATAGACTTAACATTTCTACATACAAGCGGGACAGCTTTTCTTTGTACATTTCTACCCAGGGGCACACCTGATTGTTACTGTGGGTGTACATAGAATGAGGAGTTCACCTGACACTTATACACATTTGCTATGCCTGCACTGCTATGTACGGTACACCATTTCAGTCTGTACTGTTGCCTATCGTACTGGCTTGAGGCATACTACTGTACTACACATCTTAGCGTCCAATGTCTCGTATATTAGATTGCGACTTTATAGCCTACACAACCCACATCACACCGCCTGGCCTGATGTTCTCTGTCTGCATAGGCCTGTGGGGGAGGGTTCCCATATGCATCTTTAGGGCCAAGTTACAGCATTTCTTTGTGTTTGCATTAGTGTACAATTGTCCTGCTGTGTCTGTGCCACTGAAATGCTATCATGGCTTAGTGGTTCAGTACTGTGACTATAGTGCACAGTATCCTGGGTTCGAGCCCTGTCACAGCTTTTTATTTTCATGCTAGGCAGGCCAGACTGCTTAAGGGACAGTAAAGTTAGTATGAGCATGTTTACCTGACTTTGCTCAACTTTGCCCGACCTTGCCCAACATTGCTCAACGTTGCCTGACGTTGCACTAGTTAGCACGGGCAATTTTGTTTACATATACTAAATATTCGTAAAAGCTGCTTAGCACTGCTTTATATTGCTTAAAACATGGCAATCATGCCTTAGGTGGTGCTGCAGGGCTGCTTATGTCAGATACACATACTACACTCCCTATACATGTTTGGAAACAGGTAGTGTCAAGTTAGGCATCCATTTTATTTTATGTGTGAGTCAGAGAGGTATAATTTCCAGGGTTCCTACTGAGCCAGTGTATGTGCTATGCGTTGCCTCTTTTCCAAGGCCAAGGCATACTGGGCACTCCTCCTTCTGCCTACTGGGGCAGGCTCAGGTTGTTCCTCCTCCGAGTCACGCTGCGCCTGTGCAGGCCTTGGCAATGGTGGGGGGCTGTTTGGCCCTGCCCCATGCTGTTACTGCTGTAGCTGTTTCACAGGATCATATTGTGAAGCATGGCACATACCATGACAATTTGGGTACATGTAGTTGGTGAGTACTGCAAGGCTCCACCAGATGTGTCCAGGCACTGGAACCATGACTTGAGCATCCCAAACACACACTCGATTACATTTCGTGTTTGTGCGTGTGCCTCATTATGGAGTTCTTGTTCAGGTGTGTGTGCATTTCTGATGAGTCAGCCACGGCTCCAGTGCATATCCAGCATCCCCCACTAGGTTAACATCAGGGATGTCCCTATTGGCAAATGTCTGGTACAGCTGCGTCAGATGCCAGATATGGGAATTGTGGTAGCTTCCAGGGCAGCCAGCACACACATTCAGTATTATGCCCTTGGCATCGCACACAACCTGGCAGTTGATGGAGTGGAAGCCCTTGCGGTTGATGTAGGCCCTACCCCGCTCACCGGCTGGTGCTTTGATGTGTATGTGTGTGCAGTCAATTGCACCCACTACCTCCGGGTATTCCGCTATTTGCTGGAAGAGATGCATATTGATGGCCAATACCTCACGGGACTTGAGGAAATATAGATGGCCACCGACATGTGCTGACATGGCATTCAGGAACTGGTGCAGTACCCTGGATGCTGATGCCTGTGAAATCCCCATCATATCACCAGTTGGTCTTTGAAAGGTACCTGTTGCTAGTATTCTTAGGCCAACACATACCTTGGTTTCCACTGGGATGGGTTTCCCTCTGTTGGTTCTGTGTGTGAGGCGTGGCCTGCACAGCTCAACAATTTGCTGCAGGAGGTCTCTGTCCATTCTATAGTGCTCCACTATCTCCAGCTCATGTAGCCCCTGGTAGGTTACCCTGGGTCTGTACACTCTTTTCCATCTCCTCACTGTGGGTTGCTCAGCAGCATTAGCAATGGCACCACCCTCAGCATCTTGCACATTTTGCCTTATAATAGCAATGGCAGCCCCTAACATTTTTTGTCTCAGTTAAGCTTTTTAAGTTTTCACTTCTCTTTGTAGACTGCAGTGTTGCAGTATTTCTGAGAAAAACATGGGGGAATGTTGTTTGCAGAGTTTTAAGTGCTGGGCTGGGCTGGGCTGGGCTAGTATACTGCCTGTGTAATTGGCTGATTCTGATTGATTTCACCTGATAGGTCTGCTAGTTCTCCTTGGTTAACTTCCTACTACTTCTTTTCCTTCCTTTTCCCTTTCTGTTTCCACAGGGAGCAGTGACACGCAAACAAGCGCAAGCACCTGCACACGAGTGCACACGTGTGCACATAGGCTTACAGAGGCTTAGGCAGGTGCACATGCGCGCACACAGGCTTAGCCTTACACAGGCTTACACTGGCGCACACACGCGCACACAAGCTTAGATGGGTTTACAGGTGTGCACACGCGCGCACACAGTGTAAGCATCTTTGCAAGAAACTTTAGTGATATCCACGGCGTACAACTTCGGTTTCTAGGTTTCAGTTAAGACAACTGTAGACATGACTCTTCCAGTCCTGAGTAACTTACAGCAAATACATGCCACTCTGCTCCAATAAGCTTACACTCTTTGATACATACCCCCTCATGATGTCACCTATTTTCTACTCTGTTACTCTCCTAATCCTACTCTTACACTCTAGAGACATGGTTCACATGGCAGAGAAAATTGGGATTCACTATCCTTATCCTCATTTGCATAGGATTGCCTACTAATGCTTGATTGCATCTCTCAGACTGAGCTTCCCCCCTTAGCAACCACTACTCAGTAGCCATGTTGTCTTCAGCCTGCCATTTACCTGCATGGCAGATGAATATTTTTAATAGAATGCCTATTTTTGGCTTTGATTCTTTTTTTTTCTGGTTTTTAGAGCACCGCATATTTTGTGTGGAGCTGCGCTATGCTTAAACATCAGAGATCGGTGGGAAAAAAATTATTTTTTTTATTTTGCAACAGATAAAAATGCCAATGGCCTTATATTTGGCCATTGGCATGCTTCCTCAACTGGATGCATCCTTTATTTGGAGCTGTCATAGCTCCATTTTGCTATTTGCAGAACGGTACTCCGTTATCAACTGAGTACATTTCTACAAATAACACTACTCTTACTCGGACAGGTTAATGTTTCCTGGATCGTAAATTTACCTCATTTGCATAGCTTTCAGCAGTAAATGAGGTAATTTGCATAACATAACACTGTCCGTGCAAGGGTAGTTTTAGGAGGTCTCATGCACACCCTTGCCGGCTGTTCCTGGATCGCTTGGCACACATATTGGCTGTCTAGAGTCTTACTCTACTCTTAGACTCCGTGCAAGCCTTTGTGAATCCGGCCCTGTGACCATTATTTTCCTTTGGGTAAAGTCAACCTGCATTTTATTTTTTGTAAATATAGACATTTAAGCTGATAAGACTCAAAGTATAAGCTGCATTTTTTGACAGTGCATACAATGTGACAGGCATGCATGCTAACCTGACCTAGTACAAACATTACTCAGACCTGTACTAAGTAATCTTTTCCTCATATTACTTAACAGCACAATTGCCCTATTGATAATCTCTGGATACGTATAATTTATCTTGTACTGTAAGTTTCTACATGTTTACTGCACTAATTCACATATTAATTTTCTACTAATCTATTTAATCAGACATGGTTAATCTCTGTTATTTGATTTTCTTTTGTATTCTTTTACAGCTAATGGCATATCAATGCATATTGTTACATATTGTTCCATGTTAAACATACAGTAACACATTTTTTCATATTTGTTCAATTTGAAATCTGTAACATATTAAAGTTTTTTCTCTTTATTAATTTCCTTGGGTGTATAGTACGAGCAATCAGTTTGCAAATTCAAATAAAATCAAATAAGAACTAAGGCATGAAACCTGCAAGCCGTGTTGCATGAGATATTTTTGTGTGTGTGTGTGTGTGTGTGTGTGTGTGTGTGTGTGTGTGGTCTGCATGCATGCTTTCAGATAATCAGAACAGGTTGTTTTTACCCTTAGACCTGCTACTAGGTATGAGCTAGTCATCTGGCATGCCATCTGTTGGTCACAAAGAAGCATCCACCATGGCTGATTTTGGTGGTATTAATTCTCCTTCTTTCATTGTAGATGATAGAAGGTAAAATGTAGTATTGATGTAGGTTTCAACACAGGAGGACACTCAGACATGCATGAAAGCAGACACAGTAAGTATCCCTACTACTGTATGCACATCCACAAAGGCAAGCTCCATAGGCTTGGGTTTTAGGAGGACAATGCAACAAGTGACTCCAGTAAGGAAAAATCTGACGAAGTTGGCCAGGATTCAGCACAGTCCATTTGTAAAAGGGGGATATTTAGGGCAGTCAGACAGCTGGAGCCAATAATATTTAGCAGGGCAGGACCTGAAGATGGGATGCATATACAAGCCCTGGAGGAAATACTAATGCTGATGCAGGCCAAAGAGTGCCTGGAGAGACAGTCTTGTTTCCAGCAGCAATGTTGCTAATACCATAAATGTAATATTATAGTCAATAGCCATAGTAATTGATAAGCTGAAGAGACAGCAGTACAATGTAATGTTGGCCGTGGTCGGTTGATGCCGAACATGACAGGTGTTAGAGGCAGAATAGCATGCCTTCTTGCTACACAATAACAAGTCTTTCATGTACAACAGAGGCAGCAGCCTAGTCCTACATGTGCTGACAATGACATGATGAGGTTGTTAGCCCAGTCAGATATTGTAGGGTGGATATGGAAAATACTGTCCTGGGGACACCTATCAACATGTGTTTGTGGTACCTACATGTGAAGAATCCACAGTTAGTATTCCAGTTATTCTGTTGCCACTCTATGGCACACCATGTCATAGCTGACCATCTGCTTCTGTAGGATGTCAGTAATTGAAATACCATAGCCCGCACCATATAGACACATAGAAAACACTGATGTTTCTTCCCAACAACAGGGTAACAATGATGCTTCATCTGCTTGTGGTATGGGTTTAATGCCTTGAGATCAAAGTCACCCTCACAAGATGTGCACTATGTGTATCCTGTGATCAAGTACTGATATCTACTACTTTACTTATAGACACCTGTCTCATATGTTTCCCGACGACTGTACTGACAATGGCAGCTGTGATTACTGAAAACATAGTGTTGTAAAGTAACTACTGTTTGATGCCAAGTGCTATCAGGTCATGCATGATTAAGCATGCCCTGGGGGTTTGTACTCAAATTAACTATACCTGTGAAAACATCATGGTTTCATCTATGCATTTTTTTATAAAACTCGCATTTCATGGCATATAAAATTGGAATGAAAGAACACACCAAAGCCCAGGTGTGGGAGACAAATACTGATCTTTTATTTAAATTTAGTTGTGAGTCATCATACACATCCGCGGTGGTGCAGCTGTAGCGTTGTTGCCTCACAGCAAGAGGTTCTCCCGTTTGATTCTCGGCTGGAGTGTGGGGATTGCCTTCTGTGTGGAGCCTGCATGTCCTCCCCATGGTTGGGTGGGTGTTCAAAAGACATGTGTAAATGGGCGTGCCTTTTTTGAATGTTGAGCTGGCACCTTGGCGTTTGTGAAAATCTACTGCTAATCATTAGCAGACCGGAGTTCCGCTGTGGCGACCACTAACCGGGAAAAGCCGAAAGACAACAAGTTGTGAGTCATCATAATTAAAGCCCAATGAATGGACAAAATTTTGAAATGCATTTGCTCATGCCATGGACTTCATTATAATGACACATAACTTTAAATAAATGATCAGTAATCAGCTCCTACAACTACAAGTCTGGTATGTTCTTCCATCGCAGTTTTATGTCAATTCATTTTGCACACACACATAGTGACTTATTTTGGACAATTTTGTTTATGATATCTCATGAAACATAGTTTTAAACCAACTTTGCTGAATCATCTGAATTCAGGAGAAATACATTTGCCTGTGTCATGCTTCACTGCATACCTCATAATCTCTTAGCTCAAGAATTCTGGACAGTGCCAAAAATAATAGAGGGACAAAGCCAAAAATCAGGGCTAGATTTTAAATATTGCTCTTATAAACTGGTTTTGCATTATCATGCATTTTCTGAAGAGCATGAAGTCTAAAACTCAAATGTCTGTCATTGTTTAATTATTTCAGTCTTCAAAAATTTGCTAGAGAAAAAAAAAGAAAACTTTATGATAAACAGACCAATATATGAGTAAAAATCTGGACATTTTGTGAAATTCTGGACAGTTGTGAGGTTTGCTTCCTAGTCTTAACTCTATGTCTCTGATGTCCAGTTGCAGGTATGATGGTGCCTATGATTGGTTTGGATCAGGTGCCTGGTAAGGTAGTCTTATATCCTTGACTCATAGCTCACTGTGTTTTGATGTAGTCATATTGCGTAGGACTGCCCACACGGTTACCATTTGTTGAGGCTTTCTCCTCTATGGCATGTCACCAAACACATGAATAAGATTCTGAGCACAATAAGCAAATGTTCAGTAACATTATGTGTCATGCTATGTGTTTCATTTTAGCATCTTCTGCAGCTCTTGAAGGATAGTTATCATTAATCGTGTCACCTATATGGGGAAAAATAGTGATGAGTCAGTTTCATCAAATATTTTGCCTGTGCTTACATTTGCAGTAGCATACGTTCATATTTGCCAACTAAGTGTTCTTCAGATATATCCAGCACAGTAAACCTGCACCTGAGGACAAAGGTTTTCCAAATATCTGCATCAAGCACACTCTTCATTACATTACATTTGAATTCAGGATAAGACCACGTGCTGAGCAGTTACAGTTGAGTGACAGATGCCCTTTCTGGTTACAATGGACTTCTCCATCAGGATCAGAAGGGGTCTTACTGCTGGTATGGGTGAAATCAATAACACGAATAAAACAGGGAAAATGTGTTATATTATAATTATGTCCCATGGGTGTATGATGCCTAGCTGTGCTGTACCATTAATATTGTCTCATGAATCTGTTCCACTCAGCTGTGCTATACCATAATATTGTCCCTTGGATGTGTACCACCCAGCTGTGCTGTATCATAATATTATCCCCTGGATGTGTGCCATCCAGGTGAGCTATACCATAATATTTCCCATGGATCTGTTCTTACCTCCAAGGCACGAACAGATATAGCCAGAACCCACCTCCTGTCCACACTACTTTACGCATCCCCAGTACTAACAACCCTAAAGAAAACCGACCTGAACAAATTTTCTACCTGATACAACAAAATCATAAGGTTCGCAACTAATGCCAAATCCCACTCCCACCACTGCCAGTCCCTACAAATATTACACTGGCACAAACTCCCCAATCTACTACATTATCACCAACTCACCCTTGCCAACCAAATAATATACTATCCTGAGAAAATCCCTGCACTGACCAGTCTGCTAAACTTCTACACCTCAAACAGATCCTACAATCCAGTAATAAAGCTCTGATAAATACAATGTCTTGCAAAAATAGCTCAGGCAATTCTCTCTTCCCCAATGAAGTCACAGAAATATGGAATACCCTGCCTCCTGACTTCAAAATGCAAAACCATACTTCTGCATTCAAAACCTCCTTAAAGCATACCTCACCAGTAACATTTGTGATTATGGGATGTCCCAGTGCTTTGCAAATCTTTGTTTCTAGAAATGACAGGGTTTACCACACATACTGAGTAGAACCATGTGGGAACACAAAAATCACACATTGCCGGCACCATCCATGTGATATCTATTCATTATTACATGAACCGACAGCTGATGTAGTTGAAGCTGTGGACAATGCTAACTAACATGCCTCCTTATTACAGGGGGTGTCCTACCATGAACACTTTGACTTACAGTGTAATTTGGCTTTGAATGACACAGGTGTAGTCAATAAATCAGCTTTATTTACTGAGAAACAAACACTTTTGCAAGTGAAGAATCTATACCCTAGTGCATTGTTCACAAATTTCTACTTCTGTCTTAAATAGATGTTGACAGCCTCATACGTTTAATGGAATCATACAGAACAAACACACAGTGATGATTTGCTTTCACTCTCCTTCATTTTTGCATTTCAGTAGAATGGGTTTCTTAAAATCCCCAGGGCCCAAAAAACTTCTGAGTAGTGTCCTATGCCAAGTGCAAATTGTTATTAATCTATGCAACATTGTAACCTTTTCTGTTGGTTTGCAGCCACCATTAATATTAAAATAAAGACATTATTTTAGTTCATCTGCTTTTATAGCTTAAATAATGTTTACAACATAAGGTAATTAGAGATTAAGAATGAACGCCTACATAGAAACTTCATTAGATAGTATTGATATTCCTTATAGGTTCCAGCCTTGAAATGAGAAAAAACGTTTTCTTTTTACTTGACACATATCTTTGTAAAGATTGTGACAATGGATTTAATGATTAGAAAGAAATCCAAAGGAGGTATTTAGAAATATCTGTAACGCCACCCATCCATCCATCTGTAACCTCTTCTTCCCATTTTGCACAAGTGGATGGGGAGTCACGTCGAAAGTGGCCATCATCTATAGCCAGTGCTTATACTTCCATGTGTCTAGCCCTGCTGCTGCTGTTCTTCTGTACCACACACATGCACTCACACCTACAGGCAATTTAGAGTGTCTGATCCAGCTACTGCATGTCTTTGGAATGTGGAAGGAAACTGGTGCACCCAGAGAAAACCCACACAAACAAAGGGAGGACATGCAGACTCCACAAAAGGTAGTCCAGCCAGGAACTGAACAAGAGAACCCCTAGCTATTGAGGTGACAATGCTACCTGCTGTGCCACATTTGTAATGACTTGGTACTGCATTAAATAATGCAGCTAGAATAGCACGACACAGCCCAAAGCTAATTAGCTATTTGTGATATCCAATACAATGTTGGCATGCTAGACAGTGGATGCATAGCGCAAAGTTGATTAGCTATTTATGATATCCAACATAGTATTGTAAAGCATTGCAACCACATTAATGTAATCCATTGTGCTTCAAAGTGGCTATACTATGGGTAGTCACATGACTGACGTAAGAGACATTGGGTGGTGGCATGTCAAATGTTGGTCAAGAGCACTGTGAGCAGGCCACAGAGGGCCACCACAGCAAAGTATCAACACAGTTCATCATATAAATCT
This sequence comes from Protopterus annectens, assembly GCF_019279795.1. NCBI lineage: Eukaryota > Metazoa > Chordata > Ceratodontiformes > Protopteridae > Protopterus > Protopterus annectens. The sequence continues at coordinate 485,215,472 of NC_056732.1, read as the reverse complement.
GGGAAGGGGAAATTAAAAATCCACAAATACAGCAAGAATAAGCACTTGCATATGCACATGGGATAAAGGGCATTTGCATTCCATTTTTGTACAAAGAAGGGCAGGTGGTGGTAGTAGCAGGGAGCACATGTGGGAAGCAGGAAGTGTGTGAGAAAAGTAGAAGGTACAGCCAAACAAAGTGAAAATGTAAACATATACATACAGAGGAGGTTTGGACAGAAAATAGGAGCAACAGTGGAGAGACACAGACAGACAAAGAGTGAACTAGTGGTGATATGGAGGATTTGGGTATGGAGAGTGGCATGCAAGGAAGGGAAACTCTATGATGGGGACAGGGAGGGGTTATGGAGGGTGTGCTTGAGGAGAACTCACCCAGATGCCAGTCACTTCTGTAGTAGACATCATACGCAGGCTCCTTCTCTGATGGTTTGATGGATGGGGACAGGCTGGCCATACAACTTTTATCAGCCACAGAAGGATATGCTGCAGGGTAACAATGCAGGCATCCATCAGCCAAACCACCTCAGTCACAACCAGTCAATACACCTAACACCCTTCAGGCCATTCTTAACAAAGGAGCTTCAATGGAGACCATCAGTGAGCCCTCCAGGTCATCTTTCACAGGGTGACTTTCATCCTCTGCAGAGAGAAGTCTTAAGTCAGTTGTGATCCAACAGCAGTTACATTGGCTGGTGCAGACCCAGGCATCCTCCACACCCATCATGTACCACAGCCAACCCTTTAGATAGAGAGAACAAAAATAGAAACGGAAAAAAATGCACCACATTAACGCACACATTTATGGTATATTTTAAATGAAAGATGTCCCTCTACTACATTTGCTCCCACTACTTGGATAGCCTGTCACTTCTCCTCATTTAATACTGTGCTCTCTTTTGCTCTAAGATATAAAACAGGCAGTAACCAGCACAATGTCCCCTCCCAGCAGAAAGAAAGACATCAAAAGACAATATTCAGACAATTTGATGCAAATCCATATACACGGTGCTTATTATAGAAGGCTAGATTTCTTTCCCTGACCTCTGCCTCCTTATGCTTGAGTAGGACAGAATGCCACCTTTACAGTCACTCAGCCTAGGCCAGTAATGCTTACCAGAGTGGGTGATGCTAGTGGCATCACTCAGTGCCCAGGCAAGCTGGTGCCTGGCATCAGTCTAACACATAGGGCCATCTTATTATCACAGCAGGTACTCTACTCTTTGTAGCAGGAAGAGAATGATCTTGGTCTCTTGGCTGTACTAGATTTGAGCCTCTGCTGATACCACCACCACCTGTAGAGGCTGTATCTACCATGCATGTCAAAACAAGGAGAAGGCAGGCTCATACTCACAGACACAGGTTACTGACACCCTGTAACATGCATCTTTGGACAGCAAGGGTGCACACCAGAAAAAGGATCACTAACACTGAGTTGCAAACCTGTGACCTATCATCCATGCATGTGTATTGTGCACATGACCTCTGAGCCCAGGAATGGGCAGGGACAGCCATGGTAGTGCTGACTGTGGCTGAAACCACCCAGGCTTACAGCAGAATTCAGAGACAATCTCACTTAATCATCTCATTAGCATAATCACCACACTATAATGACAATTTTAGCATGATAAAAAGTGCTGTCACTATATTGCAGGAGGCTACTTTACAATAAGCAACTTAGGAACACCAAGAAAAATACAGTGTATAAAAGTGTAGCCTGTCAAAGAGGTATATTTACAGCATACAAGACGACTGACAATGGATGTCAGGATTGCATATATTGCAGGAGGCTACTTTACAATAAGCAACTTAGGAACACCAAGAAAAATACAGTGTATAAAAGTGTAGCCTGCCAAACAGGTATATTGACAGCATACAAAACAACTGACAATGGATGTCAGGATTGAATAGTACACACAAGGGTGCTTGGCACCCATATGAACAGATTCTGAGCAGTAAAGCATGTGTGTTGGATAACATAATGCAGTGGCATGAGAGGTGACTGTCTTGCTGTGGAGGGGGGCTCAGACTGACAGGGAACAGAGCACAGGGGCTTGGCAGGGTACCATCATGCAGTGGAGGCACTCAACATGACAGGGAACAGAGCACAAGGGCACAACAGATTACTACCCAGCTGTGTAGAGAGTAACTCTGTGCAAAGTACAGACAGATCCTATGATGTGCTACAACAAAAACAAGTTCTTCTGTCCATATGGCATACTTGCTCTCAGTACAGTGGTGTAAGAGGGTAGGTAGTGGGAGCATGCCCACTGGTGGTGTCAGTACAGTACAAGGTATGAATGATGACAGCACATTAGGAGACAGGTAGGTGACCACCAAATGGAAGAAGAGTGACAGTGCTGAGACATTGGTTTCTGCCAAGGATAATCATATATACACACATACTGATCCACACGTGTAAGCCACAGGTGTCCATATCTTCCAACAAGGCTGTGAGAAAAGCAACAGCTGAAAAAAGATCACCACTTCATAGTCATTAGTGCTACTACTAAAACGGTAAAGCTGACAATTTTCCAGGACCAAATATGGTTGGGAATGGTGTAAAGCATCAGTGCTGTGAGCATCCATAATAGGACAGAAGCATGCCTCTCCACTGTTCATATTTTTGGCTTATATTTTTGGTCTGTTCCTCATAAAATTTGTGTTTTTTTCTGGCAAATCACTGGGATTATCTGAGGATTGAAGTCACTAAATAATAGCATACATTTGAGTTTCACTTCACATTTTCTAGAAGATGTATGTTAAAACAAACTCTGTTGCTCTAGCAACTTTCTAAGTTTAAAAGTGCAATAATTAAATATATCCCTATTTTTAGCCTTTGACACCCCCCATTTTGTCATTCTTTGTCCAGATTTCTTGCACTAAGAGATTGAGAGGTATGGACAGTAGTGCAGGTGCAGGTGCAAAACAGAGTGACCAGTATGATACTACATGTCAAGACCAAGGCACAGCATATTGTAGAAAGAGGTCCACCACACAAGGTGAGCTATTAATAAAGAGGTGTCTCACAGTGATGGAGGAGTCACTAAGAACCCTACATGGGGGTAGGTGAATGAACGTCCATATCTGGTTGTGGCTTGGATTTGGTAGCTAGGTTGGTGACTGATGACCACCCACGTGTCTGTATGGGATGTACTGGACTAGTATTAGCATGTTTTATTACTGTTGTGTAGTGATCCACTCATGTGAATAGGTCACTCAGAAGACCACATATGCATTTTCCAGGGCTGCAACCATATCCTGTGACACAAGTTGCTTTGTGCCCAGATGTTATGCAAAGCATCATCACAGAGCAGCTTGTCTGCCTCATGTTGGTGGGGGTTTGGCATATGTTCCAGCATTGCCACAGTTATGTTATATTTCTGCTTTCACAGATTCTACTTGTAGATGGTCCAGCGCAACAGTCGGGACATGCCTGATGTTAGAAGGTCACCTGTGGCTGATGATATTGCTAGCCACAGTTTGATGACTTGGTGTACAGTGACAATTTCAGCAATGCTAACAGTGTGGGGGACACATTTTCCGCATATTGAGATGATGGTGAATGGGCAAGATGAACCTCAAGCATCAACTTTGTTTAGCACTGGATGTCCTTTCAAGGTTAGTCCCAACCAAGCTACTCAGGAGTCACCACTACATATGACATCAGTGAGACACATTTTCTCTAATGTGTATCCCATGCTATAGAGAAGAGGCACATAGGTGACCATCACTGGCATCAATCAGCTGATGTGGTGGTCAGTGAGTCAGGTGCAGACTGCCACTATATACACCATATATCAGAGATGTTAAGAATGCCCCATGACCTGTATAAGGAAGTGCAACTGCTGCAAGGACTTGAGGATATTCTGCAACAAATGAAGAATTGCATGACATATAGGGACCTGAAGCAGACATGCCTGCTAAGGTCTCTGGTTTCCCGGGTGAAATCCACTGATATTTACTTAAGAACACTGTAAAATGCCTAGCAAGCCATTCAAGGGGGTGGAAACATGGGTTTGGTCGCAAGCCAGGTGTACTCAGACAGCATCACTGTCACCTCTGGCCATGGATACACCCACAATTAGGCTACAGCCTTCCCATAGTCATTGCCAACTGTCTTCCAGTTCAATTGCAGTGACACCCCCAGTGAGCTGGTCATTCTGGTGCCCATACTTACACAACACACCTACCCTCTTCCTTGTTGGCTTACTAAGTGCAATGCCATGCTGTGGCTGTTCACAGGATCAAAGACACTGACCATCTATTGCCTCCTAACATGGGGGGTGGGGTTGTCATACATCAAGATTCTGACTCATGCTTCCAAAATGTTAGACCATACATTGGACAGGATAACTCCAGTCCTGATAGTGTAGAGCCACATGGTACACCTGCTCAGTTTTCACAACATTGAAGCTCCACCTCAGCAATGGAGGATGTGATCCCTGACTCCCCCAAACCACCTAGCTGCATAAATCACATCTGCCCTTCTTAATCCTTACACCTGTAGTAGCACTACTGTCCCTTGTACCCCACACCCACCTGTACAAATGATGATGACCATGTCCTGTCAATCACTCTGGCTGTATTTGAAAAGTAATATTTGTTGGACAGCATGATCATTTAATGCACTGCAATCCATGACCTGGATGCATTAATGCATGTTTCAGTTTTGTTCTGTTTTGTCTATGTCATGCACTATGGTTGTGCACTAGAAACCACAATTTTTGCCAGTACCACTACATGCTGCATATAGGTTCATAGGTTCATAGGTTCATACTAGGCTATCTGCCCGAGGGCATTTACAAGCCTAGTAGTTATGGTTGTGCAACTTTACACCCCCTAGTATAAGTATTATTTATATTTACCTCTGTTGATGCTTGAGCAGCACTGATAATCTTGGGGTAGTATATCCCGCGATCTCCCATCATGCTCTTCAGATTTCTCTTGAACAAGCTCTTGAGGTGCTCTGCCCTTTTTATACCGGGGCATTTCTTCAGGGTACATAGGAGTTTTGGTCGAATCCTTCTAATGGCCATCATTGTCCTTAAAAGGTTTGTCGAAATCTTTTGCTCTCACGCCCTTGTGGCTCTGGCGGATCTAAGATTTTTGAGGAGTATATATATTGAATCTCTAGGGTTGACATATGCCTGTGTTAGGCAAGCGCGTGATGGCGAAGCAGGTGTGCTGACCGAAGCTGGTTGAGAGTTCTTAGGTAGTCGGGCAGAGACAGATGTTTGAGACAGACCCTTTTTGTTCTCCTGGTTGTGGCCTTGTGGCCTCCTGCAGCTGCAGGGTCGATTACATTCGAATGGGGCATTGTGTATTAAAGTTGGTCTGGAGAGTGATGAGATATGAGACTATGACCTCAGAGATATAGATGAGAATCCCTTCTGAAAAATGTAATATGTAAAGGTCCAAATTACTAAGGTCTTCTTACATGGGTGTTAGAATGACAGACTACTATCAACCTGACCAACCCCCGGTCTTGATAACTTCTTCTATGCTGGATTGCCAAATTACCTGCTTGGATATAGTATCCTTGTTTTTTCGAAGGGTATGACTATGCATTTTTTTGGCATTTTAAGGGGCTGGCATTTGCTGTCTACCCAGTTAATCCGTTTCTGTTCCTTCCTTCTGAAGGATATGTGTGATGTGTTTTCTACTATCTATGGCGGGTTTGCGTTCATCTGCAAACTTTGTGTCAGTCCCACCCTCTATCTGTCTCTCTCATGGGGTACCAGCGCAGCCAGTTCCTCTAATGATTCCTCATCAGGATCCTCCTCTGCTGCTGCTAGAGGACTGTTGTGTAATATTATGATCTTACCACACTGTATCAGCTTTTTTACCATTATATTGTGTAACATGATGCAGGCCATAAATGTCTTACTGCAAGTCTCTGGCACATGCTGCAATATCACCAGATGCACATAAGGCACAGAATTGAACCTTCACAAATACAAACCCACATCTGATTATGTTCCATGTCAGTGGCAGTTCAGTGTTGTAAGCCACTTCCCCCTCTGGCTTTGGGCTACAGAAGAGGGGCATCAGCCAGAGTTCCAAAACATGCCCTGCATCACCTACAGCACACAGTTGTGGACACTATTATGAGTGACCTTGGAAACAGAATATTTTGGACTCTGTGGATGGCAATATATGTTTCACCATCAAGATGACCTGCAGAAATTCACTGCACATGAAACACTGGTATCATAGGATCATAGGATCAAAGGAAGTTACTAAGCTATTGGCCCTGAGGCCCTTTTAAACCTAGCCAAGAGTTTCACCCATGTTTAGGCAAATTAGCTTCAGATGATGCCCCTGTCCAGCAGGGACATGGGGTGGAATATCAGGGATTTATTTTCTATTTCCCATTCAGTTATCCAGGTTGCGCTTAAAAAGGGGTAAATAGGTAGTATATGTGCCAGATGTGGGAGTCACAGGAACCACCTGCATGGTGTACAGACACATTGTACATAATACATTGTGAATTGCACACCACCTGATAGCTGATGGAGTTTAAGCCCTTACAGCTGATATACTGGACATTATGTGGAGTAAGCAGGGCCTTGATGATAATGTGGGTGCAGTCAATGGTCCACATGATCTCAGGGAAATGGGCTATACTGTGAAATGTCCACATAGTGATAGTGTTGGGTCTTTCCTCATATTTGGAATTCAAATATGCTCTTTCACAAGCTGCAGCATCACATCAAGGAACAAGTATTGAATTCATACTGAAATGTCAGCAAGGATGTCTAATGTTGTGCAAACTTCAGTGTCTACTGGGATAGGCATTCCCCCTCATCTACCTTGATTCTATGTGTGTGCATCATATGTTTACTAACTCCCCTATGTTATTTCTGTCCATACAGCAGCAGTTGATAATATCTTAGTTATGGAGGCAGTGGTATGTTGGCCACTGACAGAGCTGTCTGCCACATGAAGGTCAATAATGTAGTACCACAGCTAGTTCATCTGCAGCCCTGGACAGGTCATCCAACTGGCACCCCAACCTAAAAAAAGTCTTCTGAGAGAGCTGAAGATCAAGAAAAAAAGTCATCTGTAGCTATTGTATTTATTGCACTTCTACAAGTACCTAGCTGCAGGTAGACACTAAGATTCACCACAAATATGAATGCAGTATTAGCATTCTTTGATGAAGCCCTGATATGCTTACAGCTTTATACATGTGTTCATAGGTTCATAGCTAGGTATTAGGCTATCGGCCCAAGGGCCTACGTAAGCCTAGCCAACAAGGTTCCCTGGCTTACGCCACCCAAGAAATGAATATCAGATCTGCATTTCTGCCCCATCACTCTGAACAGCTTGCTCCCAGGGCAGTGGCCCCTTATGCCCCATGCTAGTTAGGGTTCTGCAATAATGCACAGCATCATGAATACTGGCTCTAAAGCAAACATTAACTTATGCAGCCCTGCTAATGCTGGTGGTGCTAGTCCTAGCATCAAATGTAAGTGACGCTCTCTCAAACAGAAAATCCTGCCATACAGAATGGATGATTGTAGCTCATCTCATTAACTTTATACATTTTTGAATCACTCTCCACCATGCTTGACATTTGTCATTTGTGTGTGTGTGATAGCTCGTTAGCACACTAGCACTCATTTACATGCTAGTATTCGATCAGTTGCATACAATGCATATGCTGTTATGTTTCTGATAGTGCAGTTGTGTTACTTCTGTCTCTGAATAATCCTTTCTTCTGCATATCACTGTTCACCATGCTATTTTGTATAATGCCGCACACTGTTTCCTTCTGAATATCCTCTATATATTCTAAATGCTCTTATATATTACTATAGTCATCCAAACAGAAAAAATACAGCATTAATATTCTCTAAAGGTATAACTGCAGTGGCTATGTGAAACTCATGAAAAGTACCTTTCTCTTCATAGTGAGTAGCTGTACTGGTCTGCTTCTTTCTGCCTTTGGTCAAACTCATGGCTAAAGAGTTTATTTAGGTCATTCTGTCTGCCTGGATAGTAAATAAGTAAATAAGCATTAATGATTACAGAGTCTGCTACTGTGAACATTTTCCCTTCCCTACATGCACAACTAATTGGAAATATTTTGGGCGTCTTTGGAATGTGGTTCTTCATGGCCTTCTGAACATTCTTAGATTTTGTTCTGGTTTAAGTGTTGAAGGCTGCTTCCCTAATCTCTTATGGTAAAACTTCATTTATTTATTTTTAAGCTCTTGTGGCTGCTCTTTTTATTATGTATTCATTACTGTTATTTATTATTTATTATCCAAGAGGAGGGTTATCATTTGCCACTAGAGGTTAACAAGCTCTGGCTCCTGTTTTTGCTTAGTGAATCACTTAGGGCTACTATCAGTGAAATTTTAATATGTATAATTTCCTATTTGGATTAAGTAAGTTCAACAGATAATGGAAAGTTTCCAAACTTTCCAGGGTGGTATCAGTATTACCATGCTAGAATGAAAGCTATTTGAAACTGTAGAATTCTGCCAGCCTTCCTTGGAAATTGTGTGTATGTGTGCATGTAGGAAAATAATAGCTTATGTGAAAGGCAGTTACCATAGGGAAAAGGCACTGAAAGACATTGCGGGTCACAGAGAGAGAGAGAGAGAGATTCAGAGAGAGAGAGAGTGGGAGTGTTGAGAAAGGGACATGGGGTGGTAGATCAAAGCTTCAGCACTGAAGGTGGCCCTTGCGGTTTAAACTGGATGTGGATGTTCGATGTCAATACCAAGGAGTGCAGTGAAAATTTACATTATGTACTTGGGGTGAGGTTGCATTTTGTGAACTGATTAATGAGTTAGACTTGTGCACAGTTTCTGTCTTTTATTTTGACCACCTGCTGTGTACCAGTGATGTGACACAAGAGACAGTCACTCTGGTATCAGCTAAGAACTTTTATTCACATTGGTGGCAGAGATGTCATCAATCCATGAATGTTAGCTAGCATTGGTGAGATTCAAACCCCATCCATGACACTAGTTGTCACAATCATTGCCCTCCTTCTTTTGTGAGAAAATAAATATTAATGTAGGTCTGATAATACAATGCAATACAGATGTTATTCTGACAGTTGTTAAGTTTGTCCACCAGAATTCATGTCCTAAGTTTATATTTGTTGTTATCAAAAAAGCAAGGAGTTGGGCAGCCTAATAGTCACACACACACACACACACACACACACACACACACACACACACACACACACACACACACACACACACACACACACACACACACACACACACACACACACACACTTTTGATTGAAGTATGTCAGCACAAAAGGGGTAACAGAAAAATGGCCGACACAAATTCAACACAGTAAGATGTCCTGTTCGATTTTCAGCTAGAGCATCTTCTGTGTGGAGACATGCATGAATGGGTGTACCTTCGTTGAAGGTTGTGCGTCAGGGCTGGCAACTCAGCACATAAAAAATCTACTGCCAATCATTAGCAGACCGGAGTTCCGCTGTGGCGACCCCTAACCGGGAAAAGCCAAAAGACACAACAACAACTTGTAAGCACTTAAACTGTCTGGCCCTTCTACTAATGATACATCAGCTTCTAGTGAATTATCTGTAGTAATTAATCTGCTCACACAGTTAGTTTCCAACAAGGATGGAAAATTTGTTACTAAGTTAAAGTCCAAGACCACAGTAGTATTGAGTCAGCTTGAGATAAACACCGTGAATAATGATGGTTCTTGATGAAAAAAGTCATAAAGGGAAGAGACCTGACCCAAAGACTAGTGGTGGTCAACCTTTTTTTTTCTTTTTCTGTCTGGATGAATAAAAAAATGACTGTTAATGTCAACACAGAGACTACTTGTCACTATGGGTGTTGAAAGACAAAATCAGTAAACTTTAAAAATCTTTTCCCAAGTTTCATAATTAACAAATGGATAACACTTTTTTTCAAGATAGTGTAGCAGGCCATAGGCTGCCTAAGATGCTGCCATTATAGAAATTTCAAAACAACTTTTATGGTTCTTTATTGCACACAGAACTTTTACACTGATATGACAAAACTGGTCCAGAGTTAATGACCTTCTTAATAAATGAAAATGATAGGCAATTGGCCAAACTAGAAACTGAAATTAATAAAATACATGAAGAGATTATTAATGATCTCCTGTTTTCTACATTTGAAAACAATTACACAGTCATATTCAACAATATCGATCATACATTTTCCTACAATAAGATGAAAAATGACAAAAAGATTCTGACAGATCAAGGAATATAAAAACAAAGTGGCCTACCCTGATCCAAAGGGTAAGAACGTGGTATGAATGTATCTACCAACAAGGATAGAAGTACTTGTTCTAATGATGAACACAAAATCAAAACAGGATTCTGAAAACAACAGGTTTTTAGAACCAGTTCCACATCGGAGATTGGAGAGTCTTGCAGCCAGATATCAGAAAATATGCAATTACCAGAAGGTGCAGAGTTGTCGAAGCAACAATGGGGCAGATTATCAGAGAAATCTATATCCTTCATATTCAATCCATTTCAGAAAACAGATCAACAAAGCAAAGGTGCAACTTCTGCTTTAGACTTTGGGTACAATTAATTTAGGATATACAATTATAGTCATTTATTCATTGATCTTGACCTGGCATCCTTGTTTTAAAAGGGCTTTACTTTTGTCCTGGTAAAGAGCATAATTTTGGCTGAAATCATAACAGAATTAAAGTTGTATAACAGGAAACTAAATTTGGCATTGCTCCTTCTGAACAACAACCATGTGAACATGGCAGTCATGAGCTTTCAAGCCAGCATAGCAAGAGATTTTTAACTTATCAGAAAATGACATTCACAGGCTTCAGGCATTAGCCTCTGATAAATCAGTTAGGGCAATGAAGTCTGATAAGGTGGGTGTTGTTGTTGTTATGGATTCCCATGATTACTGTAGGAAGATGTTTGATTTCCTTTATGATAGTACATTCTGCAGGCATGTACGTACTAACAAAATTAATTTGGCATACAGAAAAAAATAGACTTTAGGTTAGAAGAAGTTTGCAGCTGACTGCAAACTAGGAGCCGTAATTGAAACTCCTAACAATGTGGACATCCTACAAAAAGGCCTCACTGAGACAGATGCCTGCTGTCAAAGCCATGGTCTCAAGTAAAATGCCAAAAAGTGCATTGCCATCCCCTTTGGTAAAAACTCTGTACCCATGAACTACTACATAGGCTGTAGTCTACTTAACACCAAAAGTGTGATAAGAGACCTTAGGACACAGGTGGACAGTAGTCTCTCCTTTGATAATCACATGGCCACAGTGGTCAGGAAATCCTTCTACATGGCACAACTCATCACAAAAGGTTTCTCATCCAGAAAAAAAGAGGTCATTGTTCCCCTCTACTCATCACTCATTAGACCCATTATAGAGTACAAAGCCCCTTTGGGTATGTACTTCACAAGAAAATCAACAACAACTGGAAAGGCCACAAAAATACCTCACAAAGAAGATTGCTGGCCTCAAACAGATGCCTTACACAGACCGACTAAAAAAACCTCCACCTTTACTCCATTGCATATCGCTTACTCAGAGGCGATCTCTGCCTAACATACAAAGCTATGTCAAACCCAGAGCTGTTGGACATGCTCCACTTAAACAAATCCCAGTCCCTCTGAGCTACATGCTCTAGGGACCTAAACCTTGTCACCACAATAAACAGAACATGCTGGAGGGATAGATTCCTGTCCCAGAGACTTCCCATACTCTGGAACAGACTACCTATCTATGTCAAACAGAGCTCCTCATTAGCACTATTCAAGAAAATTCTTGATGATTAGATGGATAATAGGAAATTCACCCCGGAGATCACTTCTGTGGTTCTGCTTGACAGGGGCACAGGAAAATAATTTTCTTGGGTGGCGAAAGCCAGGGTACCTTTTTGGCTAGGCTTGTATAGGCCCTAGGGCCAATAGCCTAGTACCTACCTATGCACCTATGAACCTATGAAGAACTAAATTATGAATGTGATATGTTCTAAGTTTTTTAAGGATGAAAAAGCTCATGACACCTTCTATATTCGGAAGATGAAAGGTGCCAAAGAATCAGGAGGATCCTCCATTGAGACAATTTGTTACTTCTTCTGGTTCTAAAACTGAACTCTTGGCAATTTTTGTCAACAATAAATTAATTATTTTTTAAAGACAAGAGGTAATTTTAAAAGACTTACGGAAATTTTCTTCCCAAACTAATTAAAGTTGAATATGGTCACCATTCTTTATTTATAACAGTAGATGTAAAAGATTTGTTTATGGGAATTCCTCATGACATTGGGATGGAATGCTTCCATCAAGCAATAATTTCCGATGGATCCTTAGCACATGAGGATATACTATTGATATAGGATTATATGACCTTTGTTTTGCTTAACAACTGTGTATATTTTGAGGGTGAATCTTTTCAACAGATAAAATAGTAACTATGGGGGCTTCATCTGACCCCATTTTCACTAAAACAGTAATGTGGGTTTGGGAAAAGTAGTACATTTTTGAAAGTTTCTTTTGGTCCAAAATGAAGTATTATTTCAGATTTTTGGATGATATAGTCTTAATATGGCCAGGGATCTTTGATTATTTTCTTCAATTTTTCCAGTACATAAATAGTACAACAGATTTTCTGGCACTCCCTTATGAGGTGAACTCTAATGAAATCAGTTACCTGAATGTGCTGATTTCTAAGAATTACACCAAAGGAATCTGGGAAGATAACATTTTTAGGAAACAAACTTTTTCCAGCAGCTACCTCCATTTTAATAGTAACCATCCAGGCTGGCCAAAAAGAAGTTCAGTGAAAGGCCAGATAGTGCAATTGTTTCTAGTAATTGCTGACAAGAAAATTTCCATCAGGAAACTGAGATGGTTAAAAATATACTTTTGGAAAGTCATTACCCACATAAGGTTTTAGATTCAATTATACATGAGGTTAAATTAGCAAGGAATACAAGCTTTCACTTTATTTTAACAAATCCAGAAACAATGTGTTTGATTAAAGGGGATAGACCTAGCTCTAAAAATTATTTGCAGTTGACAGTTTTGCCTTTCAACAATAGGGTTAAAGATGTAATAAAAATGTTTCAAACAAGCTGGACAAGTGTTTTTGGCCCTACTGGACTGACAGATTAGGCGAAGCACTGCACTTCATTTACAAAAGCAATCCCAACATTAAGAATACTTCATGATAGATATATTTCCATTTTGAAGGGCGTGCACAAGGTTGGTGCTTGTTCCCAATGTAGGCTTATTTTGGATATGGTTAACACTATAGCTGTTTCATATTCAAGGGTCATAGAATGCATATAACTGACTGGGTGACCAGCTGGCTCACTGACAGGACCTAGGAATTCAGGATTAGTGATACCACCTCCAATAGGAGAGCAGTCAGCAGTGGGGTACCTCAGGGTTATATGCCAGTACCAATTTGGCATCTTCATCTTGAAGGTAAAGGCTAATGTCAAGGGCCTTTGACTGACAAAGTTCACAGATGACTGCAAACTGGGAGCTATCATAGATTCCCCATGACATAGACTTCTTACCAGATGTCTAGCACAGACAAATAACTGGTGCCAAAGTAACTGATTAAAACTCAATACCAAGAAATGCATTATGGTGCCTTTTGGGAAAACTGCCACCCAGGGTATTTACTCAATCGATAAGACATCCTTAAGAACTGACCCAGTAGTCAGGGATCTAGTTAGATATGTAGGCAGTAATCTGGCATTTGACTGACATGTGGCCAAGGCAGTAAGAAAATTATTATATGTCTCCCAACTTATAAGTAAGGGCATGGCATCCAAGTCGAACAAAATCATTGTGCCACTTTATTCAGCACTTATCAGACCCACCATACAATGCCTACTTCAGCATGTACCTGACTAGACATCTGCAACAGTTAAAATGCCCACAAAGGTTCCTTATGAGGGAATCCAGGGTATAAACACATTGCCCTTTACAAATCACCTTAAAGTCTGGTATACAAGGCATCCTCAAATCCAGCTCTGATGGACCTTTTGCGCATCTGCAAAATAAACAGCTTCAGATCCACTAGCTCTAAGGTTTAAATTGTGCTTGTGACATAAATGTGACATATTAGTGAGACAGATATGTGTCTCAGAGGATCCCCATGCTCTGGAACATGCTTCCCATGCATGTGAAGCAGAGTATATCCCTAACCCTATTTAAGCGTATCCTTGACCAATGGATGGGAAATCAGAAATTCCCACTGCATCTGTCCACCATACCTCTGACAGAGGAATACAGTAATGCCCAAACAAACACACCCCCTCATAACCACTAGAAACTTCCTAACTTACCCCACATAATAAACACCCATGATACACAGGGACACAAATGGGTTGGATTACATGGCTAGGTTTATAAAGACCCTGGTTGTCATTAGCCTAGTATACACCTATAAACCTATAAGCCTGCATTTGCTCTACGCTTATGCATGGATATCCACACATGCACACATATATGTATCAACCAGTTATAGCCACTCTATTAACTCTGTATATCACATGTATCTGACTGTCTAACTATGAAGAAAGGAATACATAATAATAAGTGGCCACAGTAACAAATTTCAGCTCATTGTTGTCATATACACACAGTACCACTCATTGCACTCCCCCCACGGACACACATATTAATGCATGCACACGCACACACACACACACACACACACACACACACACACACACACACACACACACACACACACACACACACACACACAATATCAATGTATGTATAAAATAAAAAACTCTGACCTATAGGCTAGCTGGCAGTTGCACCACTGAACAGAAGAACACAAATTAGTTAATGGAAGATGGATCTTGCAGCAAACTTAGTATTTAATACTACTACTAATAGTAATAATAATAAAATCATATTTAATTAGAACAAAACATTTTCCCCATGCTTGTATTGGTTTGAGTCTATCCACAGCTTGTCTATCTTTTATTCAGGTTGTCTCAGACACTAGTAACCTTAGGCAGACTGAGACAGTCAGAAACAGCTGCTTGCTACTTTGCCTAGCCATCCAAATAGCCTGCACTGAAACATTATTTCTGACCCCCACCCCCCAAAAGGGAAGGAATAACTATATGAAGGCATGATCACTTTATTCTATATTGGGTATATTTCTATGTAGTGATCTGTTTTAGCTGAGGAAACATTTCTTTTTTAACGCAAAACAGAACTCAGAGTCAGTATATGTGCAATGGCAGATGTGCACAGTTCCAAGCTCTTGAAATGGGAAATCTGCGTAACATTTTTTTAATTAAAAGAAACAGAAATATTTTAAGTTTTTTTTCACTAAGGGGGTTGCAGTACAGCAACCAGTGCCATAAACAGCCTTACCTATAAATACACCATTGTAAATATTTGTAGTAGTCAAACAAATAAATTGTTTATATAGACTATGTAACCAGCAGCACTGTGGTTTAATGGTACACTTGCTACCTTACAGGTCCAAAGTCTGTGGTTACATTCTGATTTCTGGTCCCTGTTTGAGTGAGTTTGCATGTTTTTCCCGTGTCTTCATGGGGTTCCTTTGGATAATCCAGTTTTCTCAGAGAAAACATGTTAGTTGATTGGCTCACTAAATTGTCGACATATTATATGTGACATTATCTGTTCCAAGTCATGGCTGGAAAAGGATCCATTAACAAACTCATTTCCCAGCTAATAAATATTCATTTATGTATAATTTATTTGTTTATCTCTTTAATTCATTAATTTATTCATGTATTTATTTGTATGCACGTACATACATATATACATGCATACATAATGTTGGTCAGGACAGCCAACTGGACAGAGCCCATTTGTAGTGGAGGCCCAGAAAGGAGAGCATCAAATATATATAAGATTTACTCACAAAAAATTTCAGAAAATAAATGCATTTTTTTTTACATAAAGATATAATGACTGCCCACTTCCCTCTTGGACATGGGCAGTCATTACTAGTAATATTAGGCAAGCTAGATTTTTTTTCTCTTGAAATATAATGGCTGTAATAGGCTAGGCTTAAAATGACCCTCGGGTCAATAGCCTAGTAACCTCCTATGAACCTATGAACTGTTGAAATGGGTGCATTCCTAAACATATACAGGGAATAATATAATAATGATAAAATAGGTACTTGTATCAGCAGTAAGAAAGTAATATTAAAAGTACTTTATTTAGCATTTACACAATGATAACTGTAGTTTGGGGTTTGGTACATCATTAATAATGGATTTTTAGTGATATATATTTAAAAGAAGAGCAATACAGTATCATTCATACTGTTAACATAATACAGGTATAAAGTACTGGAATTAGTATATAAAAAGAAGGGAGGCAATGTCATTAGTAAACCTGGTGCTCTACTTATTAAATGCAGCATACAGATATATACAACAAACACCATGGCAGTGAAGTGGGGATGCAGTATACATATTTAAATAACCTAAAAGTTGTAAATTTGGTCAAGGTGATATGATGTACCACAAGCAATGCAACAAAAAACTTTGATCAGTTCATGTATTATCTATGAGATGTCACATGAAGCAATTCTGTTTTTGCTTGATATTATGTGTTTTGTCCCAGACAGTTTATCTTCTCACCTTTCTGGACCTCTGCAAAGGAAAGAGTGTGAAAACAAGTGTTGGGGCCAGCAATTAACAATGTAGTTGCCAGTGAACTGCAAGTCTCTGCTATGATCACTGTCCTAATATAGTACATTATCAGTAATCACAGTGATGCTCAGCAAACAGCACTCTATATGTTTATACACATAAGAATGTTTGAGTTAAGACACAACTTCACTAGTATTTATTTTAATGCTTCACCATTTAAATTATCCTGGCCTTCAGACCAGTTGCTTAGCTTACTTGTAGCATATCATATTGCTTGGAACCATTCCCAAAAATGAAATTCCGTACTACCATGTGATGGCATCAAAGAACTCATACTGGCTTAACAGAACAAATGTTGCTTTGTTTGGGTTTGATGTTTCAAGCACTCCTGAACTTTTTACTATATGCTTACTAAAACAAATATTGGATTACTGCAGAAGGGCATGAGGTATTTGTAGAAGAGGACAGTCATCACTCCTAATATAATGTTTGTCCAAAGATGTTCAGTCTGAAAAATATGTTTGTACAAATTCTGTTTAGCAAATGTCAGTCACCATTAGATCATAATTGTCCAGTAAAATCAAAAAATTAAAGTAATGCATGCTAACCTTCTTTTATTTTGTCACAGTTGTTTTTATAGATAGCTCATGCAGAAACAGAAAAAAAGGAGAAATATCAGCATTACTGTAATTTATACACTCAAGAAAGGGTCCTTTCTGAATAGTAGCAAATAGTTTTATAACCATCTTTGTCCAATTACTAACTCCTAAAACTTATCAAATATTTTTTTTTTCTCTGATGACTTTCAAAATCTTTCTCTATCATTTCCACTTTGAAAGAAACTAAAAGCAGAACTGTCTGCAAGACTAAACGCTTGTGTTAACAATAGCACAATCATGCTCTGTGAGGAGACCATCTGAAGACCAATTCCCACAGTAAATAATTAACTGCTACTTGTAATTTACCAAAAACAGGGCTATGCTGTCTGATAATGAACATTTGTCATACAATGAAAAATATGTCATTCTTCATAAAATAGTTTAGCACAACTATTTCTTTAGTTTTAGCATCTGTAGTTTAATTGTTTAGAACGTTTTTGATGCCTTGCAAAACGTAATACCTCCCTGCCTGTTGCTTTCTATGAAATGGTCATGTAGCCAGGTTTTTAATGTAGCATCACAAGAAAATGGGGTACTCCTTTACATCAATGCAAAAGAGCTTGCTGAGAGAGAGGGAGAGAGAGACAGACCTCTGCAACAGGTGTGCAATTTGTCAGTTATGCAAGGATTTACCCATACTGCTGTGGTTTAGTAACTGTGACAATTCCTTGGCGACAAAAACAAAACAAGGAGAAATAAGTCCCAGCATAATTCAAATCTTGACACTGCATGTGAAAATAGTTTCCACTGTAAAATAAATGACATCAGATGTTTACAGTTGAATATGTCTGTACCAGCTTGCAAAGTTTTAAGAAAATATTTGTTAATATTATATAACATTGAATTTCTAAAACATTTTAAATTAGTATACTGTGTAACTTAATAAATTGTTACGATTCAAAAATAATAACTAACATTAGGATTTGTGTATTATAAATCTATGTTTAATTTTTGTTATGATAGCTTCTCATAAACTCCAGATCCTTAAAGCTGCTTGAGTCCCAACTGTTCAAATTCCAGTGAATCACAGCCCAGGATAATCCAAACAGCTCTTGCCTAGTCAGACCAGCTGCTAGCCTCATGCTCAAACTCGAATGTGAGTTTAGCCATACAGCTGCCACACCATCTGCTCATGTCCCAGGAAAGAGATGGAAGCATGTGCTCGCTGTGGACCAGGTCAGTGAGGAAGGGGAGAGGGGAGGGTGCTGTTAGGTTTAGATAGGGGTTTAAGAGTGTAGTGCAGACTTTAGAGTTAGGGAGGGGGACATGGAATTTAAAGAGAAAAGCCCAGTATTTAAAATGAGGGTCCGAGTTAAGCTGACAGAAGTCACGCCCACTTTGACACCTCATTTTCATTCCCAAACACAGTATCATTTTACTTTTACATATCCTGTAAATCCACAGTTCAGTCCTGTTTCAGCTCTCAGGATAAACTGATCTTTGGATTTGTATTCCTCTCTGATTTATATTGGATTGGGAAACTATGCCCCCAGCTCCTGGCTCATATTTAAAATAAAGCTGTGCCAGGGAAAAGGGAGATCAGTGTATACTAATGTTTACATTTTGCATCACTCATGCTTCTACAGATGTACAGGCAGCCCGATCATAAAAATACTGCATTTGTCTAGTAGTATTTAGAAATCAGCACATATCAAATTAGAAGCTGAAAAAGGGACAGAAGAGTGTGTCTACTAATGCTCCAACCTTCTGTCACACACTTGCTTTCTATGGAATTACTAGCAGGTCAGAAAGTCACACCAGACTAGTATTCAAAATTCAGAATATAGTAAAACATGAAAGAAAGAGAAATATGGTTTCCACTACTGTTGGTCTAACTCAGATGCTTTCCATAGGTAGAAGTCATGTCATACAATTGTTGTAGAAGGCCAGGATTCACAATCGCCACATAATAAAATATGAAATGGAAGGAAGACAAAAAAACTCTGTTTACTAAAGTTTTAAAAGTCTTGCATTACTGATGTAATTTTTAGAGTAGCAGCAGCAGTCAGGTCATAAAATGCCTGGAAGGCTACTTTTCTCAATGCGTAAAATGCACAGATTAAACTAATGAATGGGTTACAGGGAGAGATGTTGTCAGTACAACTGCAATTTGAGATGGCATTTGGCTAACACCTTTGAGACCTCCTTTGGGCACTTTTCCCCCACCCCCTCAGCCAAAGGTGACCATGCTCAGAAAGGCAAACCTGAAATGTAAACAAAGGCTGAATCAAAACAAAAAATCCCTGGGACTGTCCAAGTTTAGAGGGCAGTAGGGACTTTAGGGTTGGTTTGAGGATTTTAGGGAGGGGAAAAGGGGATTTTAGGTTTAGAAAATGAGGGGAACTTTAGGGTTAGGGAGGGAGATGGACTCAAGCCAAGGTTCAGTGACCCTAACCCCATGTGCAAAAATTGGAAAAAGGGGTTGTGGATGGATGGATGGATGAACTCTTAGGTTTAGAGAGTGATTGCAGATGGGTGGGGTAATGGGATTTTAGGTTTAATAAGTGATCTGGTATGAGAGAGAGAAGGGGACTTTAGGTTTAAGGAGATATATGGACTTTAAGTTTAAGAAGGGGAAGGGAATTTTAGAGTTAGATAGGGATGGGGACTTTATGGTTAGATAGAAAAATAAACGTTATTGTCATTTAGGAAACACAAGTGCTACCTAAATGAAATTCCAAGTGTCAGCTCTTTTACAGGAATAAAACAAACACAAAAAACAAGACATGATAGGTATTAAATAATTAAGTAATAACCCACATTTGGGTGTGGGTAATGCTGGATTTACCCACAGTTGGTGTGGTTTGGTCATGAGGACGAAGCCCTCATGACCAAACAAAGCCAACCATGGGTAAGTCCAGCATTGCCCACACTCAAACATAGGTTATTGCTATTATACAATGACATTATTTAAGAAAAAAGTACTTTTCTTAAATAATGTTTTTGTATAATGCCTCCGTGCTGCCCTTCCTCATTTTTCGGTATTCTGGGGCTTTTTCTGATGTACTGCGCATGCGTATGGGACTTGTGTTCTGATGCTTATCCAGTACATCAGTGCTTTGGAAAGGAAGCAACAGAGAAAACAAGGTCTCTGTTGCTCCTCTTTTTTTTCTTTTTTTTTTCTTTAAGGTTTCCAACAGTTTAGGGGTAGGAGAGAGGTAGAATGGAGGAAATACAAAGAAAATCAGGTATGTGTCTTTAGTTTTAAATAACATACCTGCTTTTCGTAGTATTTCCTCCATCCTGTGTTCCTCGTATGTCCAGAATCCAAATTACATTTTTTTTTATTTTTGTCAAAAAAAAAATGAAATAAAACATTCAGAATATAACAATGGAAAAAGTCCGGGCGACTGGACCTTTTTCCGTTGGTATATTCTCGGATTTACAATGAGCATGCTGGTTGGACTGGGCAATCAGTGTACTCGTTTTAAAATATTAATGGACAGTCATTGTATAATAAACAATAACTACAATACAAAAGTACAAAGTAAGAAAATCACTGGGAACTGCTGCTGTACGAACACAATAAATATTTATTAAAACACTGAGAGTAAAAAATAACAAAGTGAGCGCGTTCGGGCTAAACCCTTCATCAGACAAAAGTGCTTACACAAACATTTTTTAAAAAATACTTGCACATCTCAATCAGTACAAAAAAAACCCTTTTTTTGTGGGTTGTCCTAATACAAACTATTCATTTTATAATAAAGGCACATATTTATTACTGCTGATGTGTCAATAAAATGAAATAATAATAAAATAAAAATAAAAATTCAATAAAAAGCACGCCTATTTTTGAGAGTGGGTTTCAGGGGTACCATATCATTCAATCCTGGTTTAACATGGACTGTTAGATCTAAAATCCATTGTGATTCTATAGCCTCTGTTTTCAGCCTGATATCACCACCTCTCTTATTGAGAAAAACATTAGCAATCACCCTAAATTTAAAATTATGTGTTGGGTGATCCTTAACATGATTATATAGTGCATTGTGCTCATCACAATTCCTAATGGAGCCTAAATGTTGCAGGATCCTGGTCTTTAACATATTGTTGGTCTTGCCAACATAATATCCTTGACATAATGTACATCCTGCCATATATATCACATTAGTGGTCCTACAGGTAGCTTTCCCCTTAAATGTAAAACTCTTCCCTGTTAACGGATGTATAAAAACTGTCTCCCTATTAATATATTCACAGGCCTTACAACTACCACATGGCACAGTGCCCTGGGACCTAGGTAAGCATGTGACATCATTATTGCCCCTATCTCGACAGAGTATATCCTTCAGATTCTTGTTCCTCTTATAACTAAATTGCTGGACTTCCCCTACTATGTCACTCAGGTTCCTATCACTTGTAATGATATTCCAATTTCTCTTAATGATGTCACATACCCCTTGAATGTTACTCCCATAGGTCAAAGTCACTCTAGGTTTCATGTCCTTGTTCCTATCATTATTATTATAGCCATTTTGACTGCTGTCATTACTTTCTGACCTTGTATCTATACGAAGCCATGGCTTATATTTCCCTTTCCTATTATCACTGCCTCTTATAGCTGCTGCTTCCACTAAGTCATGTCTATATCCCCTATCCTGAAAACACTTCTTCAAATTCACTACCTCCTTCTCAAATTGGTCATCCATCAAACTAAGCCTAGATATCCTGCCCACCTGCCCTTCCACTATATTGGAAAAGGTGTACCTAGGATGCATACTATCAAAAGAGAGTAAGGAATTCTTCCAACTCTCTTTTCTAAATAGTTTTGAACTAAAACCTTCAGATGTAAGTTCAATAGTAACATCTAAAAGTCCAGGGCCACAAACGAGCTCTTTATATCAAATCTCAGGAAGGAGGTAGTGGAATGCAAAAATTCCACAAAGGAGGTCAGCCTTTGTTCACCTCCCTTCCAAGCAATAAAGATGTCATCCACAAATCGTAGGTAAACCCTTATGTGTTGATTCCAGTCACTGTTATTTAATACATGTTGTTTTTCCCAATAAGAGAGAACTAAATTAGCATAGGAATTAGCACAGGGGGTTCCCATGGCTACCCCCTGTGCTTGCCTATACATTGTGCCATTGCTCAAGAAAACATTGTTCTCCAGAACTAATTTCAATGACTCCTCTATGAGAAAAAGTTCTCTCTCTGCAACACCCATGTCCTTCAGAACCCCTACACAGGCCACTATTCCATACTCATTACCTATCACTGTGAATAAACTATGTATATCTAAACTTACTAACATGATCCCTTCCTGTCTGCCTTCCCTATTCATCTCACCCAAGATCTTTAGGAAGTGTGCAGTATCCTTCAAAACATTATCCATGAGATCAACGTAGGGTCTAAGTGTACATTCCAGCCATACAGATAAATTCTCAGTGACCCAGCCCCTACCCGACACTATAGGTCTAAGTGGTGGGTCAATCAGTGACTTATGTACTTTGGGTAGAGCCTTGAACACTGGAATGACTGCTTTATCTACATGAAAAAAATCTTTAAGGTCCTGTGTTATGTACATGTTAGCAAATAGCCATTCTACACGGTACCTTACTTATGATGTTCTTAACTTCTACTGGATTCAACATATAATAAACCTCTCTTTCTGATAGCAGTTCTGATATCTTCCTATTGTACCAGTCAGTGTCCAAGACAACTACTCCCCCTCCTTTGTCTGCCATCCTTATCGTCAGATCTTGATTTTTACTAAGTTTCTCTAAGGCCTGTCTTTGCTCATTAGTTAAATTATAAAAACAGTTTTTCCTTTTTTCTTGCAAGAGCTTACACAAATCACTCTCACATTTGTTAATAAATAAATTCAGTGCTGGTGAAAATGGAGGAATATAGCTACTCATACTAGAACCTTGTGCCCTCCATATATCTTATTCAACATTACCTTTCGCAATACAACATTAAATCCAGCACTATAACACTATACATACAAGGTTTACTTGGTACAAATGTCATTCCTCTATTCAAAACATATATTTCAGCATTTAGTGTATATTTAGATAAATTAAATACAATACCATGAATAAAACAACATGAAGTCAATTCAAAGTCCTCCTTTTGTTCATCGAGTCCCTGTCGACCGCTTCCACGGACCTTTCCTCTTGACATTCATGGGCAACATGCCCAAAATAATTCTGTCCTAATAGCACTTTAGGACGCTCCATGTCCCCTGAAACAGGCACTGATTCTACCCTCTCATTAAAAGTATCTTGCAAACTAGTCAAGGGAGTCACAGATGTAATCAATGTCACTCCCTTAACTGAATCACTTTGATTACAGTCGGTGTTCAATGGCCCTTCCAAATTCACCGATTCTTTGCCCGTGACTGCTAAGTCACAGGCAGTAATTACATTCGAAGGTTGTGCAGATTGGGAAGCTCATATTTCGCTGTCAATGGCTACCACTCTTTCATTAGCCATTAATGGATTGAACTGTTGTTGCTGTGAGTCTCTGTATTAGCTCTGCATTCATAGGTCTCCCTCTGGGTCCCTGTGGCCTCCAAGTATTATTAGAGGATCGAGGGGTATACTTCGGCCACACGAAGATATTAAAAATCTTCATAGAATTTACCCATTTTCAAAGTTCTTAATTTATCATCATTATCCAGAAGACCCTGATGTATCTGCTCCAATCGGGTCTTATGATGTGGTTCCCGGAAATTGTCCGTCAACTTCTGCTTTGCATTGGATACCTCACATTTCAAATCTGCAACTTCTGAAGAGAAAAAAGTTATCAACAACTCCATGTATTGAAAGCTTGTTTTTATATTGATAGCCTGCCACTTAGCTAATAAATCTGGATACTTGTCCCCTTGTGTTGGCATGCACATAACACATATTGCTTGGAAGGGAGGTGAACAAAGGCTGACCTCCTTTGTGGAATTTTTGCATTCCACTACCTCCTTCCTGAGATTTGATATCAAGAGCTCGTTTGTGGCCCTGGACTTTTTAGATGTTACTATTGAACTTACATCTGAAGGTTTTAGTTCAAAACTATTTAGAAAAGAGAGTTGGAAGAATTCCTTACTCTCTTTTGATAGTATGCATCCTAGGTACACCTTTTCCAATATAGTGGAAGGGCAGGTGGGCAGGATATCTAGGCTTAGTTTGATGGATGACCAATTTGGGATATAGACATGATTTATTGGAAGGAGCAGCTATAAGAGGGAGTGATAATAGGAAAGGGAAATATAAGCCATGGCTTCGTATAGATACAAGGTCAGAAAGTAATGACAGCAGTCAAAATGGCTATAATAATAATGATAGGAACAAGGACATGAAACCTAGAGTGACTTTGACCTATGGGAGTAACATTTAAGGGTCCTGTGACATCATTAAGAGAAATTGGAATATCATTACAAGTGATAGGAACCTGAGTGACATAGTAGGGGAAGTCCATTTAGTTATAAGAGGAACAAGAATCTGAAGGATATACTCTGTCGAGATAGGGGCAATAATGATGTCACATGATTACCTAGGTCCCAGGGCACTGTGCCATGTGGTAGTTGTAAGGCCTGTGAATATATTAATAGGGAGACAGTTTTTATACATCCGTTAACAGGGAAGAGTTTTACATTTAAGGGGAAAGCTACCTGTAGGACCACTAATGTGATATATATGGCAGGATGTACATTATGTCAAGGATATTATGTTGGCAAGACCAACAATATGTTAAAGACCAGGATCCTGCAACATTTAGGCTCCATTAGGAATTGTGATGAGCACAATGCACTATATAATCATGTTAAGGATCACCCAACACATAATTTTAAATTTAGGGTGATTGCTAATGTTTTTCTCAATAAGAGAGGTGGTGATATCAGGCTGAAAACAGAGGCTATAGAATCGCAATGGATTTTAGATCTAACAGCCCATGTTAAACCAGGATTGAATGATGTGGTACCCCTGAAACCCACTCTCAAAAATAGGCTTGCACTTTATTGAATTTTATTATTATTTCATTTTATTGAATACACATCAGCAGTAATATGTGCCTAATTATTAATTGAATAGTTTGTATGAGGACAACCCACAGAAAAAGGCGGGTTTTTTCTGAGTACTGATTGGTGCAAGTATTTTTAAAATGAGATGTTTGTAAGAGCACTTTTGTCTGATGAAGGGTTTAGACTTTGTTATTTTTTACTCTCAGTGTTTTAATAAATATTTATTGTGTTCGTACAGCAGCAGTTCCCAGTGATTTTCTTACTTTGTATTTGTTGATAATTGGAAGCACTGGGATTAGGCTAAGCACTAGCTTTCTTCTTGGATACAATACAAAAGTAAATGCCTATGTAGCTGACCCACATGCTTGTACACTATTTATATATACTGGACTCACTGACTACTAGATAATTAACACATGAAAAGAAATGTACACTATATACAGAGGTGAGACTAGGTGATATTGTACATAAGTAAGTTACTGGAATTGCACTTGAATGTGACTATATTAATTTTAGTATGCAATAAATAAATATAATTACTGTATGAGAAAATAGTAAAAGAATAAGTGCGTAACAATGTATTATACTTTTGATACATCCAGATTTACATCTGCATTAATGAGTCTTATTGCAGTTGGATAAAAACTGTTCATAAATCTGGAGGTCCTCTACCAGATGAAAGTTTAGTGAACCAACCATATGCTGGTGACACTGTGTTGTCCACTCCTAATAGCCTTGCTCTTGGTCAAACTATCATTTGTATTAGAATTAATATTACACAGTAACATTGGACACCCTTTGTTAAGGGCCTTAAAGTAGCTAGTAAAGGGTTTTGGTGGCAGTGGTAACTACCTTATAGTGTGGGCATAAGGGGATCAGCCTTTCCCAGGTGTGTGTGTGTGTGTGTGTGTGTGTGTGTGTGTGTGTGTGTGTGTGTGTGTGTGTGTGTGTGTGTCAGTTACTTGGGCAAGGACATGAAGCACTGATTGGACAGAGAGAGTGTTGGAATACGTGGCTTGGAATCTTGGCTAAGGATACTAATCAGGTATGACAAACTTAGAACAGTTACACAAAAAGACTGAACGGCAAAATAGACTATACGTATATTTAATAAAAACAGTACCAACAGAGTAAACTTGAAGCGCTTTTCATTTGTTGAAGCACTTTTCATTTATTTAAAAACAAACTTCATCAGAAGTACTATACGTTCTATGAGATAATCCTTAAATACAGAAATACAAAAAAGTGCGGGAAACCAAAATCCAAATTGATAATTAAACAATTGTAGTAATTCAGATCTCAAGTACCAGTTTTAAAGAGAACGTTCTATATATAAAAATTATAAACACACTAGAACCTAGCTCGAAACTAGATAAAGTGAGTTAATAAAAAATATTCATACAAATTACCACAAGTGCATAAAAAAAATAAAAAATACAGAATATAAAATAAAAATATAAGATACAAATATACTATCTTTGCAAATTTTTGAGTTTCAGTATACTCATAATAGAGCATGCTTCGTTTAAGCCAGGATAGTTAAATGCATTTAAATTCAGCTGCCAGAGTAGCTCTAACTCTTCCAACCTGAAAGAACTTGGACCACCTCTGCAGTCCTGTGTGAGATTATCGATCACTAAAAATTTGAATTTATGAGTAACATTACTATGAACATGTTTCACCAAGGCATTATCCATCTTACTGTGGGTTATTGCATATTAATGTTCATAAATCCTATCCCAAAATCTTCTTTCGGTTTTACCCATGTAGAATGCAAAACACCCTATGCACTTGGCCAAATAAAAGATAAACTTAGAGTTACAATTGTATTTAGATTTCATTTTATATGTATGACCATTTATTGTAAAAGAGTTCATACTATCAATGAACCTGCAATAATAAAATATATATGTGTAGTCTATTTTGCCGTTCAGTCTTTTTGTGTAACTGTTCTAATCTTGGCTAAGGATAGCTGTGCCAGTGGGGAGTCCTACTAGGAATCTGAAGAAAGAGGGCGAGACTAGCCTTCGGTCTGATTGTGGTCTCTGTGTACTCTTAAGAGAAATTGCACTTGATGCAGAGAGCTGCATCTGGAAATATCTGGAAATACTGTGTGTGTACCTGTTATCCTCCCAGTGATTGTTCCCCACAGGTACCAGTAGTGAGCATTGAGGCTCCTTGATTACTGGTCCAGTGGTGGGTTGTCACAGTGACAATATGGGTTCTGTGGGGAAAAAAAAGATGTGACAATTTGAATATATAACAAGAAAATAGAAGAGGGTGATGTGTTAACTGAAATAAGAAGATGTTTTTTGAAGAAAGGGTGGAGGACAGAGGCTATATATAAAAAAATGAAGGAAATAGAGTTGTTTAGTTAAATTATTTTGTATTGATAATGTTTAAATAATTTTAAGTATAAATTTAAAAATGAGTGCCCAAGTAATTGATTTAAAGTTTTATATTGTATAAAATGAATATAAATGTTAATAATACACCCTACTGTTTTCAATAATGGCTTGGGTTCTTTTACATCCACTAGAGCAATCACCAACACAGGCAGACTGGGTTTCAGATTAGCATTCTTTCACTGAAGATATATACAAGATTGATTGGATACACGTTTATGGATTGTGAAAAAATTAAATGTATATTGGGAAGAGATAAGTATGTTTTTTTAAGGGGTTATGGTCTGCTAATTGTTATTTAACTAGATGAGTAATACTAATGAATGTTCTACTTCCTGTATATGTAAAATCCAAAGAGCAAAAAAAAAGGATGTTTTGGTTTCTCTTGGCAGTCACTAGAAAGTTATTACAACAAATTGGAAATAAAACTCAGTTCCTACATTCAAAGAAGTTTTACATTTAACAGCAATATTATGTAAAACTGAAAAATAAGTGATCAGACTAAGATCTATAACTCATACTAAGACCTTTAGTGGTTAGGATAACCTTGAAATGTTGCCATTGAAATATCAAGATTCTTAATGTGTTAATTGTATAAGATTACCTTGATGATTCAATATATTCCTATCATTGTATAACAATATGTGAAATTGAATTTCTTCCTTTCTGAGTATATACTGTAAATATGTTAAATTAATATTTTTTAAAAATAAGATATATACCAGGAAATAGCACTGAGAAATGCAGCAAAACCAACAACCACAGCAAACATTAAATATTGAAAAGGCTTCAATAACCCTAAAAATATCATATGCTGAACAAAAAGGCACAAAAATATAAAAAAGATGCAGAGGAAAAACAGTAAGCATGCTACTATAATTAATACCCTAAAACAAAAACTAAATCCCAGGCAAATGAAGGTACTTTATGAAAAGAAAAGGCTCTTTCAGATTAAGCAAAACTAGCATATTAAAATAATTGGATTACAGATCCTGCACAAGTTTTTTTTAATACTATAAGCAATAGATAAATCAAAAAACATCAACAGTTATAAAGGGTTTATGGGATATACTACATGTGCTTGATGCACACTTCCTTGCTACCACTAGCTCATTTCGGCAGATGCTCTAATTCCAAGTAACTTGTCTCCCATAATGTTAACTATCCCTACCAAAACCCTGATCCTAACTCTAAAAACTCAGACTCAGTGACACAAATATACAGGTACTCCCAAAACTTAAATATCCCTACAAAGATCAGCCACAATGAAATGTTTAAATATATTTAATTATAAATAATAAAAGAACAAGAAAAGACTAAGTATATATTCACAGTGACAACAGAGTTCAAAACCACAGTAAGTATTTAAAATAACATTGCAGGACACTCTCAGACAAATAAAGAAAAACGATACCTAAACTAAGCTTCACTATATTCTTGACTGTATCTGAGAGAGTTACCATACCCAAATAACTTACTTAATGGAGCCAGGCAGATGATGTGGTAAATGGTCCTTGTTGCTGTCAGGCTCAAGACAGGAATACAGAACGCTCTGTCTCTCACTAAGAGACTTCTCAAAATAATATCTAAAATATTACTGCTGGTATAGCTTGCAGAATGACATAATTTCTGGTCATCTGACTTCTACTTCCCATGCAAAACCTCCATTGCTGGATGCTGACAGGACTTAAAAATAAACACACAAGTGCTTTTGCTCAGATCTTTGGCAGGTGCTGGAATTCATAAAGCAATTGCATATCTCCACACTTCCAGATACTAATTAGTTCACCCCAAAGACAATACAAAAAGCTTCCTAGTGCAGACTTTGTGTCTCTGGCTGCCTTGAAACCTGTGAGATAGCATCTTTATGGCCTAGCCTATAAAGTGATTTAATTTCAAATATTTTTCTAAAGTTTTCTGGACTGAGTTTAACCCTCCAGTTTCCTCTGTTAAAACTTATACATTTAAACAGTTACAATAGTGGATGTACATTTCTGTTCTCTCCATTAAGGCACATTGTGGATACATTTCAAACTCAAGCATTTTACAAGATACCTTTTTAACACAAACATCTGTACAAATCAGTTTGATACACACATGACATGTGGTTATAATACATTTACAAAACCAGCATCTTGTATGACATATAGTTCTAATACATTTGTAACACAAGTATCTTGTATAAATCTGTTTGATATTCACAAACAACATATAATTATTTACAAAATTCCAGCTAGCTGTTCTAGCAGTACCTCCTTTCATCACTGTCACAATAGTACTTTTGTCTCATTTATCAATATCACATTTCTTTACTTTATCATACTTCTGATATAATATCACATTCATATTTATATATTTAAACCCTTTCCATCTATATTCATTTTTTAATTTCTTTGTTGATGGGGTTAATCCCATTAGGCTAGTAGCTTTTTTCAAGGGAGACCTGAGGTGGTATTTATAATACATGGGGAAATTTGGACAGGTCATCAAGAAACTTCCCCTACTCAAAACCCTGGTGGCAATGGGAGAGCACACACGTCCCATTCCTAGTACAGTGGTGGCTAGAAGGAAAGACCATGATGTGGAGAGAATGGTCAAAGGCTCAGAGGAAAATGCCATTGCTGCAGAGAGTTTCAATAAAGTTATGGAGGATTTGGCAGTTATTTTTCAGCAAAATCTGTTTGCTGAAGCTGAAAAAAACAGGAGGCAACAAGTGAGTCTTTTTGTTATCACAACCCTTCAGATTGCAGGTTTGCTGGATGATATATTAAAAGAAATGTTGATGCAGAGTGAGCCAGAAAATGAAGGAAATGTTTCCTGTGGAGATATAATAGATGAAATATGAAGAGAAGAAGCAGAATTGATCCTGAAAGATGATGGTGGAGCAGAAAAAAAATTCTTGTGAAGAAAATGTGAAGAAAGGTGCAAGGGAAATAACAGAAAATAGACAGAAAGCAGAAGAAAATGTAAAGCAAAAGTATGTGGTAAAAATTCAAAATAATGAAGAACAAGAACTAGATAGGTATGACGTTTCTGACAACTTAATGGTTCCTTTGGGTGTAAAAGTGCAAGTGGTAAAAGCTGTTATTATTAGAAAAACAGAGACATTTTGTGACATTATATTTGAGACTGTTTATGCAATAGAGTTTTTTTCTTGGAGAATATGAAAAAAGAATGATTATAATCCCTTGAATTTATATGTAATAAAAGCATTTAACAGGGAAACAAAAAAGAAGATACATGTACAATTTTGAATGGAAGTAGAAAGAGAGACTTTAAAAGGACACTTGAAATATTTATGCAAAGAAGTACTGGACATTGCAAATGTTTATGATAAAAGGGCTCTATGCACTTGTGGATGGGAATGTAATATTGCATTAAAATAGAAAAAGATAAAATTATACATATTCCAGTTATGATAAATGTTGAAGGAAATAAGAGCATCCCAAAACATTTTTTTTTTTGTGGAAAGAAGGACATTTGATAATTAATTGTGATAAAAAGAAATGTTACATTTGTGGGGAATTAGCTGATTATGCAAAAAATGCAAATTGTAATGTTATAAATGTAACTAAATTGGGGATTTATGGATGATAATGAAAGTGAAAGAAAAACAGAAGACATGTTAGAAGTGGTGAAAATAGAAGAACAGTTAGATAAAGAAGATAAAGAAAGAGATAACAAAGAAGGAAATGGAAGAAGGTTCTGAAATAAGTGATGAGGAATATATTAATTTGGAAGTAGCAAAAGGAGAAAAGAAGAATTTGATTGGTAAAAGGGTAAAAAATAGAAAAAAATTAAATTTAAAGGAATAGTCATAAAAGGAAAAATAAATGGATGGGAAATAAAATATAATTATAATCTCTAGAAAGTTAAGGAAAGGGAATGTAATAACTTTAGGATACTTTCTGTGAATGTGAATATTATATAAATATAGTAAGATGGTAGGATTTTGCAATGGTGTAATAAATGTGATGTTCATATAATCGTTCTAGAAGATATAAAATTCTTAGTAAATGAAGAAAGATTGCAAACAGAAATATTATGGAGATGAAAGATAATTTGGAAAGTAATAGATGTAATGGGATAGGAATTATTTGTAGAAATATAGTAAAAATATTAGATATAACTTTAATAAGAATGGGAAGATTAACTATTGCAGATTTAAAATGGGGAGAACAAGTATATATAATGATAGCATCATATGGCTTATGTTACTGCAAAGAAAGAGAAAGTCTATTGCATCAAATGTTAGATTATGTAGTGGTAAATATGAATATTATATTGACAGGAGATTTTAATTGTGACATAAGAGGTAAGTGTAAAAAGAAAGGAAATGATGTAAGGAAATTAATTGAAGTTATGAGATGTGGTAAATTAATACTCTAGGATAGAACTTCATGGACTTATAGAAGGGGTACCTATAGAACTGAAATAGCTTATTTTATAATATCAGAAGGACAAATCATAAGGGAAGGAGAGTCAAGTGAAACATATTTTTCAGATCATTTAGCAATAAATATAGAGAGATAAAGGAAACAAGGAATATATAAAAATAGGCAAAGGAATAAAAATGTTAAATGAGAAAATTTAGAATAAAGAAAGGAAAAGATTAATAATAAAATTATGGAAAGATCATATTACGATGAGAACATTCTATAAAGACTGGTCTGAATGGTGGATGAATTTCAAGATTAAATATAAAAATGTTATTTACAGTGGTTATATGATGTAAGAAAAGTAGATAAAGAAAAGTATAAAAGAGTATATAAAGATGCATTGGAATACTTAGATAACAATGATACAGAGTGTTGCTCATCTCTCTCTGGTATAGATGACGAACAGGTGAGGTCATTCGTTTATATACTTTATTACATAGAAACACATCAGGATGGATTGTAGCATTACAAAATATAAACAAACTGATTGACAGACTACACAGACATTCATGATTACATCTGAACAGCTTACTACAAAATGGCAGTCAGGCTCACACATGCTCATAGGTTCATAGGTTGGTACTAGGCTATCGGCCCTAGGGCCTATACAAGCCTAGCCATAACAATTCCCTGGCTCTTTCTTCCCACAGTATTTACTTACCTGGACCCCTGTCTAGCAGGGTGACTGACATGATGCCTGGGGTGAATTTCCTATCTCCCATCCAGTCATCAAGAATCCTTTTGAAGAGGGCCAAAGAGGTGCTCTGCTTGACATGTATGGCAGTCTATTCCAGAGTTTGGGGAGTCTCTAGGTCAGGAACCTATCCCTCCAGTATGTTTTGTTCATTGAGATGACAAGATTTAGATCCCTGGAGCATGTGGCTCTGAGGGATTGGGATTTCCTTAAGTGTAGCATGTCCAACAGCTCTGGGTTTGACATGGCCTTGTATATTAAGCAGAAATTGCCTCTGAGTAGACGATATGCGACAGAGTATAGGTGGAGCTTTTTTAGACAGTCAGCATAGGGCAACTGCTTTAGGCCTGTGATTCTTTTAGTGAGGTATTTCTGTGACTTTTCCAGTTGTTGTAGATGTCTTGAGAGGTCCATACCAAATGGGGCATTATATTCTATAATGGGTCTAATGAGGGATGAGTACAGTGGGACAATGACCTCCTTTTTTCTGGATGAAAAGCCCTTAGTGATGAGGTGTGCCACATAGAAGGATTTCTTGACTGTTGTGGCGATGTGGTTATTGAAGGTGAGACCACTGTCCACCTGTGTCCCTAAGTCTCTTATCACACTTTCAGTGTTTAGTGTAATGCCACCTATGTGGTAATTCATGGGTACATGTTTTTTTCCCAAAGGGGTTAACTATACATTTCTTGGTATTGAGCTTGAGCCCATGGCTCTGGCACCAAGCATCTGTTTCTGTAAGGCCTTTTTGTAGAATATCCACATAATTTGGGGATTCAATAATGGCTCCCAGTTTGCAGTCATCTGCAAACTTTTAGCCAGAGTCCCTTTGTTAGCTCAGTATTTATACACTTGTGCAAGCCCCTAGAAACTTCTTAAAGCTGTACACACATATTGATCTATATCCTCCCTCTTAAGTAGAATGCTCTCAATGAAATGACATTAGAATAAGAAATGCAATAATATAGACATTAGAAACAGCACACTGTTCATGTCCAAGTTGCTGTGTATCTGTAACATGGTCTGAAAGTATGACCTGATCTAGTAATATAGTAATCAGAACTAGGTTTAGCAACTGGGACAGTCTTCGGTGAACAACTTGTATCAGGAATTGTGGGGATTCAGCTCAGGAACAGAGATATATGCTGGAACATGCTCTGGAACTAGAACACTGGACAACTCACTCCAAGATAAAGAGTCTTTCTCACAGGCTAGGTGTTGTGGTACACACTCAGACACTGGCACCAGATGTTTCCAATCCTCCTTGTAATTCCACAATGTATGATCTTGGCTCTGGACAAATACTTCTCATGACTCCAATCCAATCATAACCTTTGCACATTTGCATTCTTACTGTCTCTCCTTCACGTAATGGATTGAGTGGTTTGCCAGATTTGTCATAATAAGACTTCTGCGACTGATGTTTCTTTAACAGATGGGCTTTCACAGATCTGTTATTCTTAGCACTTGGAACATATAAACTATTGCTGGCTGGTAATGTAGTTCTGTTTTTTCTCGACAGAAGTCTCTGGGCAGGTGAACTAAGATGTTTATCCCAAGGAATATTGCTGAGATTGAAGTGATTCAGGAAAACATCACTATTATCTCATTTTGATTTCTCTAGTAACTGTTTTGCATTTTGAACTACATGCTCTGCCAAACCATTTAACTGCAGGTACTTAGGAATACTCATAACATGAATAAAGTCTGACTCTTCAGTGAATATTTTGAATTGCAGGCTAGTAAACTGCATGCCATTGTCAGAAATAAATTTGTGCAGACTACCATGGACTGCAAAATGATGCTTCATATAAATAATGACAGTACTGGACACTAGATTAGGAAGTAGATCAATCTCAAACCAGTTGGAATAGGAATCTACTAACACCAAGTAATGCTGACCATTCCATTCAAAAATGGCATTGGCTACTTTCGACCAAGGTAGTTCAGGAATCTGGTTTAGCTGAAGTGGTTCCTTTTGTTGATATGACTTTGTACTATTACATACAGAACAAGACAAAAGTACTCCCTCAGTGTCTTGTGACATAGAGGGCCAAAATACTAGTCCTCTCACCCTCCTTTTAGTAGAATCAGTTCCTGGGTGGCCATGATGCAAGATAGTGATATACTTTTGTTGCAAGGACTTTGGACCTTTCATCTCAGTACCATTGTCAGACAAGATGTCATCTCTGTAAGAAAAATAAGGTTGCACTTCTTGAGGTAAATTTGATTGCTTTGACACCCATCCTCAGTTGATAAAGTGGTTGAGCTTCTGTAAAACAGGATCTAAGCTGTATGACTTCTAAGCTCATCAAGACATGTGGAAGAAAAATTTCTCACTTCCATGACTTCAAAATCAACAACTGGATGAGCAACTTGATTTTGACACTATTCAGTGGTATTTCTGGGTGATCTGGATAAAGTATCAACAAGATAAAGAAGTTTGCCTTTTGTGTAGACAGTATTGAAACTGTCCTACAATCTCAACATCATATGTTGCAGTCAGTCAGGAGCAGTATGCATAGGCTTTCTCAAAATGGTGACTAGAGGTTGGTGGTCTGTTTTGATCCAGAAAGGTCAACCATAAATATAATAATGGAACTTTGAGCATGCAAACACAATTGCCAAAGTTCTTTCTCTATCTGAGCATACTGCATTTCAGTTTGGGTTAGAGATCTGGACGCACAGTTAACAGGTTGACCCTCTTGAAGAATGACTCCACAAGACCACATTTTGAAGCATCACAAGAAAGAGTAACTGGTTTGTGAACATCATAGTATCTGAGTTGGTGGACTGGCAATTCTCTGTTTCAGGACATCAAATGCTCTTTGGTGTTGTTCCAACCATGACCAGGATACATCTTTACATGTCAGCTTGACTTAAGTCTGAAATGAACTTGCCTAGATAGTTAACTGTGCCAAGAAAATGCTGAAGGGCTTGAACATTGTCTGGAGCTGGCATCTTGAGAATAGCTGTTTGCTTGGAAGTGTCTGGTTGTAAGCCTGAAGTGGTAAACAAATGACCAACATAAGTAACTTCTCGTAACCTGAACTTGCACTTCAGAGGATTCAGCTTAAGATTCACTTGATGTGCTCTTTCCAGAACTTTCCTGAGGTTTCTGTCATGCTCAACTTCCCCATTACCTCCTACTAGAATATCATATACTATAATAGCACAAGAATACCCAAAACAAATTTGCTCCATTGCTTGTTGAAAGGAAGAATTTATCCCAAATGGCATTCTCAAAAATCTCTACCTACCAAAAGAAGCAGTGAATGTAGTGAGTGACAAGGATTTGTGATCAAGAATTTGCCAAAATGAACTCTTTGCATCTAAGACAGAAAAAACAGTGGCATTAGGCATCAGAGCTGCAACTTCGACTGTGTGCATTGGATGATGAGGTCTTTTCAGTGCTTTGTTCAAATCTCATGGATCAATACATATTCTGATATCATCTGAGTTTTTCTTATGAGCTACCACCATGGAAGATACCCATGCAGTTGGTTCTGCTACTGGACAAATTACACCTTGTTGCATGATTTTATCTAGCTCAGCTTTGACTCTGTTCTGCATAGCTACTGGAACTTTCCACGCTGGCATGACAACTGAGCTGAATTCTGGGTGTAACCTCATGGAGTACACAACTGGAAGCTTGCCTAGATTATCAACTTGTTTCTTTGAATGTTCCCTTTTAATAAAAGAATGCCCCTTATTTGATTTAAAAAAATGTTTTGAAATGATTCCACGTACTGCATTTGTGACATTGCCAACCAAAAGCTAAACATTTTTCCCTTTTAGGCTCATGACTTCCTCCACAATTAGGACAACTGGCAATGAAACTGTGTGGTGGACCATTCTTTGAGTTTGCTGATTCAGTCTTATGCTTCAATGAGACTGTGTGTACTCTGGAATTTGCTAAAAGCTATGGGGTTTCCCAAGGACTGTTACAGGACCTGCAACAGTCACCATGTATTTGACACTGTCTCTTTTAACAACATGCTGCATGCTATCAACATTGGCTTTACTGCAGTATCTTCCAAGGCCACTCTGATTTCTAAGCATGCATTTCTCATTTGAAAGCATATTTGTTATTCTGTAAGCTCATATATCTGATAAATCTCAGTGGCCTTGTTCAAAGTTAAATCACTGCCACAAATCAAAATTTTTCTCACAGCATTATCTTTAATAGCACATGCAAGTCTGTCTTTTATCAATCCATCCCTCAAATCACCAAATGTACACATTTTCGCCTTGTTTCTCAAGTCAGTTATATATGCTGCAAATGTTTCACCAGGCTTTTGGTCCCTTGTGTAAAATAATTGCTTCTTCATTGTAACATTAATTTGGGGTTACACATTTCTCTAAATTTATGTTTTAAGCACTTGGGGTCTTCCCTTGGCTTAGCCGGTACAACTGTATTGTGGTTTTCCTCCTCCCCTGCAAATACAGCAGGTGCATACAGAAATGCATGCTCCCTTTCTATGGTTCTGAACCATCTAAATTAAGCAGAATAAATGCTTTTCTATGATCATCTTTATCAGAAAATGCATCCTGTATGAAAACATTGTACTCTTGCTCAAACAGTCTCCAGTTCTCTGCAATAATATTTTCAAACACAAGTTGAGTAGGTCTGTGAAATCCATCTGCCATACCAATAAATTATAGAAGCTTAAAAACACCAAATCTAATAGTTTTTGTATGGTTGCCCTGTACACCGGAGTCGGGATAGTGTGCTTTTAACTTGCTTTGGATATTACATTTTCATCTGTTTGTGACTTTGTTTTGGGTGTTGACGCACCTTTTTCACTGGACTTCTAGTGACTGCTTTTATTTTATTTGAACATTAAACTTTGTGTTGCTTTTTACATCCGTTTCCTGGGGCTTTAGTGTTTTTAAGCTTCTGCAGTTTGTGGACGTTCATTGGTGTATATCAATAAATTATGCCCAAACACACTGGAAAATATGGCCCTTGTAATGATATATGAACAAGCTAACAGCCAGCAATTGTAATAACATTCAAATGCGCAATAAACTCTTCAAAATACTGTACTTTGTGAAATATGTCCTGTAATGGCTGTATTCTGTAAAATAACTGTACTCTAATACTGCACAAATATGTGAACACTTCATACACTTCAGACAACTTGAATAACTTTGATTAATGCAAACAAAGTAGTTCTTAGTGAAACAATGTGGTTGTTTCTCTTACTGTATTCATTTTATGTGATTCGGACTTCATTTCAAACATTTTCTGTAGTTATTTTAAATATTTCCATTAATGTATCATAGTAGCAGTTATTTCTGTTACTTAGAAATTTGTTTAGAGTGTTCTGCATGCCTTGTTTCATATTTTGCAAACAAAAAATAGTTTCAGCAAGTTTTAATACCTGAAATTCATTTCTGACCTGTTTTGTGAGATATACTTGCAGTAGGGATGATTCACTAGTTTATATTCCTCCAGTCTTAACTGAGTGCCTTCTTGGTCAGGAATCTCAGTTTCTGGATCCCATTCTGGCACCATGTCATTTTAGACATCCCACTTCTGACACCATGACACTTGTCCCTGTCTAATATAGACAATGAACAGGCGGGGTAGTTCATTTATATGCTTTATTACATAGAAACACATCAGAATGGATAGTAGCATTACAAAATATAAATAAACTAATTAACTGACAGATTACACAGACATACATGCTTACATCTCAACAGCTTACTACAAAATGGCAGTCAGACTTACACGTTCTCAGTATTTATATACTTGTGCAAGCCTGTAGAAAGCTTATTATAGCTGTACACACATATTGATCTACAGAGTATTTTGATAAAAAGAAAGAATTTTATAAAAAATCAAGGGAAAATTAAAGTGCTATTATTCAAGCAAAGATATTTTACAAGGAAAAAGAGAAGTTTCCATGTATTTAAGTAGACTAGAAAAGGAAGGTAGTTGTGTAATGAGGGACATGAAAAATACAAAAGGAGAAATAGAAAAATCTCTGGAGCAAATTATGAATACTGTCATATAATATGTACAAGAGATGGTTAAAGAAGAAAAGAAGAAGTTAAAAATAATAGAAGTGAAAACTTTTTCAGAACAAGAAAATAAAGAATTTGAAAAGGAGATTTTTTTATAAGCATTAGATAAAGTATTAGGACAAGTAAATATAGATTCGGCTGCAGGGCCATATAGAATAGTAAATGAAATGTATAAGAATTTAACAGAATGGCAAAAAGAATATTTTTAAAGATTCTGGATGACTGGCTAAATAAAGGTTTTGTGTATAAAGAATTATGTAGAAGAATACTTAAATTTGTCTGAAAGAAAAAAAGAAAGAAGAAAAAATATAATGAAAAACTGGAGACCAATAGTAATGAATAATAATGGTTATATGATTTTTATAAAAATTTTACAGAAAAGAAAGATGGAAAGTGTTATGGAATATAGTATGTATAGTATAAAAGAGAATGGGTGTCAAGAACTATTAATAATAGAGAGATTGCTGATGATATAAATAGAGAAGAAATTAAATTTATAACAGGGGATCTTAAGGCATTTGATACAATAAGGAATGGAATCTTATGGGCAGTAATGAAAGACTACAATATACATGAGAAAATTAGAAAAGTATATATGTCTGCTTATAGAAATAATAAAATAAAAATTATGGTAAATGGTTAAGTAAGGAGGTACAAATGAGGAGGGGTGAGAGACATAGATGCCCAATGAGTTAGATACTCTCTGCTTTAACTGTGAATGTAATTCTATGTGTATAAATAATAAAATGAAGAAAGCAGGGCATGTAACACCTAATGGCATAAGAATCCCAGTCTTGTTAACTTATGCAGCTGATATTATAGAAATAGCAAAAAAAATGAGACGTGGATAAAAGAAGTAATATGTTATTTAAATGAATGTTTAGAAGCAATAGGAATGACTCTAAACAAAGAAGAAAGTAAAAGGCTGGGAGATATGGTTAAGATAGGAGGAATTCAATTTACAATGAATTAAATATCTGTCTTAGGTTTAAAAGTTAGTGATACAATTGTAAGTAGGATACAATGTGAAAAGGGAGAAGAGTTAAAATTTGCTTGTTTTTCTATCATTTAGAAAGGAAGCCGCAGTGGTGTAGTAGTAGCATTGTTGCCTCACAGCAAGAAGTTCTCCCGTTCGATAATCAGCTGGAGTGCCTTCTGTGTGGAGTCTGCATGTCCTCCCAGCGGTCGAGTGGCGTTTGAAACACATGCATGAATGGGCATGCCTTCATTGAAGGTTGGGCATTGGGCTGGCACCTCGGCACCATAAAAAATCACTGCCAATCATTAGTGGACCGGCGTTCCACTGTGGCGACCCCTAACTGGGAAAAGCCGAAAGAAGAAGAACAGCATTTTCTATCATTTAGAAAAAAGGTTTATTTGATAAATTCAGCTTTAATGTGAAAAATAGCATATTTAGAAAATTTATTTATGCTACCAATGATGTTAGAAGAAGAATTGCTACAGAAAATGTTTTCACTCATATGGCGTTCTAGACTGAATCCATTAAAAGGGGGAATTTTGAATGTAAAATAAGGAAGAAAGATGTTTAGGGTTAATTAACCCAGTGGTATATGTTGCTTATCTAAATTTATGTGAATTGGTAAAGTGGAAAATGAGATAAAAGAAAGATTGATTGTAAGAATATTTAAATATACACATGAAAGATTTTGGGATACAATAAAGAAAAGTAAAAGAAAAAATAAAAAAAATGAAGAAATGAAATGTTACCAGCGAAAATATTAATGTGGAAAATAACAACTGAAAAAACAGAAAAAGAGATAAAACTGTGGTCCAAGAGTATAACGATACAATATTATTTTATTAAACCATGAGAAAAGTTAGTAGAATAAAAAATAAAGTTGTAAAAATAAGAAATAAATGGGGCAATAAGCAGTAGAATGCTGAGATTTTTGTGGAGACTGGCAATAGATAAATTAACAGTAAAAGGAAATATGCCATATAAAATGAAAGATAAATGAATATGTTTATATTGTGGTGAAGGGGAAACTACGAAATATGTGTTTTTGCCAAAGAGTGATAACATTATGGGAAAAGTTGCATAAAGAAAATGTTTTGAAGATATTGAAAAAATAGATAAGATAAATATGGGTGTGGTTAAATACCAGCATTAAAAACAGAAGTAAAAAATATGTTAATAGAATTGATAAAAGCATGTTTTATGTTATATGTGTTACAGGGAATGAAAGGAAAAATGCAATTATGTTTAATGGGAAATGGATTTTTGGCAGCAATGTTGAATAAAATTAAATGGTGATTATGGAAAAAGGAGTGGGGTAAGTAAGTATGACAGAAATACACACACACACACACACACACACACACACACACACACACGTGTGTGTGTGTGTGTGTGTGTGTGTGTGTGTGTGTGTGTGTGTGTGTGTGTGTGTGTAATAAGTAAAATAATATGGAAACTGAATTCTGTAAATATTGTTTTCTATTTATAAATAAATGACCCCTTCTGGATTTTTGATGGATGCTGTGGGATCTTTTATATTCAAGTGAGCTACCACCAACCCAGATGGGACCTTCGTTTAACATCTCATCTGAAGAACAAACAACTTTTCCCAAATTTTTTATTCTTTTTACAATCAAAAAAAAAACAATATTTTGTTGTTTCTTCTTCACTGCAGTCAACACATTTTCTTTCCTCCATCACCTTATATTTCATATTCCCTTTCACTTGTAACTTGTCTAATGAAATTATCAATGAAAAAAACTCAAAAATGTCAAACATTTTTTCTTCTATTTTTATTACCTTTTTTGTCTTCTTTTAATTCCTTCCTTACACCATTTTTTAATCATATTATACCATTCTTTTATTTTATCATGAACCTCACTTGCTTTTAACTTTCATGATTTCATTTTATTCGCATATTCTTTTTCTTCCATTCTGTCCTTTTTTCTTTTATATTATTGTACCTGTTTTTTAATACCAATACATTTTATATTTTGTTCATATAGCATCTTACCTATCATTTCCTTTTGTCTTTTTTACCTTTCTCATTATCCCAAATAAATGCATGGATGCTAAATGTACCACTGAATTTTTTTAAATTTAAACCACCTTTTTCTTTTTTATTATGAACTATCACTCTTCTCACCAGGTTCAGCCTTGATCCCCAAATAAAGGTAAAATATATCTAATAATTCTGTTTCCATTTAAGTGAAACATATACATCCCCCTAAATATGCTATTTTCCTAATATGTACATATTCAACATAAATGTATTTTTCTGAAATTATAAATAAAATGTTTTCCACCAAGTTAACATGTTATTTGTTCCATTATCTCCCTCCATTGACTTATTATACTTTCATACTCACCAAATGTCACTCTCCAAAACTTCATTTATTTTCTTATGAAATATATTTTATTTATTTTTATCTCACCATATCCCTTACACATAATTTTCTTTAGCTGTAGACCAGCTTTTTTAAATAGTTTTTTAATCCTTATTATAATCTCACTTATCTGTCCCATTTTTGTATTACAATTAAATCATCTGCATATGTCATGCACGTTAGTAATATAACATTTTCCTGTCATCTCACATCTTGCCTCCCTCATTTCATATATAGTTGTCTGTAGTACTGCATTCATTACTAATACAAATAAGCACATACTCATTAGGCATTCATGTTTTTACTCTTCTTTTACAATTTATCTTTTCTATCTATCCATTTATCATAGCTTGTACCCATGAAATTTCATAACGTTTCTTTATTACAATAATATTTTTCTCCTACACCATATGCTTCAGAAATATGCCACATTGCTTCATGGCTCACATTATCAAAGGTTTTAACTACATCACATACTATCAGTCTTAGCTCTACTTTTTTCAATATCATCTGCACTATTTCTTTCCCTATATAAATGTTTATTTTACCACTCTTTCCTTTATACCATATATCCATTATTTCACTACCTAATCTAATACCTTTTCCATCCTTTTTGTAGTATTTTCATAAATATTTTAAAATCAGTATTCCTAAGTGTTATATGCCTCCATTTTCTATATCTTTTCTTTCATCTTTTTTCCATATAAATATTATCACTCTACCATGATTTCTTCCACTATACCTTCCTTCATCCATTCATTTAATCCATCCATCCACAACTCCTTTTCCCATTTTTCCATATGGGGACAGGGTGTCAATTTAGCTGTGACAATCATCCAAAGCCAAGGTTCACACCTCTGGGTGGCTAGTATTTAAAAAAAATAATTTTCCTTTATTCACTTCCTTACAATACTCATAATTTATATAATTCAACCCTGGCATTGATTCATTCTTACCTTCTTTTATCATCTTTTCTGTTTTTTCTATTTTTATATTATTTTCTTTAAAAATGTTCCTTTTTCAGATTTTTTTCACTTTCCTTTTTCTTTCCCATTCATTTCCTCTTTTCCATACATTTTTTCTAAAGCATTCTCTTCTGTAACATCTTCTTCTTCATGGATTTTATATCCCTTTTGCCATCTAAGATAGAATCCAGTCTTCCTTCTCACATGTGTACCTTTCCTAAATAAGGGGGAACTTAGTCTTTTTTTTTTTCATTTAAAAAAAATCTTTACTTATGAAATATCATTTTTACTTTTGCTCTATTTTTCATAGATCTGTTTTCTCTTTCCTTTATTTTGTCACTTCCTTCTCCTGTTTCTCTTAAATCTATAAATGTCTTTGTATTTCATCTTATTTCTTTTTTATTCTTTTTTCCACTCCTATATATATTTTTATACTTCTGCTTATACATTGCTCACCACTGTATTCAATTTTTATAAAATGGTCTCATTATCATATGACATTTCCATATTATTTCTTTCTCTGTTATCATTTCTTGTCCTTTTTAAACTCTCCAGTTACTCTCTTTATCACTTTTCCATTCTTTATTATCTCACTATTTCCCCTATTCTAATCCATACTGCTATATAATCTGAAAACTCTGTCATATATATTTCCTCTGCTATTTCTTTCATATCTTTAATGTAGCATCCCTTTCACCTTTTTGTTTTACTTCTAGATCTTACCTTTCTTTTCCTTCTGCTAAGTCTCCCATCAATTGATTTGTCATTATCTTGTTCTTGCTCTACTCCTGTCTCCATTGCACCATCGTCTTCCCCTTCACTTTCTATAATTACAAATCTGTTCTCTTCCTCTACATTAATAACCTTACTTTGAACTGTTATTTCTTCTCTAACTACCTCTTCATTATTTAATCTATCCCCTTCCCCATGCTACCTTCTCTTTCAACATCTTGTTTAGTAATATTTTCTACTGTTTGTTTTTCTTCTGAGCTTTCCTCTTCATCTACTCTTTCCTTTACTAATATGGGATTGTCAAACCAGAAGTGTCCAAATTCTTTACATTTTTTAGAAACAGGCTTACAGTTTATTATTATATGTACCCTTTCCCCACATTGGCAACACCATTGTTTGCTAAAGTCTTGTACTCAATGATTTTCAGGTTGGCCCTAGTACCTAACAAATCACTGATGCCAC
Source organism: Protopterus annectens (assembly GCF_019279795.1). Classification (NCBI taxonomy): domain Eukaryota; kingdom Metazoa; phylum Chordata; order Ceratodontiformes; family Protopteridae; genus Protopterus; species Protopterus annectens. The sequence goes on along the minus strand of NC_056732.1, from coordinate 485,171,102 downwards.
TCATAAGTACTGTATCTGAAATATGTTGAATTTTCCCATCCTTAGCATCTATTGTTATCCACATTTCCCACCCCCAGTCCGTACATTTCATTCCTCACAAATTTGTAACTTCATTTTCTTTACTGCGTAGTGAAAGAAAAAGGTTTTCACTCATGCTTATCCATATACGAAGTCCTAAATTGCACATTTATTTTCATTTTTAGTTGTGGTCCCAAGATCTGAAGTAAATAGTCTTTCCATGGTGTGATTCTGACTTTTTTCAGTCTTAGTCATAAATTGTTCAAGCATGTTAAAGCTTTCAGATATCACTTCTCAAAAAATTTCCAGCTCCCAAATGAATTATCTTATGTCGATAATATCAAACCCTAGTGGCAATATATTTGTTCATATTGCCATTGGTTTTACTATTCATTTCTTATCCATGGTCATTTTCTCTACGGCTATTGAGAGGCTGCAAATTTTTGTTCCCTCTCAGTTCCTTCTTCCATTCTTTCTTGCTTGATGTATCTACATTATGTCTTTCTTGTAACAAAAATCCTGTTGCAAAGGTATTAAAACTAGTTATTCCACCAGTGTTTTCCCTTTGCCAGCTTTTACTTCTGTTTCCAACCTCTCATCTTCTTCCTCCTGTAATACTTTCCCGACCATGTCACTCCATAGGTCCATAGGTGCGTACTAGGCTAGCGGCCCTGGTGCCTATATAAGCCTAGCCCAAGAAGATTCCCTGCCATCAACATCATGCTGCCCAAAATTAGTTCATTGTGCCCCTGTCAAGCAAAGCCACTTAAGTGATACCCAGGGTGAGCTTCCTATTGCCCATCCACTTGTCAAGATTCCTCTTAAAGAGGGCCAGTGAAGTGCTCTGCTTGACATGAATGGGAAGTTTGTTCCAGAGTATGAGAAGTCTCTAGGTTAGGAACCTGTCCCTCAAGCATGTTCTGTTTATTGTGGTAATGAGGTTTAGGCCCCTGTAGTGTATGGCACAGAGGGATTGGGATTTCTTTAGGTGTAGCATATCTAGCAGATCTGGGTCAGACATGACTTTGCAGGTCAAACAGAGATCACCTCTAAGTAGGCAGTAAGAGACAGGTATAGCTGGAGCATTTTGGGTCTGTCTGTATAGGGCATGTGTCTAAGGCCTAAGATCCTCTTAGTGAGGTATTTTTGTGGCCTTTCCAATTGTTGTAGGTGTCTAGTGAGGTACATACCAAATGGGGCGTTGTATTCAATAATAGATCTAATGAGTGATGAGTAGAGGGATTATGACCTCTTTCTTCCTGGATGAGAAGCCTTTTGTAATGAGATGTGCCACATAGAAGGACTTTCTGACTACAATGGCAATGTGGTTATCAAAGGAGAGATTGCTGTCAACCTGTGTCCCCAGGTCTCTTATCAGACCTTTGGTGTTTAATGGACTACTGCCTATGTGATAGTTCATGGGCACTGAATTTTTTCCCAAAGGGAATGACAATGCACTTTTTGGCATTGAGCTTAAGGCCATGGTTTTGACACCAGTCATTGGTGTTAGTGAGGCCTTTTTGTAGAATGTCTACATCAGTTGGAGAATCAATAATGGCTCCCAGTTTGCAATTATCTGTAAACTTGGTCAGCCAGTGTCCCTTTGTGTTGGCTTGAACTTCAGAGAAGTAGATGCCAAACAGGAGAGGACCTAGGACCAATCCCTGTGGGACACCACTTGTAACTGGTCAGTAGTCAGATTTGGAGTCCACTACTTTCACAGTGTGGGTTCTATCAGTGAGTCACCTGGCACCCTATCTTATGACATAGGGGTTTATGCCTAGTTTAGTGAGTATATCTATGATTTGTCAGTGAGAGATGGTGTTGAAGACCTTGGCAAGATTTAGGTAGGCTGTGTGAACTACCTTGCTCTCATCCACAGCTCTGGTGACAGACTCGAAGAAGTCTATCAGGATGAGCAGGCATGATCTACCTTTCACAAACCCAAACTGCATGGGGTCCAGAGTTTGGTGATTCCCTATGTCCTTATTTATAAGGTCCATGATGATGCACTCCATAGCCTTACATATCAGACTCATCAGACTAATGGATCGGTAGTTCCCAGGGTCTGTAGTCGCTCCCTCTTTGTGGAGTGGGATGATCATAACAGTGTGCTATCCGGTAGGAACAAAGACTGAAATGAGGCTGTGATTGAACAGGATACTCAAGTGTGGTGTCAGTTCACTTTGTAATTCATACAGAACACATCCAGGGATATTATCAGGTCCCATGGAAGCTGTATTCGTGGCTTTGGACAGTGCAGTTTTTACCTGTGTAGCTGTGATAATAGGGACTTGGCATTCCACAGGTATTGTGATAGGCCCTTTAGAGGATGAAAGGGGGGTAAAGTTCGCACTGAACCTGTCAGCCAATATATTGGCAATATCAGTTGGTTCTGTATATGTATTGCCATTGTACTGTAACTCAGAGCAGATCTGAGTATTGCTATGTAGATGCTTGACATAACTATATAATGCCTTGTGGTTGTCTTTAGAATCTGCAGCAATTTTGTTTTTGTAGTTAGCTTTAGAGGATTTGATGATGGCTCTCAGTTTTTTGCTGAGACTAACAAGGGAGTTTTTCCAGTCTTGGGAATTTATCCTTTTCTGCAACAGTTTTTTCCTTCTGTTGTAAAGTTTGTTTATGGTGGGGCACCACCAGATTGGCTTCCTTTTTTGGAAGAGAGTGTCTTGGTTCTATTTGGTATGGCCCATTCCATGCACTTGTGTATGTGCTCATACAGTGCATTGTTGCATGATTCAGCAGTCATGCACCTATTTTCCATTTGCATGGGTGTCGTGAAGTTAGCCACCTCTGTTTTTAGAAGTCCAAAATTGGCTTTGGAGAAGTTTTTTACAGTGACTTCCTTAGGGGGGAGTGAGTGTAGGATGTGGATATCCATGGTGATTAGCTTGTGGTCATATCTGACCAGGGAAGGGTTGATTACTGGTGTAGAGCAATGGTTGCCCATGTTAGTAATGACCAGGTCAAGGATGCTTCTACCCCTGGTGGGGGTAAGAATGAGTTGGTCCAGGCACTGGAATTAATGAATTCCAGAAAACGCTGAGCAAGTGTGTTGGTACATGAGTAATTTTCCCAGTTAATGGAGGGGTAGTTAAAGTCTCCCAGTGTATGGGTATTGGGTTGTACCCTAAAATTTTCCAGTGTGTTTAGGACTGTGGAGTGGGAGTCTTGGGACATGGTGGGGATCTATAGCAGGCTACAACCTGGATTGCAGTTTTACCCAGTGTTAGTTGTACCTGAAGTATTTCTGATGCGTTATGTTGGGCTACTAGTCTGGAGGTGTGCATATCCTTTATGAATATGGAGACACCACCACCTATATTGCTTCAGTGCAGGTTTAGGGGCCGAAAGGTGCAGTATGAATTGTAGCCTGGTAGTGCTGGGGTCCTCTCTGGATCCTTGAACCAGGTCTCGGTCACTGCACAAATGTCGATGTTCTCCATTTTAAGGAGTGCTTTGAGCGAGTGCATTTTGAGATTTAGACTTCTAGCATTGGGTAGCATAACCGTCAGATTTTGTTTGCTTGTAGCTGCTATGGTGGTAATTGTGTCTTCAGGACATTGCCTAAAAAAGGCACTACAGTTGTGCCAATAGCCTTGGCCAGTATCCAGAATCCCTGGGGTGACAGGTGCAGGCCATCTCTGGTGAAGCATTGAGGTCTGTCAATCATGTCATCCCAGGCAGACAAATACTGGATCCCCTTAGAATGACACCAGAAACTTAGCCAATTGTTGAAGTCAGTCATTTTCTGCTTGTACTGTGGTATCATTCTAGGTGACGGTAGGATGATGCTCAGGGCTAGGGTCATACCTGCCTGGGATACAAGATCCAAGAGCTCCTCCCTATCTCTTTTCATGTAGTCCAGAGAGGTACTGCTCAGGCCATTCACACCAACATGGACAATGACAGAGTCATATGTGTACCTGTTGTGGAGTGACCTAACTGTGTGCATTATGTGGCAGATCCTGGCACCTGACAGGCAGCTGACCGTAACTTTCTCATTATTCAACCTAGTGAGTGGGACATCAGTGTGCCATACTATTGAGTCACCTATGACTAGTGTATTGAGTAAGTTGTTTTGCCTTATGGGCTTTGGTTGAGTGCGACACTGTTTATGTGAGCTATGTGTCTCATGGTTTGTGCTGGGATGTGGTGGTTGTTTGCATTTCTGCCTCAGAGATCTCTGCTGTTTGAGCAGATTTTTATTGAGAACCTCCGTGACAGTAGCTGTGTGTTTTGTGTTACTATGTGAGGGTTGTGGTGGTGTAAGTTCTGGATGGCTATGTGTTGAATGTGTTGTGGTGCAGGTGTTAACCTTCTGCTCTTGACTGGCAAATCCAGTTTTGGCTGGAGAGTGCTTTGCTTCCAGTTTGGCGATATATGTGCATCTCTCACAAGTCATAGTGTTGGGCAGTAAGAGGAGAGGGTTGTCTGTGTACATGAGGCAGTTGCTACATTGCCTCAGGATGCCCAAGTTCACCAGGTTGACAGGAGAAAACACAGGCAATTGGCCTTTAGACGTGCCTGGATATGAGCTCAATATATTAGGTACTGAAGCCTTTTACAGGAAAAATGTCACTCAAAGTGTCTGAGTCTGTACAGAGCACTGCCAAACACTTGAGGAGAAACTAATACGTAGACCCTGAAAATTTAAGGATGAAGTATTTAGGCAGATATTCTGAAGTTAGGAAGAAATCAAGCAGTACTTACTGAAAATAAAGAATTAGCTTATCAAGAATGATGAAAAGAGGGGAGTCACATGAATGGCTACTGCCTGGTTACTACTAATGCTGGTCTCACCACAGCTTCACTCTGTTGGGATACAATACTCCCTTGCTAAATCTCTCACCAGAAGCAAAATGTTAGCACCAATCCCAAGAAGAGAAGCAGGCCACAGCCTGTTTGGTGATCCACAGTCTTGTTCCAGATGTTGCAAGGGTCTTCAGGGTCGTAGCCTTTTTCTGGTAGATGTCTCGAATAGCAACCAGACCAAACAGGTATGTTAAGCAGAAACATTCACTCTCCAACCAGAAAGAGTCAGGAATCAATGCACTCTGCTCCTACTCTCACCAGGATCAGAATATAAGCACAGATTCCAAGCTGTCACCTATAAAGCAGTTGTTAAGCTTTCTGGTGATCAGCAATCTCCAGGAAATAATGTAACTGCACTCCTTCTCTCACCAGGAGAAAACAGAAGCACTAATCCCAAGATGACTACTGAGAGGCAGAATGTGGGCTCCACAATAACTGGTGGTCTTGAAATAGATGCTTAAAGGTAAGATGAAAAAATGGTTTATCCTGAACACTGCAGTGTTCCTCTCCTTCCTGTCCTTCCTTTGTTTCTACCTGGTTCATCAAATTCGCCACTTATGTCTCCAGCCCTCTAATTTACAACTCTGTAACAGTTATTTCATCTTCTTCTCCTTTCTTCAATAAGTTTTCTTCTGCTCCTCTCTCCATCTCTGCTACACTCTCCTCCATCTTGGAATTTCTGGAACTGTAGTAGCAGCCCTCTGATGTCACATTTAAGCTCAAGAAAGTGCTTCACTTCCTCCCCGCAGATAAATAGGGGACATTCTCTGATGTACTGGCCAAATTTCTCTGATCAGTAGGAATACTGCCTCAGGTCTCCCGTGAAAAAGAGGCCACTGTGGGACTAACTCAGTAAATGAAGTGTAGATAAAGGCAGGATTCTTGCTTCTACATCTGTCATTTTCCTGAAGAACTTACAACCTCAGTGGTTTTGGAAGTGTTTGCTTTGTTCATCTTCCACAGGTCAAATAAACCTGACCTTTTTAAGATCACCTTTGATGGGGTAGGATGAATTGTAATGATTTCTGATTTTTATTAATTACATTGTTTCCTTGTATTTAATTGGCGTTAACTGTTTATGCTTTATTTTTTAATTTAGTGTACCTGATGTTTTGTTGATAAAACACCCAAATACAAATGAAGTTCATGAATATTCTAGGGTCCTTTTTCAAAAGTTGTATTTAAAGTACATATTGTTACTTTTAGCACTATAGTTAACTATGCATTGTTCTTATGTGGGATGTTGGTGTTTAGGCTACTTTGACAATTGTTACTTGGATGTTGTGGCCCTAGTACAGCTGTCCATTTTTTCTCAGGAAGTATTGAAACTCTGTCCTTTGATCTCATTATTTATTTGTCCCCCAACCCTTCATTATGATGGTACTTAGTGCTGTGACTCATAAAGAATGACTGGTGTATATTTTTGTGATTAAGAAGTTCAGGTGGAAACAGACTACAGACACTTAACAAACCACCTCTTAGATCTCAGGCAATGTTACTTAATCTACAGATGTACGATCTGAGATTGAAATACAGACCTGGCAGAGAAATGCACATAAGACATTTATTGAGTAAAGCATATTTAGCAGAGAAGCATGATAAAGAACAACTTAGTGAATCTTTGGACAATACTATGGTTACCAATGAATTTGTCCATAAACCCTGATATCTCAGTATACTATCTCTGAGGTCGCACCAACTAGAAAAAAAGGTTATATGTGCCTATTTCTTTTTCTCTGACGTACTGCAACCTTGGAAATAGTATAATTAGATAGTATTGGTGTGGACACATGGGATTGTTCCAATAAGCATTTATTGTAAAACTGTAATTCCTCTGAAAAGGAACTTTGGCCCAGTCAAACTTTCTGGTAAACAATTTTAAATAAGTAATTATGTTGATGATTCTCATAAAATCACTGGTCTCTCATCAAGTCAATGCCACTCTTACCTTCTTTGACAGTCATGACTGACTGTCACAGGTCTTGTCTTATGCAATCCACCAGTCTCTATGGTAGACTCCCTTATTTCCTTTTCCCTTCTTTTTGTCTGTCTCAAATCTTATTCACCAGATTAAATTCTACTTTCCTACACATGCCCAAGGTATAGTAATCTGTTTTCTTTGACATTCTCTGCAATTGAAGTTACTTGGACTTCTGCCTTAATGTCCTCATTTCTTCATCTATCCCACATTGTGCATCCTACCACCCATCTCAGGCACTGCATTTACATCACCTTTAGCTTTCTCCACTGCTCTGTCTTCACTGCCCATGTTTCTGTACCATACAGTAGTACTGGTTACACCACTGTTTTGTACACCTTACTTTTCAGCTTCTTTGACATTCTTCTGTCACACACTACCCCTGCCACTCTGTGCCAGTTGGCTGTAGCCAGTCTGATTCTATCTTTGACCTCCTCATTCAGGCTTCCCTTTTTCTCAGCCACCTCTCCCTGATACGTGAAGCTTTTAACCTATTACACATACTATCTCAATTTTTAAACTTATGAATTCCCCAATATATTGCCATTGCAATTGTCTTATCTATACTCAGTTTCATCCCATGTGCCATCAGTTTTTTTATTCCATTCCTGAACATTTTATGAAGTTCTTCTTCAGAGTCTCTCTCTAATGCCACATCATCTGCGTACTGCAGGTTTGCTGATCCATCCCCTCCAGCCCACATGCTAATGTAGTCCATCACCTAAATGAACAGCAGTGGGGCTCAGAGCTGAAACCTAATGCACACCTACTCCCACCTGCACTAATTCTACCGATGTTTCTGTGACTTTAAACCCATCGCAGGCCTGCCCATATTAGCTTTCTTGGGACCTTGTCATTTGCTTTCTTCAAGTTAAGAACTGTCCATTTAGACTCTTTCCTCCTACCACAATTCTTCTCAATTATCTGTCTCAGTATTGGTTGGTTGTGCTGCATCCTAATCTGAATCCAAACTGCTAATCTCCCATCTTATTTTCTACTACTCTGTGTATTTGTTTATCAGTCACCCTCTTCACCACTTTCATGCAGTGTGACAAGTTTGATACCTCTAGCCTTTCCACAGTTGTGAATGCCTCTTTATCCTTACACACTGGCACTAGAATACTTATTATTCAGTCCTCTGAGATAAGCCTTTCTCTCCATACCACTATGAGTACCCTCTGGTCCCATTTTCCCTAACCCACCCAACATCTTGAACATATTTGACACAACCTCATCTAAGCCTGCTGCTTTCCCTGATTTAATTCTTTCCTTAGTGCTGGTTTTGCTTCTTTATCAAAGGCTGTGTCTGGAGCAGAACAACTTCTGTGAGGTTTTCTTCATGCAGAAGCTGCTGGATGTACTCCTTCCATCTGCCCTTGATGTCTCGTGGACTGGTGAGCAGGTTGTTCCTGTCATCCCTTATGAAGGGCGTCTGATTACTATCTTCTTTATCTATCTTTTTCTTGCAACTTCACAGAGTTTATTTTTGCCATTTCCTGAGTCACCTTCCAGAAGTTGTCAGACTGCCTCTGATGGCTTGTTCTTTGCTATTGAACTGCTGTCTTAGCCTCTTTGTTTGCCAACCAACATTCCTTCTTAGCCTGGTCTGTCTTTTCTTAGGTTCATAGGTGTTTACTAGGCTAATGATCACAAAGGCCTTTTTCAGCCTAGCCATGCATCCCAAATCTCTGACAAGTTCTAGTACTCTTAATAAGTGTATGCAGGGACTTAGGAGATGAAACATTTACAAGCAGGGGCCTGGGAGATGAACCATTTACAGGTTGCTTGTATCCATTAGAGATATAGGTGCTAGGCCAGTGATGAATTTTCTGTTCCCCATCCAATTGTCCAAGTTACACTTGAATTGGGTTAGGGAGGAACTCTGCTTCAGGGATGATAAGCCTCTTCCAGAGACAGGGTAGTCTCTGGGATACATGCCTGTCTCTCCAGCAGGTTCTATTTATAACACAGGCAAAGATCACTAAGTCTTCAGAATGGGTAATTTTGGTGCTGTTTGTTTTCTGGATATGCAGGAGGTCCGTCAGAGTGGGTCTGAGAATGTTCTATATGCCAGGCATAGATCTCCTTTCAACAGCCTGGACATTTTACTTGCAGCTTGTATTCTTTTGGTGAAGAACCCTTGTGGACATTCCATTTGTTGGATATACTTGATGAGTTACCTAGCAAAAGGGGCACTGTACTCAATGATAGGTCTGATGAATGCCAAAAATAGTGGAACAGTGACTTCCTTCGACAGATGCCATACCTTTGTTTATAAGTTGTGCAGCATGGAATGATTTCCTGACTACTGTAGACACGTGATGGTCAAAGGCTAGATTACTGTTTATGTGTGGTCCTAAGTCCCTGACTACTGGGTCAACTCTAAGGGGTGTGCTGTCAATATGATAATTACCAGGGGTGGATGACTTCCTGAAGGATACTATTATGCATTTCTTGTCATTTAGTTTTAGTCCAAGGCTCTGACATCAGTTGTTTGTCTGTGTCAGCCTTTCCTGGAGAACATTCGTGTCTGTGTAGGATTCAGTGAGAGCTCCTAATTTACAGTCATTTGCAAATTTAGTCAGCCAGAGACCATTGACATTGGCCTTGACTTCAGAAATGTAAATGCCAAAAAGGAGCAGTCCAAGGACCAATCCCTGAGGGATTCCACTTGTGACTGGCCCCTTTGTAGAGGTGGACTCCCCAGTTCTAACCTTCTGATTCCTGTCTATGAGCCAGTTGGCTATCCATCCGTCTGTCCCTAACCTCTTGAGTTTGTCAACAATGCCCAAGTGGGGTATTGTGTCAAATGCCTTGGCCAGGTCAAGGTAGGCAGTGTAAACCATTTTGCCCTCATCTATTGCTTTGGTGACTTTCTCAAAGAAGTCCACCAGGAGGAGTAGGCATGACCTGCACTTGATTAAACCAAACTGGTTTGGGTCCAGTTTCTGGAGGTTTACTATGTAATGTTTGATCATTTCCAGGATAATTCTTTCCATGACTTTGCATATAAGACTATTGAGACTATAAGACTATTGAGACTGATCAGTCTGTAGTTTCCAGGGTCTGTACATGGCCCATCTTTGTGCAGAGGGATGACTGTTGCTGTTCTACATTCATGAGACACAAAGCCTGTTGGAGGCTACAGTTGAATAGCATTTCAAGAGGGCCAAAGAGGTCATAGTTCATGCTATTTATAAGGCATCTTGGGATATTGTCTGTGCCCATTGATGCAGTCTTCTTGGCCCTAGAGAGAGTATTAAAGACATGTTCCCTAGTGATAGCAGGTGGAGTTATATTTGATGGTATTTCCTGAGGGAAGGTTGAGGGGGAGAGAGGGGTAAAGCTGGAGCTGAATTTGTTGGCCAGTAGGTTTGCTGAATCTTCTGGCTCAGTATAGGTGGCTCCATTTACAATAAGCTCTGTACACAATTGTGTATTGCCTTTGAGGTTGCAGACATAACTGAAGAATACCTTGTGGTTGTCCTTGTCCTGGGAGGCCAAACTTACCTCAAATATGGCTTTGGTAGACTTTATTTGTCCTCTGAGTTGTTTGTTTAGTTTGATGAGAGTGCTTTAGTCCTGCTGGGTGCAGAACCTCCTTATTTTTGCCAAGATTTTCTTCCTTCTTTTATGCAGCTGATTGATTTTGTGATTCTATCAGGGTGGCATGTTTTTTGAGTTAGTTCTGTACTTCTTCCTGGTGGGTACATGTGCCTCTATGCAGCTATTAACATGCTTGTATAGGGTTTCTGTGAACAGTTCTGCATAGGCACTTTTTTCTGCACTCGTTTTCTTTTAATGACTTCCTGGACTTCTACATTTCACTACCACCTTTCTTTATGTACCCTATTTCCAGACTTGGATCAGCCACATATCTGTTCAACAGTCCCCACACATGCAGCTTTGTGACACTGCCATTCTTCTTCAACTCTATCTGTTTCCACTTCTTTCTGAGGGGCTAGGGCCCTGAGTATTTCCTTGAAATCATGTGCTTTCTCTTCTAGATGTTCAGTCTAGTCTTTGTTAACCTTAGAGATTTCTATGACCACGGCTTGCAGCTGACTGCAGCAACCAGTTGTTTATGCGTTGAGCTGGCTGTTTTACTGGGAATGACTTTGCAGTTGTTAATTCTACCCAATGCCCTTTCCTTACTGGGAGGCACACCTCTCAACTGTTGAGATTTTCGCAGAATGTCCAGATCTTTTACTTATATTTTTGGTCTGTTTTTCCAAAAATTATGGTTTTCTAGCAAATCACTGGTAAATCACTGAGGACTGAAGTCAGACAATAATGACAGAAATTTGAGTTTTATACTTCATATCCTTTATAAAATTAATGCTAATGTGAAACCTGTTATTCTATAAACATTCTAAGTTTATAACAGCAATATTTAAAAATTATCTCTATTTTTGGGCCTTTGCCCCTCCACCCCCCCCCATATTTTTATGGCTTTGTCCAGATTTCTTGCTTTATGAGGTTGACAGGTATGCTGGGAGGAGGTTTGCCCGAGTTGCATGTTGGTCATTCTTGTATGTGATCTTGTAACTGTCTGATTAGGTGAACCATGTGTTGTCCACCATAAAAGTCATTTTGACAGTCAGAAGTCTAGAATGGCCTCTCTTTTTTTATACCTGTTGCCCCACTCATGTGGACCCAGGCTGTCCTCATATCCTGTTCTGTCTGTCCTGATATGTGTATTCAGGCCTTCTATTATCCACATCAACTCAACCGATTTCTCTATTTGGTTCTGCAACTGCTTCCTGAATGCACTCTTTTCATCACTATCACAACCCTACTGTGGAAAACAGGCTCAGATTGTGAATACAGCAGCATACTTACATTGGATTCTGACTGCCATGAGTCCATCACTAACTCTGTTGACTTCCCTCACTGTCTCCTGAAAGCTCTCCCTCACCACAATTCCCACACCATTTCTAATCTGTCATCCCCTTGAGTAGTAGTCTCTGGATCCTAAGCCAGGAGGTTTTGCTACACTGTCCTTCCATGTTGTCTGCTGAACACAGAGATGTCCAGCCTCCTTATTACCATTATGTCATTCACTTCCAAGCTGCATCCTATCAGTGAACTCATACTGAGTCTAGCAATATTTAGCTCATATTTGTCAGACTGAGATTTTATGACCAGCTTTCACTCAATAGAGTTATCCCACATAACCCAAGTTGTGCAAATGGACACTGACCTGCCAGTAGCTTATTGATCCAGGACTGCTAGACTTTATGGAAGGCACACATTAGCCAGTAGAAGTACATAGACCACTCCCACCATTATCTTGGGTCCCTGGTATAGATTGGAGTACACAAGATCCTCAACCCACTTATCACCAGAAAATACTCATACCCATTTTTGGTGACTTTAGTCGACGTGACTAAATCACCTAGAGTCAAACTTTTTTCAACATCAGGTGGCTATCCCTGACACAGTACACAATCTGGGATCCAGGTTCTTTCTAGAGGATACTGTGGGACATGGCTGATTTGTAGAGGTACTGGTCTATGCAACAGTTCCCTCAATGGGCACCTTTTGGAGCTGGAGTCTGTGCTTCTGCCCATGACTCCATTTTTGGGTGAGTTTAGGGTGGAAACACCCAGCGTGTTTTGTTTACTGCTAAGTCTATTCCTTTCATCACCAAAACACAAAAAGATTTATTTTTCAGTCCTGCTCCTTTCTTGCTTCATCCACAGATGGCTGGTTCTGCTGTGGTCTTCAGTTCTCAGACTACTTGCCTTTTTCCCCAATCCTTCTGGTGTTGCTTCTTGAGATGTGACTATGGACCAGGGGTTAGTTACATCCTCTATGGCACTTCTGTTGCCTTTGCTAGAGAAGGAGGACCACCCTGGCAGGCTTCAATGAAGGTATAGAAGGATACTCCACATAATCACACAAAAGAGCCTCTTTCCTGGGGCAGAGACCTTCCATTCAGGCATTTTCCTCATCTGGAGCAGTTAACTGATAGAGATTGACAAAACAATTTTTAAGAACATTAAACACTGAATGATGATTATCCTCCTCTTCAGAAGAAAGTTACTTCTTCCCTATCAGATTTTGATTCCCAGTCTGAGATACAGGATTTGGACAGGGACTGTGTTTCCCATCGAGGAATGGCTCTCTGACTTACATATTCCCTCTTTACAGGAGGGAGATTCTGGATCTTAACAGAGTTCTTCCTCAGATTCTCCTCCTGAAGAAAGGCTGTTTTCTAATAATATTGCCAATATGAATGACTTTTCTTTAGCGAAAATAAAAAGATGTCTGAATCCTAAAAAGAAAAATTATCGGACACTGCTATTTAAACCAGTAAAAGTCACCAAAAGCAGTAAACACGTAGAAAATATGCCACCAGACTCCACTCGAATGAAGGCTAAAATAATTTATTCCAACATGAATACATGTACAGAACACATAACCACATGAACGCATTTTTTGTTAATATATATATATTACCAAGCTGTGCGTTTTCCTTCTTTCTCAATGACTGACAGATGAACTAATACTCATTCATTATATTCATTTTTTTATGATATCTCATTTGGACATCCATATAATCATCAAAATAAAAATTAAATAAAAAGTATCTGTGAATTAATTTTATCTTTTAAGGAAATTTAAAAAAAAAACCATAAGCTAAAACAATAATAAATAAATAAAAGCTTCAAAAGTCACTATTAATCCAAAAGAAAGCTGTAGGTATGGAAAAGAACTAGAGCGAACTGGTAATACCAAAGCGAACTTTCCACACCAAGTATAAAATCATCCACACACTGTCACAAAATCACAAACAGCTTTTAAAAATATCATGCGTTTTTCCAAAAATCCATGACACCGATGATCCAAACCCTCATAACTCCCCCTTCTAATTTAAAATTAATAATGAATAAATAATCCAATAATATAGTTTTCAAACAAATTTTTCAATTAAATAGTGGCCTCTTAAATATTTATTAGTTTATAAGTAGAAAATCAGAATATTAGATTACCACCTAAAGCATCTATACCATCTACGGTTTATACTTGGTCAAGGGTTTGTTTTTGTTACTAAAGAGACCCTTGACTGGCTTAAAGTCAAATACAGTTTTTAAGAGTAAGGTGGACTAAATTCAGGCTTAGTTTCTTAAATACAGTTCATATTCCAACACCAAATGGGACAAATTAAGTCTTATTTACAATACTAGTTCTATGTAATGAAACAGCTTTACCTGTATTAGTGTATTTATAAGAAAAATGTTCCCATGGCAACTAAATACACAAAAATATCCTAAATGTACACAACTCAAACTTCCATAAGGACACAAATATCTGGCTTCCCACAAGTGGATTAAGGATTTTAATAAAGTCTTTAACAATTAATGTTAGAGTTGTTTAGATAATACAGAAGGAAATAGAAGAACTTAATGAGAAGGAACAGGATGATAAAATTAAAGGAAATAAAAGAAAGAAAGATAAAAAAAGATTAGTAAGGATAAGTAAGGATGGGAAATGAAATTAAGTGTAAGGAAGAGTAAGGATTAAATTGAAGAGGGAATTACAGGACAGAATTAACACTAAATTGAAGAGGGACATGATAAATATTAATACAATACTTTATGGATAATACAAAAGGAGAAAGGTAATAAAGTTATTGGACTAAATAAAAAAATAAAGAAAAGAAATGAAATACCAAAAGAATTCAAGATTTTAGTTATTGTGAGAATTATAGTTAAAGATGAAATTTTCAGAAAGAGGGAAGAGGGGGGAGAGGGGGAGGGAGGAGGGAGATGGAAGAGGATATTTTTATTGGAGAGAGGTTAAAGGGCCCCTTTATATTGATATAGTACCCACAGGTTTTCTTAACATAGCCTACAGCTTTTAGTTTTATAAGGTCTCAATTTAAAGTATGATTTAAAGGATTTATTCTATCTTCTTAAAAAAAGTCTTAAATACATTCCCTATTTAGAAGGGGATTTTTCAAAAAATCTATTTAACTCTAACTAAATTCTTAGGAAAACAAATAGAACAATACTATATTCTAAGAATATTAAAAAGAATAATTCAATAAAACAAGGTCTAATAACAGAATTCTTTTACAACATTCACTACAACCATACAATTAACAAATTTTCCATTGACAAAATCAGAGGAAATCAGAGATGAAAAAAGTAAAAATTAATATGAGAAAAACCTCAAAGACCAAAAAGACAAAATCAAAAATCAGACAATCCTGAATAATGGAAATGGATGAAAACCGATAAGGAAAGGGATAATCATAATGGATTCAGAGAATTATGAAAAATCATTAATGGAAGGGATACAATATTAAATACACCTACAATACATCTGAAAAAAAATTACTCAAATTTTTCATAGATGATATAGTACAACATGGAATCTTACAAAGAAAATTTGATTGATGGAAATCAAAAATTGACTAGAGAAGAGTTGAGTAAATAATTTTAAATTTTTTCCTTCCGCCAAGATTCATAATATGCTGAAGCTGAAGATAAAAAATATCTGCATCCGCTATTAATCAATGGATCTAAAAAACTAGCTAAACATGATGATGACAAAACAAAAACATCCTTCACATTAGAACAAAGCCTAAAAGAGAGATTCTTGATTTTTGGAAAAAACAAAAAATTAAACTGAGTTATATTCTTTGACAACTTGTTGTTTTTGTCACAATTGATAATTAATTTTGAAAAATTTGTATACGTCTGAATGTAGGTATTCAAAACAGATGAGGTTGTTGATTTTCAAGATAAAACTGGACAACACAAAGAGAAGGAAAAAGGAGTGAAGCACTTATTTTTCAATAATTGACTAACAACTTCAAACACAATGGTGGGTGCTTTTTACACTCAAATACAATATTATTTTGAACAACTTCTTAGTAATTTTCAATTTAATATCTAACAAATAAATGGGTATCCATGTTTTTGGCTGCTTGTGCCCTTCTTTCTTTGAATATTATATTCACAAGTATGGGAAAATGACATTTTTTTACACAAAAGTAAGTAGTCTTCTTGAAAGGAGGTTTATGTTTACAAAGATTTCACACTTACTTTTTTACGCAGAGTGTAACGTAAAAAAAAAAATCATACAATATGATTACAATATTAAGATTTAGAAAATTACAAATTGCATAGTAAAAAAGAAATATACATGAGAAGGAATTTTACTTATTAAAAAATTTATAAAAGTAAATACAGTGATAGAAGGTAACACTGACAAAAGAAATAGCAACTGCAAACAAGTTGTGTGAGGGTGCTTAACTCTACCTTGGAAAATGATTAAATGATGAACATTGAAAAAATAGGGTGTAGGAAGTAGTACCCCAATGAGAATATTTAGAAAATTGAGAAATGTGAATTAAGTGGAAAAAAAAATAGATTTAAAAGTACCCCAGAGGATTATGAATAGTAATGAGAAGGAAGATTATGAAAAGGTGAACAAAAAATAGATTTAAACCTATTATATCAACAGGCTTTGGTTTTAGGTATAAATTAAATGAAATTAAAACAAAGAGAAAAAAAGCCAGGTACATATCAGCAGGCTTTGGTTTGATATGAAATGCAACTAACTTTTAAATAGAAAAAAAGTTCAAACAAACTTTCCAGAAGTATTGACAACCTAGAAGAAAAAATAAGACATGCCCAAAGGTAACCAAAAATTTTTCTTTAAGAAAGGGAAAAAAAATAAGAACACTTTTTCAAAAATAAAAGGTGCAGTCAATTGTGTCTAATGAAAATAAATTTATTTGGTTTTTGAAAAAAAGAAATAGATTCATTTGTAAGTAAAGGATATTGTGATTGTGAAACTAGAATATGAATAAAATTTTGAAATTTGAAAAAGTAGAATTCGAATTATATAACAAAACACCCAAAACAGGGAAAAATATAAATAGGGATATGACATTATGACATTAAATGAAAAAAGGAAACAAATGCAAAACATTAAAGGAGAAAAAAATACCTTAAAAGGACAATAATTTGACCAGTTTAAAACATTTCAAATTATTGGTACTTAATATTGGTAAATGGGATATAAAAATAAATTTCAATATTAAGAATGGAAGTTTTTAAAACTGGAAATAATTAGTAAATACATTTTAAATAAATGATGGGAAAATATTACCACCGCTTAAAATAAGGGAAGCAATTATAAGGTAAGGATAAAATTTTAAAATAATCATTGACCTTAACAATAAGACACTCTGCTTAAATATAAAAATTGTAAAATATAAAAAGGATTTTATTTTAAGGTAATAGATTTTTTATTTTTTATATGTTATTTTGATTATATGATTTTTGTATTTAACACGGCGAAAATATTTAGTATTTTACTTATTTTTATAAAAAGTATTTTAAAATTGATATTTTTTTTTTGATTATTTATTTATTAAATATGAATTTTTATAAATTTATTTTTATGATTTTGACTTTGCATTTGATGGTTTGAATTTTTATGGGGATTAAATAGCATTTGGATATTTGTAAAAAGCGTGATGAAGATGTTTTAGCTGCAGGGATGATTTTTGAAAGCTAGGTATTTTTTAAATACTTGGTATTTTTTTTAAACCTGGTCTTCATTTTTACCTACAGCTTTTTTAGATTAATTAATTTCACAGCATGTCATGTTATATACAATTGTCTTTTAAATTAATAGTTTTCCAAAACCTTAATACCTTGGGGCACCCCTTATACTCATTATTTTAGAGTTTTTTTAATAGTGAGTTTTATATTTAATGTTTTATTAAATTTATGTTTTTTTTATTATGGTTTTTTAGTATTTATTTAACCTCATATTTTAGTTTTAATTATTCAGTATTATTTTTATTGATAATCATTGATATATAATTTAAGCTGATGGTTTAAATATATATTTATTTTTTAGGTGATCTAATTAGAAATTGAAATTGATTAATTTAGCCTTTTATGAATTTAATTATTTGCATAATATATTTTTGGATAATTTTTTTATTAGAGTGTATAAAATGAATGGATTTTGTAAAGTATTTGTCACCTGAAGAAGTCATTGAAATGAATTTTTTGATGATATGTCTGAATCCTAGCATAGATATTATGATTTATTATAGGTGGATTTTATTCAACCTGCAGTTAGCCTTAGATTATGCCTTTTGGCAACCTGCAGTTTTCCTGATAGTCAGTCATCTGTTCGTACAAAGTATGATATGCTGTATAACGTGCTCCAGTCTTATAACTTAATTTATTCTAATCCTAGAGTAGATCCTGCAGTTATTTCCATATCAAAATCAGCTTCTACCAAGTTTCTTTCAGCTGCCAAATGTACCTCTTAACTGTACAGATTTTCGCAGAATGTCCAGATTTTTGTGTCATATGTTTGGTCTGTTTTTCATAAAATTGTGGTTTTCTGGCAAATTAGTAGCAAATCATTAAAGACCGAAGTTAGAAAATATCGACAGACATTGAGTTTCAGACTTCATACTCTTCAAATAATCCATGCTAATGCAAAACCTGTTATTGTATCAACTTTCTAAGTTTGTAAGAGCAATATTTAAAAAAATATCCCTATTTTGGGCCTTTTTCCCACTTTTATATATGGCTTTGTCCAGATTTCTTGCTCTAACAGGTTGAGAGAAATGCTGGCAAACTTACCCCTTCTGATAAACTGGGAAAGGTTTTGATAAGTTTGATAAAAATGTTTTTTTCTTCTGCTTTAACCTTCAGAATTGTGAGTTTGTGAGTTATCAGGTGCATGTCTATGTTTTTCTTGGCTTCCTATGATAATTTAAGGAATTTAATTGCTGTTTTTCTTTAGGTACTGAAACTTCTATGTTTGCCACAATATCTACTATGTCTCAGTTAACTAAATTAATTATAAGACATATGCTTATGACACTGCTACTGTTCTATCTAGGGTTGCTGTCATTGGCTCTGTTTTAAGAATATTGGCTTGGTTGCTGTCTAAGAATTTTTCTGATGATGTGAAACCAGAAATGTTAAATATTTCTCTGGATAAAGAGGTGTCATTTGATCATCTGCAAAAGTTGTTAAAGGTTATTATGATGAAAGGGGAAAGTTAATTCAAGGGGTTACCCAGATTTTTCAACCTTCATTTCAAAAAAAAAAAAATAACATGAAACTTTTCGTTCAGCTCAGGCTTTTCTATTCAGAAAGGACAACATTATACTCTGCTAGGTTCGGGCAAATGTAATTTCATAGGATAGAAGAAGCAACCTCCCAGAGCCAAGGACAACCTAAAATATCAGACTGACTATACGTCCTTTCTGAATTTTCCCTCCCTGCCTTGACATCCGCATGAATCTATCCCAGAATTTGTTTTCATTATCCCTTGAGGGGGCGAGATAACCTCAGTTACTTGGGTTTTGAGAATCATTCTCAAAGGTTACAGCTGGCACTGGGACTCTTCCCAGCCAGGGATTACAGATGAATAGAGATAATCTTATTTTTTATTCTTTCCCAAAAGATAGCATTTCCAGAGTATTTTATATAAAGAAAAATTATAGTGATGTTTCTTCCTCAAGACAAAGTGGATAACAGCAGAAAACAATTTCTGACATTTTCAAGCCAGACTCAGTTGTTGTCCAGAGAATATCTCAGAATTCTACGTCTGATGGCCTCAACTACTCTCAGGATTCCTTTAGCTAGCCATCATATGAAAAAAGATTTAGTGGTGTGCCAGGTCACTTTAGACTCAACACCAGCACTCACTATCATTTCAAATTCCATTGTTGGGGGTTGTAAAAATGAAGCTGAATTGATGGGCAAGTCCGTGGTCTTTCAAACCTAGGTCTTCCATTCTCCTTGCTGGCACCTTCTCAGTCAGTAACCACAGATCCATCAGACTTGTTTGTAGAGCTGAGACCAAGCAGAGTGAAAGTGTAGGGTCTATGGAGCAAACAAAACAAGCCAAAGCACATAAATGTGAAGGAAATGAGAGCACTTACACATGCTCTTGCCCTCCTTAGATTAAAGACCCTCTGTTACTAATTATAGAAAATGCTACAGTGATGTGGTACATAAATAAACAAACAAGGGGAACCAGATCTTACCCTCTTTTTAGACTAGCTGTGGTAGCCTGGGATCTAGCAATTAAGTTCAGGTTGTCCTCCCAGACTACTTGCCTTCTTTCAGGGCAAATCCTTGTAGGAAACAAGCTGATCAGGACTAGGAGAGACCCTCAAAAATGGAAGATGAACCTGGGGGAGGGTCTTCCACAAATTGTTCCATCTGTGGGGAACTCCTCGCGTAAATCTGTTTGCTTCCACACTGTGCCTCACACATTACTACCCATACAAAGGTTAGTGGATGGGCAGGGCACAGTCATAATCATATTTTTACTTTGTTATGTGTGAAATTTCAGCTTTTCTGTAACTAGTTCTAAACTACTGTGAAATGCAACATCCTGTACATTTGCTATAAGATTGCTGCTATTTCATTTAATTTGACTCTTCAGTATTGTTACTTTGTGCTTTTGCATTTCTGCAACTGCTTCCCAGTAAAGAAAGAGTACATAAATAAAAAAATAAATGAAATTACTTGCACGGGTGGGTAGAGCACAATGGTAAGTGACTGCAGCACTATAATATGGGCCAGAATAATGAGATGCTATGTACTCTGGGAAGTTGTGGGGAGTCAGGAATTACTTGGCTGGGAAGGGGTACAACTATGGAACCATTCATGTGCACCCTGATGAGCATCCAATCTGTTGATACTGGTGACACCCATGATGTGGAGTGACATGACATGTGTCCACATATGATGCGAAAGGAGTAGAACTATGGGACCATGAATGTGCAGCCTGATAAGGCATCCCTAGTGTTGAGCTGGAGAAATGTTGTTGCCTAAAACTTGGAAGGCAGCCAAGGCCAGGGGTGGCAGGCTATGTGCGAATGATGTTCTCTCAGAAATGGTCTGTGTAGTCTGAGTTAGGATGGTTTGTGGCTGACCCCCTTGCACCTGCTCTGTCACATACACTGCAGGTCCTGTACAGCCAGACCAAAATGGTTGCTGCAATGTGTTTCACGGAAACACTTACAGAGCCATCATTTGCAGCCAGTGCCCTCAGCAACAGTGTGTGCTCACTGTCTCTATATTGCATGTCACTGTGTAGTCAGTGCATATTGTCCCATAAACTGTGGAGCATGTTCACCATTTCCATAGTGCTGTGGGTAGCAGCTGCCTGTGCTTAGGTCACTGACCTACATATCTGGTTAGGTCCAAGTGTCATTGCCATATCAGCCACAATCCTGGGGTCATGGTGAAACCACAGCCCTTCTTGCACCTAGTCCCTATGATGGCTACATCCACCTCAGCAATGGTGAACATGTCAGATGCTGTATGGCCTGGGGACAAAGATGAAGCCCATGAGGTACTAACAGTTACAATATAACTGTCATGCACTGAATCTGCATGATCAGTTTGATAAGGGCTTCTATGATGGTGGAACTGGGTGCCCCCCCCATAGTGTTACGGATGTTGCATCTGTGTCATTGGATCATACCCCTTGGAAATTTCATTCATCTTCAGTCACAGGTGCCCTGCTGGCATCATCATTATGTTGTCTTGTGCTGGATGCTCCTCTAGTGAAGCCTGTGAAAGCAGGAGCACACATGACACCTCTGTCAGCCCGCACTCATCAGCTGCTATAATCTCTTGTGGCATTAATGCCAATGCATATGAATTTACTGCTATAGCATGTTGACAGATATACCTTGCAATGGAGGCTGTTGCAGGTGCAGACCAGTGCTGCAAGGAAAGACAGATATGCAGGTGGGCTTTGGTCAATCTTTCACTTCAAACATGAAGTGGAGAGTGCTATAGTGTACTGTAACAGACATTACTAACCTGGTTCTTTCTCTACTGGTACATGGGTGGTAGCTGCCAGCCGGGCTCCCACATCCAAGCTACCCTACTGGTGTGAAGAACTCACTCACCTTGGTTAAGGAGTAACAATAAACATTTCTTGACTTCTGGGCCATTTCTATGTTGATGGTCCACCCCTTTGGTAGACCTATCTGTCACACTGTGTAATACCCTTTTCTTTTGTAATGGAGTATCATATCAGTACCCGTTTGTTTTAGCTGTTATAAAGCCTCATCAAGCCCTCCCATACCATTCAGATTTTGTACAATTCTCTTCAAAATCCGCATCAATCCTCTTTTGGCCATTGTCTACATGGGGCAAGGTTGTCATGTGAATTGTTGCCATCTCTCTCTATTCTACTTTGTCTTCTGCTCTTATGCCCTCATATCTTCATCTTTCCTACAGTATGCGTCCTAACACCTGTCTCAGGCACTTCATCTTCATCATCTCTACATACCTCTTAACCTTTTAGTGCAAGAAAGCTGGACAAAGCCCAATAAAATGGGGGGACAAATGACCAAAAATAGGGACATACTTTAAATATTTCTCATGAACTTAGAACATTGATAGGGTAACAGGATTTGATTTAACATGCATTTTCTGAAGGATTTGAAGTCTAAAATGCAAATGTATTTCATTATTTAGTGACTTCACTCCTCAGATCATCCCAGTGATTTGCAAGAAAAATGCAAATTTTATGAGGAACAAACCAAAAATAGGAGTCAAAAAACTGAACATTCTGTGAAAATCTGGACAGTTGAGAGGTATGCATCTCTAACATCTTCAGCTGCTCTGTCTTTACTGCCAAGGTTTCTGTGCCATACAGTAGTGCAGGTCTCACCACTGATTTGTATAGCTTACTTTTCAATTTCTTTGCATTATCCTGTCATACACTACCACGATATGCTCTGCCAATTGGCTGCAGCCCCTCTGATTCTAATTTGACCTCCTCTTTCAGACTTCCCTTCTCTTCAACCACCCCTCCCAGATATTTGAAGCTGTTAACCTGTTCCACTGTTTTCCTTTTGTATCTCAATTCTCAGCTTCTTCTGTTTTCCCCCATTTTCTGCCATTATAACTGTCTTATCTGTACTCAGTTTCATTCCATGTGGTTTCAGTTTTGCATTCCATTCCCTTGTCCTTAGTGGAAGTTCTTGCTCAGAGTCTGCCTGTAATGCCACATCATCTGCATACATCAGCTTTGTTGATCTATCCCCTCTGAATTAATTGCTAATGTAGTCCATCACCACTATGAGCAGCACTGGGCTCGGAGCTGAACCCTGATGCACACCCATTCCCACCAGAAACCACTCTATGAGACTGAACACTATTTGTACTTGAGTTATTGGGTCCTTCTACACAGCTTGCATTAATTCTACCAATGTAGCTGCAACTTTGAATCACCTCAGGACTGCCCAAATCAGCTTTCTTGGGACCTTGCCATATGTTTTCTCCAAGTCTAGGAATGCCTAGTTTGACTCTTTCCTCATCTCTAGCTTCTTCTCAGCTATCTATCTCACTGCAACCATTGGGTCAGTTTTGCTATATCCTGATCTGAATTCGAACTGCCCACCACCCATCTTACTTTCTACTACTCTGAGTTTTCATTTATGAGTCACCCTTTTCAGTACGTTCATGCAATGTGACAGGAGTTTGATGCCTCTGTACCACCCACAGTTGTGAATGTCCCTTTTGTTTTTGAACACTGGCACTAGTGTGCTTATTCTACAGTCAAGTGGGATACATCTTTCTCTCCATACTGCTATGAGTACCCTCGGCAGACATTTCTCCTCTATCTCACCTAGCATCTTTATCATATCTGCTGTAACCTCATCTGAGCCTGCTGCTTTCCCTGACTTCATTTTCCTTAGTGCTTTTCTACTTTTTCTATGGTGGCCTACTCCTCTTCTCTCATCATAGGCTGTGTCTGGGGCAGTACAACATCTGCAGGGTTTTCTTCATTCAGAAGGTACTGGAAATACTTCTTCCATCTGCATTTGATGCCCTGAAGACTGGTGAGCAGGTTATTGCTAGCATCCCTTATGGTGTCTGTCTTCTTTATCTTTCTGTCTTTGCCTTGCAACCTGATATAGTTTCTCTGTGTCATCTACTGACTCACTTTCCAGAAACTGGTAGAGTGCCTCTGATACCTTGCTCTTTGCTATTGCAACTTCTTTCTTAGCCTCTTTGTCAGCCAATCAGTAGTACTTCCTAGCCTGGTCTGTCTATTCTACCTACCACTTCTTCCTGCACTTTTTTTTGATGACCTCCTGGACTTCTGCATTCCACCACCAGCTTTACTTATATACCCCATTTCCATACCTGGCTCAGCCACATATCTGTTCTATAGCCCTCACATATGCTATTTCGAACCGCTAGCATTCATCTTCAGCTCCACCTATTTCCTCTTCTTCTTGAGGTGCTAGAACCCTGAGTAATCCCTAGGTTCATAGGAGGTTACAAGGCTGGCAGCCCTAGAGCCTTTACAGGGCTAGTCATATTAATACCAAATATCCCCATTTGTTCTTTTTGGGCAGTTGGCAGAACGAATGTATGAAAAGAGTGGGTCTATGATCAACACCAGCTACTCTTGTCCATGAGGGACATGGGTACCACTCCAAGGGTGAATTTGCGGTCTCCCATCCAGTTATCTAGGTTGCATTTAAATAGGGTCAGTGAGGAACTCTTTTTAAATGACTTGGAAGTCTATTCCAGAGAAGTGTTCTTTTAATGTCACAGGCTAAGGCTGAGATCCCTGGAGTGAGTGACTCTTGAGCCATTTGACTTGCAGATGTGCAGCATTTCCATTAGGGCAGGGTGGAGATTGCCCTATAGGCCAGGCACAAGTCACCTCTCAGCAGTCTATAAGATACAGAGTAATGTGACAGGGCTTTCAGCCTCTCCATGTAGATCATGGTTTGGAGTCCCTGTATTTTCTTAATAAGAAACCTCTGAGGTCTGTCCAGCTGTTGTAGGTGTCTAGTGAGGTACATGCAAAAGGGTGCATTATACTCTATTAGTGGTCTGATAGGTTTGAGTACAGTGGAGTTATAACATCCCTTAACTTGGATGCTATGCCCTTGCTTATGAAGTGAGCTACATAGAAGGCTTTCCTTACCACTGTGGGAACGTGCTGGTCAAAGTTCAGATTGCTATCAACCTGCGTTTCCAAGTCTCAGACTACTGAGTTGGAACTTAGAGGGGTGCTGTCAATAGTGTAATTTTTAGGGAATTCTGTTTTGCCAAAGGGAATAATAATGCATTTTTGCATTTAATTGTAGACCATAGCTTTGGCACCAATCATTCATTTTATGTTAGCCCTTCTTGTAATATGCTGACATTGTTGGGGGACTCAACAATTGCTCCCAGTTTACAGTCATCAGTGAACTTGGTGAGACAGAGGCCATCTACTTTGGCCCGGACTTCTGAGAAATACATGCCAAACACTAAGGGGCCCAGCACAGACCCCTGTGGTACTCCACTGGTGACAGGTCTACTGTTGGAGGTGGAGTCACCAATTTTGACAGCGTGTATTCTGTTGGAGAGCCTCCGGGCTACCCATCTAGTAATGTAAGGGGTAATCCCAAGCTGGGAGAGTTTCACAATAATGAAAGATTGGGGACTGTGTCGAAAACCTTAGCAAAGTCGAGATAGGCTGTGTGCACTATCTTACCTTCATCCATGGCTTTGGTGACATTCTCAAAGAAGTTTACCAAGTTTAATTAGTATGATCTACCCTTAACAATGCCAAACTGGGTTGGGTCCAGCACTTGGAGGTTGCCTGTGTTCTTGTTGACAAGATCCATGATAATCCTTTCCATGGCTTTGCAGATGAGGCCGGTTAGCCTTATGAGTCTGTAGTTCCCAGGGTCAGTTGATGGCCCCCCTTTGTGCAGGGGAATTACTGTTGCTATTCTCCATTCTGCAGGAACATAGCCAGTTCTCAAGCTATGATTAAAAAGAATGCCAAGTGGGTCCATTAGTTCTTGTTTTAGATTGCTTAGTAAACAACCTATGATAGTATCTGGTCCCATTGAGGCCATGCTTTTGGCCTTGACGAGTGCAGAGATGATCTATTCTCCTAGAGATCTTAGGCAGAATACAGGTGTCAGGTATGCTTTGGGATTTGATATGTGGGGATAGGGGGTGAAGTTTGTACTGAGTCTATCAGCTAGCAGGTTGGTGATATTGTCTGGTGTAGTATAAGTGATTCCATCTACAACCAGAATGGCACATATCTGGTCATTCCCTTTTAGACTTCAGATGTAGTTAAAGAATGCCATATGATTATCCTTGGCAAGGGATGTAATTTTAGTTTCATAATTTGCTTTAGAAGACTTTATAAGATTTCTGATTTCCTTGCTTAGGCTTAGGAGAGAACTCTCCCTGTGCAGAGTGATATCCCTCTTGCTTTTGGACAACAGTTTCTTCTTTTTGTTATATAATCTGTGTGACACCCCACCACTGGACCAATAATTAAGGAGCCCCAGTCCACACCACTGGCACCAGTGAGGGATGTACACTGGGAGGATAACAGGTACACACACATTATTTCCAGATGCAGCTATCTGCATCAAGTGCAATTTCCCTTAAGAGAACACAGAGACCACCGTCAGTCCAGGACTGTTTTTCCTTCTTTCTCCAGATCCTCAGTAGGACTCCCAAATGGCACAGCTATAGAGTTGAGATCTCAGCTGAGTGGCCAAACCAAGACCTCCAGCACCTTCTCTGTTCAACCAGTGCTTCTTGTCCCTGCCCAAGTAGCTGACACACACACACACACACACACACACACACACACACACACTCTTTGAGGTTTGATTTACACACACACACACACACACACACACACACACACACACACACACACACACACCCCTGGGAAAGGCTGGCACAAGGTTTACTAGCTATGCCCACTTTTACCCAGATTATAAGGTAGTTATCACTGACACCAGGCAATTCCTTATCAGCTACTTTAAGGCCCTTAACAAAGGGTGTCCAATCGGCCCTTAACAAAAGGTGTCCAATCTTACTGCGTAATATCAATATTAATACAAACAGTAGTTTGACCAAGAGGAAGGCTATTAGGAGTGGCCCACACAGTGTCACCAAATAAATAAGCAAGTACTCTCAAAACTTAAATATCTCTATACAGATGAACCACAATGAAAGGTTTAAATATATTTAATATTAAGTAAAAAAAAAAAAACTTTTTTTACTAGAGGCTTCAGTCCTCCAGGAAAGCTGCAATTAAATGTAAAACACTTGTAGTCCAAAAAATGTCAGGTAGCTCCAGTGTAAAAAATTCTTCTTTATTCAACCACAGACGTATAACTGCTTTCACAGATAACTTCTGCTTCTTCAGATACAAATGCATGCTTTCTACTGTGTAACTTATATACCTTAAACCAACTAATTAAGTCACAATCATCTTAAAGAAACATCCTTCATTAAATAAAAACATTCAGTCCTTCACTGTGTAAACATGATTCTAAAAAGTATAATGCATAACAAACACATAAAAAACCCATGTATAAAGAATACATATATAAAACAAGCACATATAAATATACAAACATAAAAAGGTGCTCAAATATAAACATATATTGTTAAAAATCTCTAATACTTAATGTAAGAAAGCATGTCATAAAAGGACTTAACATTTCATTTATTCAATGGTGTTGCTTAAAGTTCTGTTCTTATGGGCATCCTGTCATTTAACCCATGCCCAGAATCTGCTTTCAGTCTTATAATCCATTTTGCCTCAAGCTGTTCTGTCCTGTTTCTAATGTCCCTCATTCTGATGTCATATATTTTACCTATAACTAAAAAAGTAAAATTGTGTGTGTGTTGCCATTCACTCTAATGTTGTGCCTTTCGGCTTTTCCCGGTTAGGGTTCGCCACAGTAGAACTCCGGTCCGCTAATGATTGGTAGTTGATTTTTACATTCACTCTAATATGTTTAGATAATGCACTAACATCACTTTTTTTCTGTATCTGGTACATATGTTCCTTGATATGATCTATAAATGCTCTCTCTGTTTTTCCCACATAGAAACAAAAACATACTGAACATTGGGCTAAATAAATAATATGTTCTGAAGCACATGTAGCCGAAATATTAAATACATATTCCTTTCCTGTGTCAGGATGTAAAAACTTATTACCGTTACTTATATATTTACACATGGAACATCTCCCACATGGACAAGTCTGTCCATCTCTTTTCCTTATATCTTCATTCTTAAAATAACAAAGTCTTCTCTTTATTTAAAGAGTGCATATTTTCATGTGCAAAACTTGGTCTAGGTTCCAGTAAGGAACTAATCTCTTTATCTGTCATTACAATTTCCCAGCGCTTCTCAATTATATTTTTATACAGCCTCACATCAGTGGAATAAAACAGAGGAAATCTTATTTTATTTTCTGTATTCTTTTTATGTGTTGTGTGTACTGACTTACTTACATTAAGTAGTAAGTATTAGAAATTTTAACAGTATTTGTTTATATTTGAGCACATTTTTATGTTTGTATATTTATATGTGCATTTTTTATATATGTATTCTTTATACATGTGTTTTTTATGTGTTTGTTATGCATTATACTTTTTAGAATTATGTTTACACAGTGAAGGGCTGAATGTTTTTATTTAATGAAGGATGTTTCTTTAAGATTATTGTGACTTAATTAGCTGGTTTAAGATATATAAGTTACAAAGTAGACAGCATGCATTTGTATCTGAAGAAGCAGAAGTTATCTCAGAAAGCGCTTATACGTCTGTGGTTGAATAAAGAAGAGTTTTTTACACTGGAATTACCTGCCATTTTTTGGACTACAAGTGTTTTACATGTAATTGCAGCTTTGCTGGTGGATTGAAGACTCTAGTAAGGAAGGTATGGTATTTTACTTGACATTTTGCTGTTTTTACCTTCCTGAAAGAAGCTATGGCAGAAGAAATAGAGGAGATCATTGAACTGGATTATGTACCAGAGAATATACATGTGAACAAGGTGAATAAACTGGATAAACTGCTGTATGTCACTAGTAATGTTGGTAACCCACTTCTTAGCTTTCATGACAATGAACAAGACAGGGAGAACTTTAATACTGATATCATCACATTTAAAGCTAAGTTACATGCAATGGAGGGCAACTTATTTAAACTAAACTTCTTATGTCTGTGGTTGAATAAAAAAAGAGTTTTTTACATTGAACTACCTGCCATTTTTTGGACTACAAGTGTTTTACATTTAATGGCAGTTTTCCTGGTGGGCTGAAGCCTTTAGTAAAGAAGGTGTAGTTTTTTACTTATCAAATATATTTAAACCTTTCATTGTGACTGATCTGTATAGAGATATTTAACTTTTGAGAGTACTTGCATATTTATTTGGTGACACTGTGTGGGCCACTCCTAATAGCCTTGCTCTTGGTCAAACTACTGTTTGTATTAATATTAATATTACACAGTAAGTTTGGACACCTTTTGTTAAGGGCCTTAAAGTAGCTGATAAGGAGTTATCTGGTGGCAGTGATAACTACCTTACAGTCTGGGCAAAAGGGGGCATAGCTATAAACCTGTGACGGCCTTTCCCAGGTGTGTGTGTGTGTGTGTGTGTGTGTGTGTGTGTGTGTGTGTGTGTGTGTGTGTGTGTGTGTGTGTGTGTGTGTGCGTGTAAATCAAACCTCAAAGTATGTGTGTGTTCGTGTGTGTGTGTGTGTGTGTGTGTGTGTGTGTGTGTGTGTGTGTGTGTGTGTGTGTGTGTGTGTGTGTGTGTTAGCTACTTGGGCTGGGACATGAAGCACTGGTTGAACAGAGAAGGTGCTGGAGGTCTTGGCTTGGCCACTCAGCTGAGATCTCAACTCTATAGCTGTGCCAGTGGGGAGTCCTACTGAGGATCTGGAGAAAGAGGGAAAAACCAGTCCCGGACTGATTATGGTCTCTGTATTCTCTTAAGGGAAATTGCACTTGATGCAGATAGTTGCATCTGGAAATAATGTGTGTGTACCTGTTATCCTCCCAGTGTACCTTCCCCACTGGTGCCAGTGGTAAGGATTGAGGCTCTTTGATTTCTGGTCCAGTGGTGGGGTGTCACACAGATTATATAACAAAAGGAAGAAAATGTTGTCCAAAAGCAAGAGGGATATCACTCTGCAGAGAGAGAGAGTTCTCTCCTAAGCCTAAGCAAGAAAATCAGAAATCTTATAAAGTCTTATAAAGCAAATTATGAAACTAAAATTACATCCATTGCAAGGATAATCATAAGACATTCTTTAACTACATCTGAAGTCTAAAAGGGAATGACTAGATATGTGCCATACTGGTTGTAGATGGGATCACATACTACACCAGAAGATATCGCCATCCTGCTAGCTGACAGACTCAGTGCAAATGTCACCCCCTATCTCCACCTATCAAATCCCAAAGCATACCTGACACCAGTATTCTGCCTAAGATCTTTA
Organism: Protopterus annectens; assembly: GCF_019279795.1. Taxonomy (NCBI): domain Eukaryota; kingdom Metazoa; phylum Chordata; order Ceratodontiformes; family Protopteridae; genus Protopterus; species Protopterus annectens. The sequence goes on along the minus strand of NC_056732.1, from coordinate 485,140,945 downwards.
GAGAATAGGTCATCTCTGCGCTCGCCAAGGCCAAAAACACAGCCTGAATGGGACCAGATAATATCATAGGTTGTTTACGAAACAATCTAAAACAAGACCTAATGGATCCCTTGGCATTCTCTTTAATCATAGCTTGAGAACTGGCAATGTTCCTGCAGAATGGAGAACAGCAACAGTAATTCCCCTGCACAAAGAGGGGCCATCAGTTGACCCTAGGGACTACATACTCATAAGGCTAACCAGCCTCATCTGCAAAGCCATGGAAAGAATTATCATGGAACTTGTCAACAAGAACATAGGCAACCTCCAAGTGCTGAACCCAATCCAGTTTGGCATTGTTAAGGGTAGATCATACTTATTAAACTTGGTAAACATCTTTGAGAATGTCACCAAAGCCATGGATGAAGGTAAGACAGTGCACACAGCCTGTCTCGACTTTGCCAAGGTTTTCGACACAGTCCCCAATCTGGCATTGTTGAAGAAACTCTCCCAGCTTGGGATTACCCCTTACATTGCTAGATGGGTAGCCAGTTGCCTCACCAACAGAATACACGCTGTCAAAATTGGTGACTCCACCTCCAACAGTAGACCTGTCACCAGTGGAGTACCACAAGGGTCTGTGCTGGGCCCCTTACTGTTTGTCATCTATTTCTCAGAAGTCTGGTCAAAGTAGATGGCCTCTGTCTCACCAAGTTCACTGATGATTGTAAACTGGGAGCTATCATTGAGTCCCCCAATGACATCAGCATATTATAAAAACGGCTAACATAAAATTAATGATTGGTGCCAAAGCCATGGTCTAAAATTAAATGCAAACATGCATTATTATTCCTTTTGGCAAAACAGAATTCCCTACAAATTACAATAATGACAGCACCCCTCTAAATTCCAACTCAGTAGTCTGAGACTTGGGAACACAGGTTGATAGCAATCTGAACTTTGACCAGCAAGTTCCCACAATGGTAAGGAAAGCCTTCTATGTAGCTCACTTCATAAGCAAGGGCATAGCATCCAAGTTAAGGGATGTTATAACTCCACTGTACAGACCAGTTTGATATACATATGACATACAGTTCTAATACAGTTGTAACAGAAGCAATCTATATGAATTATTTTGATATTCACAAATGACATATAATTATTTACAAAATTCCATATAGCTGTGCTGGCAGTATCTCCTTTCATGACACTTCTTCCCCTCTTCTAAGACTCACGCTAGTGTTTCAAGTGACCCTTGAGAAACATTGCTTGAGAGGGATGAGCCTATCTGGGAATACATTACCCCATACCCTGTCTTGACACTGCAGCTGCCTTTGCATTGCCGACACCAGTATATTGTTGCACTGTCATATCATACTAACATTAACTGGCAAAATTTAGTCTTGAAATCCCCAGATAACTGTATTAATCTCCACTGGTATACATAACTTGTCTTTGACCCCACATGAATCCCAAATAAACAGCCAGAGGCCACCCTAGACCAGATTCTTGTATCAGACCCACACAAATACTCTAATACCGGTACTCTCCCTGATGTCTTAGGTGGCCATTTACCAGCCTATACACGTAGAACCCATATTCAAATACCCAAACCTCACACATACAGATTAGCTAGAAATCTAACTAACTTCAACCAAATAACTTTCAGCAACTCCCTAAAAGCTAAGAATTTGACCCCACTAAAGACATTACCATTAGAAGAAGCTGTATTCTATTTTAATAAGATCTTCCTCGACACACTAAATGCTTTAGCCCCTATGAGGTTCAAAAGAATAAAACTCAGTTATGCTTCTTGGCTCACAAAACCTACAAAACAAATTCTTCTCAATAGAGACCAGGCCTGGAAACAATGGCATAAAAAAAAAACTAGCAAATGAAATCTATTTCAAACAACTGTACAATAAATTTAAGGCATTAGTAAAAAATGACAAATTAAATTATTTTTTACAACAACTACCTAATCAGAAAAACAACCCAAAACATTTTTGGAAATCAGTCAACTCGCTCCTTAATCCTGGAACTACATAAAACTCATCACCATATCCTGACAAAGACCAGAACAAATAGCCCACATTTTTAATACCCACTTTATAGACACCATTCTCAAATTTGTCAACAGACCCACACCAATAACAAGCAATCCCCCTAACAATTTGATAAGTAATTCAAGCTCTATTGGTGAGAATTCCAACTTACATCCCTCACGTCACAAAGAGAACACTAGCAATGCTCAAGAAATTCAAAAGTTCTCCTTAAAACTGGTATCTTCCTCTCTAATTTTCAACCTGCTCTCTAAACTTAGACCATGCCTCCTATCTGCCGATAACCTCTCCTTTGAATACCTGAAACTTGGTGCAAATGCGTTAGCCTATCCTATCAGATTTCTAATTAATAGATCCATCTCTGAATCCACAGGCCCTCAAATTTGGAAGAAATCTATCACAACCCCATTGCATAAGGATGGAAATACTAATGATTTAACCAACTACCGACCCATTTCCATTTCTCATCATTATCTAAAATACTAGAAAAGCGTATACATACCCAACAATTAAAACATCTTACAGTCAACAATCTCTTAGCACAAACCCAGCATGGGTTCCGCCCCACACATAGTACTATTACAGCCTTACTTTCTTTCAAACACAGATTGCCAAAAATTTGGTGGCCCAAGTGTCAAAAAGCCAGTATTAAACAAATTCCCATACATAACAAAAAAGTTTAAATTTTTTAAATTTTAATAAAAAAAATTTTAAAGGTTGTTGAAATGCAATTAATTAAAATTGTAGTCAAAATCGGGATTTCAAAAAAACTTCATTCAACCCGGCGATAATGCTTTAAGGATAACCCTTTAGTTTAAAAAAATACTCTGTAATTTTTACTTAATAATCACCAACATCAAAAAACTCTTCTTAATAAAATCTGCCCTTTCATGTGAATTTCAAAAGATATGATACAAACTAAAACCCTGTTATAAATACATTAAAACAAACATAAATTCAACAAAAATGTTTAAATATTTTAAAATTTTCTTAAAAAAGATATAAAGCTTAACATTTCCCATTTTTCTTGTCTAATTTTCTTCCTTCTTTCTCCAAACTGCTTTTTATAACTTTTCCCAAGGCTGTTGTTCATTCCCTTTTTTAGTATTATTTATTTTTAAAATAAAATTTTTGTTCCTTCACTTATGTTGGTCCTTCTTGGGGTTAATTGCTAATGGTCCGTAAATTGGAATTCCCCTCTAAATTTTTTAACATCCCCATTTTCTCTTTTGGTACTATTTTTTGACTTTTCCCTTTCTCTTTTCCCAAAAAACAAAAACTGAACTTTAATAATATATTCAACACTTTTTGGGTTAAATATTTCTTCTAATTTAAAAATCCTACTTAATTTTAACATAACTCTCCCTACAATCTTCCACCTTTTTATTTTTTTTAAAATAAAATTTTCTCATTTAAATGTATTTTCTAAAACTTGGTTTTTAAAGGTACCTTTATCGTATTAAATTTGAATTTATTTTTTACGCCTAAAAGTGAATTTTTTTAATGATAATGTTTTTAATTATTAATTAATATTTTAAATTTTAAAGTTTTTTTAGCACATTTTTTTATTATAGATTTTATATATGTATTCTTATAATGGTTTTTTGTGTTATTTTATATTTTATTTTTCACGGAAGGCAAATGTTTTTTTAATAAGGTGTTTTTTTAATTTATTTGATTTTCTGGTTAGAATTATTAAAGACCTCATTGATTAAAACGAAGTATTAGAAGTTATTTTGGGTGAATTTTTTCCGGGTTACCCCATTTTGCTAAAGTTTTAAGTATTGGTTTCTGGGATTAAGACTGGTAAGGATGAATGGTTTTTTTGAAAATTTGCTTTTTACCTTCTGAAGAAGCAGGGAAGAAATGGAATTTTGGGGTTATGTACCAGAATTTGTAACAATTTAACTTATAAATTGATCCGGGAATTTAATTTCATTTCAACAATTTAAACGGGAAATTTAATACTGTCACACATTTAAATAATTCAGCATAGGCTTATTTAAAAACTTCTTATTTGTAAAATACTTGCCCCTTTTTTGGACTACAAGTGTTTTACATTTAATGGCAGTTTTCCTGGTGGGCTGAAGCCTTTAGTAAAGAAGGTGTAGTTTTTTACTTATCAAATTTTTATTTATTTTGTCGTTGAAAATTTAACTTTTGAGATATTGATTTTTTGGACAGGGGGGCCCTTAATGTGCCTTTTGGTAAACTCTTTTTTTAATTTTTTCAATATTTGGCCTTTAAGGGCAAAAAGACTATAAATATGGGAATTTATAACACCTTGTTGGGCCCAAAGTAGCTATAAGGTCTTTCCCAGTGTTTTTTGTTGGGGGGGTTGTGTTGTGGTTTGGTGTGTGTGTGTGTGTGTTTGTTGTGTGTGTTGTGTGTGTGTGTGTGTGTGTGTGTGTGTGTGTGTGTGTGTTTGTGTGTGTGTGTTTTGGTGTGTGTGTGTTTGTGTGGGTGGTGGTTGTGGGGGTGTGGGGTTTGGTTGGTGTAGCTACTTGGGCGGGCCATGAGCACGGGGAAACGAAAAAGGGGACCCCCGGCCCATTAGTTTGGATTCCTTTTAAAAGGGAAATTGGGACCTTATGAGGTTTGGGGGAGGAAAAATTTGGGACTGTTATTCCCTGTTTTCCCTTTAAAGGGAATGATTGAGGCTGTTGTCTGGTTTGGTGGGTGTACCGTTATTCCCAGGAAGGGTTCCCAAAAGGGAAGGATTACTCTGAGGAGGGTTTTCCAAGTTAAAAAAAAAAAAAATTTTAAAAGAAAAAGGGGGATATATCTGAAAAATTTCCCTTCCAAGTAACAAAAAAATTCAATCTTATAAAGTCTTAAAAGAAATTAAAAAAAATTCATCCTTGAAGGATAACATAAACACCAACTACTTCTGAAGCTAAAAGGATATGAAATGTCCTACTTTTAAATAAACATACTACCCCAAAAAAATTCCCCACCTTTAGGAAGACTCAGTCCCAAAGGCCAAAACCCACCTATAAACCCAAAGAAAATACAAGTTTTCCAAATTTTTAAAATAGGACCCCTTTTGGCCCACCAACAACCCTTAAAGCCCGGAAATTTCCCTGGGTAAAACAACAAAACGCCCAAAGGCCCTTCTTTCCCCTTTTTAATCATACTTAGAACTGCCAATTTCCTGCAAAATGGAAAAAACGGGAATTTTCAACAAAGCCATGGGAACCCAAGGCTAAACCCAAAAAACCCCCCATTGAAAGATGAAAATTATCTGGAACTTGTAACAAAAAATAAAAACCCCAAAGGTGAAAACCAGGGGAAATGTTAGGTGTCAATTTAAACGGTTCCCATTTTTGAGATTGTAAAAACCAGTTGGGTTTACTTAAAACCCAAAAGGGTTTCCCAAAGGTTCCACACAGTCAATCGGGCTTTGGGTTGAACCCCCCAACGGGGGTTACCTTAATACAGATGGGTCCCGGGCCTCACGGAATCATTTTCAAAAGGTGCTCCCTCAAAAGTGGCCTGTCACCAGTGGAGTAAACGGGCTTTGGGGGCCCCAATGTTTCATTATTTTAAAGTTAAAATTAATGTGGTCCCCCAAATTTCCTAATTTAAAGGGGAAACTTTTATTACCCCCTGTGCAAAAAAACCAAACAAATGAATGATTGGTGCCAAAGCCATGGTCTAAAATTAAATGCAAACATGCATTATTATTCCTTTTGGCAAAACAGAATTCCCTACAAATTACAATATTGACAGCGCCCCTCTAAATTCCAACTCAGTAGTCTGAGACTTGGGAACACAGGTTGATAGCAATCTGAACTTTGACCAGCAAGTTCCCACAATGGTAAGGAAAGCCTTCTATGTAGCTCACTTCATAAGCATGGGCATAGCATCCAAGTTAAGGGATGTTATAACTCCACTGTACAGACCAGTTTGATATACATATGACATACAGTTCTAATACAGTTGTAACAGAAGCAATCTATATGAATTATTTTGATATTCACAAATGACATATAATTATTTACAAAATTCCATATAGCTGTGCTGGCAGTATCTCCTTTCGTGACACTTCTTCCCCTCTTCTAAGACTCATGCTAGTGTTTCAAGTGACCCTTGAGAAACATTGCTTGAGAGGGATGAGCCTATCTGGGAATAAATTACCCCATACCCTGTCTTGACACTGCAGCTGCCTTTGCATTGCCGACACCAGTATATTGTTGCACTGTCATATCATACTAACATTAATTGGAAAAATTTAGTCTTGAAATCCCCAGATAACTGTATTAATCTCCACTGGTATACACAACTTGTTTTTGACCCCACATGAATCCCAAATAAACAACCAGTGGCCACCCTAGACCAGATTCTTGTATCAGACCCACACAAATACGGTACTCTCCCTGATGTCTTAGGTGGCCATTTACCAGCCTATACACGTAGAACCCATATTCAAATACCCAAACCTCACACATACAGATTAGCTAGAAATCTAACTAACTTCAACCAAATAACTTTCAACAACTCCCTAAAAGCTAAGAATTTGACCCACTAAAGATATTGCCATTAGAAGAAGCTGTATTCTATTTTAATAAGATCTTCCTCGACACACTAAATGCTTTAGCCCCTATGAGGTTCAAAAGAATAAAAGTCAGTTATGCTTCTTGGCTCACAAAACCTACAAAACAAATCCTTCTCAATAGAGACCAGGCATGGAAACAATGGCATAAAAAAACTAGCAAATGAAATCTATTTCAAACAACTGTACAATAAATCTAAGGCATTAGTAAAAAATGACAAATTAAATTATTTTTTGCAACAACTACCTAATCAGAAAAACAACCCAAAAAATGTTTGGAAATCAGTCAACTCACTTCTTAATCCTAGAACTACACAAAACCCATCACCATATCCTGACAAAGACTCAGAACAAATAGCCCACATTTTTAATACCCACTTTATAGACACCATTCTCAAACTTGTCAACAGACCCTCACCAATAACACGCAACCCCCCCTAACAATTTGACAAGTAATTCAAGCTCTATTGGTGAGAATTCCAACTTACATCCCTCACGTCACAAAGAGAACACTAGCAATACTCAAGAAATTCCAAAGTTCTCCTTAAAACTGGTATCTTCCTCTTTAATTTTCAACCTGCTCTCTAAACTTAGACCATGCCTCCTATCTGCCGATAACCTCTCCTTTGAATACCTGAAACTTGGTGCAAATGCGTTAGTCTATCCTATCAGATTTCTAATTAATAGATCCATCTCTGAATCCACAGTCCCTCAAATCTGGAAGAAATCTATCACAAACCCATTGCATAAGGATGGAAATACTAATGATTTAACCAACTACCGACCCATTTCCATTTTCTCATCATTATCTAAAATACTAGAAAAGTGTATACATACCCAACAATTAAAACATCTTACAGTCAACAATCTCTTAGCACAAACCCAACATGGTTTCCGCCCCACACATAGTACTATTACAGCCTTACTTTCTTTCACTAATACCCTGAACAAAGCTTTGGACTCTGTCTACTGACATCAGTAGTTTTATTAGATCTATCCAAAGCTTTTGACACTGTATAACATATCAAACTAATCCAGCAATTGGAAGCATTAGGATGTACTGAACTTAGCATTACCTGGTTTACTAGCTACCTAAAAGATAGACAGCAATCTGTTAGGTGGCAAAACAATCAATCTGGCTATCCAGTTAGTAAAGTAGGCATCCCCCAGGGCTCCATTCTTGGACCATTACTTTGTAATGGATTTATAAGTAATCTCCATACTGTCTCCCTACATAGTTGTCTCATCCAGTATACTGATGATTCTACCATTATATCCTCCACCAGCAACTTCCCAGATCTCATCAAAGTAACATAAAACACCTTCTCAGACATAGAAACATGGCTAAACAAAGCTCAATTACTACGTAATCCCCAAAAATCCAAACTACTAATATTCTCTTCCAAATCATCCCCACAAGACTTCAAAATCTATTCCCTAAATAATACAGAAATTGAAGTAGTGAAAACAGCTAAACTTCTGGGCATCACTATAGATGATAAACTATCATTCATGCAACACATTCTTAACACAATCAAAAAAACAAAACCACTCAAAACTAGGTAAACTAAATAGACATAAACTGTATGCGGATAAGCGCACAAGAATAAAATTGGCACATTCCCTCCTACTTCCCTTACTCCTCTATGGCTCCCCATCCTTACAAACCTTCACACATCCTTAAGCAATAAACTACAATCATAGGTTCATAGGTTCATACTAGGCTATCTGCCCTGGGGCATTTATAAGCCTAGCCCGAATGTGTTTGGCTTTCGCCACCCTTTGATTTGAGTTTACTGTGCCCTTTTTAAGGTTAGTTTACTGTGCCTCTGTCTAGTAGTGACACAGAAGTAATCCCCAGGGTAAACCTATGATCCCCCATCCACTCATCAAGATTCGTCTTAAAGAGAGTCAGTGAGGGGCTCTGCCTAACATGGACTGGGATTCTATTCCAGAGCGAAGGGAGCCTCTGGGTTATGAATCTGTCCCTCCAGCATGTTCTATTTATTTCTGTACTGAGGTTCAAGTCCCTCAAGCATGTGGCTCTAAGGGACTTGGATTTTCTGAGGTGGAGCATGTCCATTAATTCTGGGTTGGACATAGCTTTGCATGTCAGGCATAGATCACCTCGAAGTAGGCGGTATGCAACTGAGTAGAGCTGGAGTTTTTTTAACCGAGCAGCATATGTCATCTGTTGAGTCCCTTGATCCTCTTTGTGAGGTACTTTTGGGGTATTTCCAGTTGCTGCAGGTGTCGGGTAAGGCACATCCCAAAAGGGGCATTGTATTCTATTATGGGCCTGATGAGGGATGAATAAAGGGGCACGATGACCTCCCTTGATCTAGATGTGAATCCTTTTATGATAAGGTGGGCTATGTAGAAGGTCTTTCTAACCACTTTGGCAATGTGGTTGTCAAAGGAGAGATTACTATCAACTTGGGTCCCCAGGTCCCTAATTACTTCCTCTGTACTTAATGGGTTACCACCTATGTGGTAATTTGTGGGCACTTTGTTTTTGCCAAAGGGTATGACTATACACTTTTTGGCATTTAGCTTTAGACCATGGCTCTGGCACCAGTTATCCGTCTCTGTGAGACCTTTTTGAAGGATGCTCGTGTCAGCTGGAGAGTCAATTATGGCGCCCAGTTTGCAGTCATCTGCGAACTTGGTCAGCCACAGTCCTCCCGTGTTAGCCTGTACCTCGGAAAAATATATACCGAACAAGAGAGGTCCCAGGACTGAGCCTTATGGGACACCAATTGTAACTGGTTTCGAGTCTGACATGGCTCCAGCAACTCTGACTCTGTGAGTTCTGTATTTGAGCCAGTTTGCAACCCATCTTGTGACATAGGGGTTTATATTTAAGCTGGATAGCTTATCTATGATGCCTGAGTGGGGTATTGTGTCAAAAGCCTTCGTGAGGTCCAGATAGGCTGTGTGGACTACCTTCCCTTCATCTATGGCCTTGGTGACTGTTTCAAAGAAGTCGACCAGGTTCAAGAGGCAGGATCTGCCCTTGACAAAGCCAAATTGGGTAATATCTAGTGTCTGTAGGTCCCCAATGTCTTTGTTTTTGAGTTCCATGATGATCCTCTCCATAGCCTTGCAGACTAGGCTAGTCAGGCTTATGGGGCGATAGTTTCCAGGGTCCGTCGAGGCACCACCTTTGTGGAGAGGGACCACTGTTGCTGTACACCATTCTTTGGGTACATATCCTGTAGTAAGGCAGAGATTGTACAGCAGTTTTACGTGAGGGTTTAGTTCCTCTTCGAGTTCATGTAGGACGCAACCTGGGACACTGTCTGGTCCCATTGAAGCAGTGTTTTTTGCTTTGGAGAGGGCGGCTTCCACCTGAGCATCTGAGATGTTAGGGAGGCTGCACTCTGCTAAAATAGATATTTGCTCTTTTGGGGGGGGGGGAAGTTTGCACTAAACCTGTCTGCCAGGATGTTGGCAATGTCTGTGGGTTCAGTGTCTTTTTTGTCATTTAGAATCAAATCTGAGCATATCTGGGAGTTGCATCCCAGGTTCCTAACATAGCTAAAAAAAGCCTTGTGATTGTCTTTAGTGTCCTGTGCAATTTTCCTCTCAAAGCTGGCCTTGGAGGATTTTATGAGGGATCGTAATTTTTTGCTAGTACTGATCAGAGATGCCTTCCCTTTTAGGGATTTTGCTCTATCGTGTAGTAGCTTCCTCCTTCTGTTGTACAGTTTATTTATGGCTGGGGTCCACCAGACTGGATGCCTGCCTTTGGACGATTGGGTCTTGGTTTTGTTTTGGATAGCATGATCCATGCATTCCTGGAGGTGTCCATAGAATGCGTTTATATAGGATTCTGCAGTTTGGGCAGTTGTTTCCACTGTTCCGGGGGCCTTGAAGGATTCCACCTCGGTTTTGAGAAGTGTGAAGTTTGCTTTTGAGAAGTTTTTCACTGTGGTTTTCTGGGCTGGGGGTGGGGTCGGGTTGTGGGTATCCAGTGAGATTATTTTATGGTCTGATCTTACCAATGAGGGGTTTACTTCTGGTATGGAGCATAGAGTCCTCATGTTGGTAATGATCAGGTCGAGTATGTTTTCCCCTCTTGTGGGAATGGTGACTAGTTGTTCCATAGCATTTGAGTTTATAAATTCTAGGAACCTTTGGGCTAGGGTGTTGGGGCTTGTGTAATGCTCCCAGTCTATGTTTGGGTAGTTGAAGTCACCCAATATAATGGTGTTTGGAGAGATCTTCATGTTCTCCAATGTTTTCAGGAAAGCCGAGTGGGATTCCTGATTTTGAGAGGGTGGTCTGTAGCATGCTATAAACTGAAAAGCAGTTTTGCCCACTGTTAGTTGCACATGGATGGTCTCTGATGCTTCGTGCAACGCCACTAACCTAGAGGTGTGGGTATCCTTGATAAATATGGATACTCCCCCTTCTTTTGTGGTTCGGTCTGAGATTTGGGGCCGAAAAGCATGATATGAGGTATAACCTGGTAGTGCTGGGGTGCTCTCTGGAGCCTTGAACCAGGTTTCTGTCACTGCATAGATATCAATGTTTTCCATACTGAGGAGAGCTTCGAGTGCATGCATCTTGAGGTTTAGACTTCTGGCATTTAGCAGCATTACCCTTAGTTTCTTGTTCATTGTGTTGCCTATGGAGGTGGGTTTGTCTTTTGAGCTTTGCCGAAAAAAGGCACTATGGGGGTGGCAAGAGCCTTTGCCAATATCCGAAAGCTCAGGGGTGACAGGTGCAAGCCGTCCCTAGTGAAGCAACGCGGCTTGTCGAGCATGTCATCCCAGGCTGACAGACACTGGATCCCCTTTGAATGACACCAAAATGTTAGCCAGTTGTTAAAATCGATCATTTTGTCTTTATATTGCGGCATCATTCTAGGTGAGGGTAAGATGCTGCTCAAGGTCAGGGTCATACCGGCCTGGGCTACATGATCAGAGAGCTCCTCTATGTCTCTTTTCACTATTATAAAATTGCCAAATTTGTTTCTGGACTACAAAATCGCACTCACCACTGTCATGCCATTAAAGAATTAAAATGGTTGGAATTCCCATATGACCTCCAATACACTCAACTAACTCTTGCTCATAAATTAATATTCAATCCAAATAACAACCCATCACTACATTCTGTTGTACAATCCTACATCCCAATTTGAAATCTTTGTTCTACTAATAAGACACTTCATACCATATACAAACCCAATAAGAGAGCTGGACAAAGCTTATACTCTTACTCCATAGCAAAGCTATGGAATGCCCTTCCCCCCTCCATAACAAAAACAGAGTCTATGAAAACCTTCAAAGTCACCCTAAAAATCACTATTAATAATCACATCTGTCCTTGGGATCAGAACTTCATACCACCATAAACCAACACCAATGAGTTTACTGACTAGAATACCCTTTTTTATATCAACTGAAATACTAGGAAACCAACCGTACTTCTGTGACTTTCTTCTTAAACAAAGTATACTACTAATCAATATTTAATCCTTAAACTTCCCACAAGGCAAAAGTATACTCTCCTACATATTGTATAGAATATATTGTGTGTTATAATTGTTTATATTGAATGTCCCCAACAAGTTACACATTAATATACTGTACAAGTTCTACTGTCATTTATTTTCACTACATAATGACATTGTACTCTGCATATTTTTAGTACTAAAAAATGCTATTTATATTTGTATTGAGTTCTTATTACTGTAAATCTTATCCTACTGTATAGTAATTTTTGTTTAGTTGTTTGCTGTACCAATTTTTAATTTGTTACTGGAGCTTTTCTTCCTGGGCCTCCACTGAAAATGGGTTATTCAGACCCAGTGGACTTTCCCGGTCAACAAATGTCAATAAATAAATAAATAAATCATATGCCTGCAACCTTAGGCTCCACCATAGTAACTTGGAATTTTGCTGCCTGGCTCCTCTGTAGCCATAGATCCCCCTCAGACTCCTCCTGCCTTCTACTGAAAATACCTAGCACCAGGGCCTCCCTATTATGGTAAAGTTTCATCATGTTAACATGGTACAGTTTGTGCCCCTGCCTCCTGCCTAGCAGTTCTGCCTTGTAGTTAACACCACTGACCTTATGTACCACTTTGAAGTGTCCCTCCCAAGCTGCCTGCATCTCGTTGTGTCTGACAGGAATTAGAACCATAACCAGCTGCTCCACAGCATACTCTCTAGCTTGAGCATTCCTGTCATACTAAATCTTTTTCTGCAAGGCCCTCCATGCCAAGCCCATGAGTTCCCCAAGCCTTGTCTTCAGGTTTAGGACATATACCACAACATACTCCTTGTGGGATTCACACTCATCCTCCCACTCATCACAAATCAAATCTAGAGGTCCCCTCACCATATGCCCATACAACAACATAAAGGGTGAAAAACATAGGTTCATAGGTAGGTACTAGGCTATTGGCCCTAGGGCCTATATAAGCCTAGACAAAAATGTACCCTGGCTTTCGCCATCCAAGAAAATTATTTTCCTGTGCCCAAGTCGAGCAGAAACACAGAAGTGATCCCCGAGGTGAATTTCCTATTACCCATCCAATCATCAAGATTTTTCTTGAAGAGTGCTAATGAGGAGCTCTGTTTGACATAGATAGGTAGTCTGTTTCAGAGTATGGGAAGTCTCTGGGAAAGGAATATATCCCTCCAGCATGTTCTGTTTATTGTGGTGACAAGGTTTAGGTCCCTAGAGCGTTTAGCTCAGAGGGATTGGGATTTCTTTAAGTGGAGCATGTCCAACAGCTCTGAGTTTGACATACCTTTGTATGTCAGGCAGAGATCACCTCTGAGTAGGCGATATGCAACGGAGTAAAGCTGGAGTATTTTGAGACAGTCTGCGTAGGGCATCTGTTTGAGGCCGGTAATCCTCTTTGTGAGGTATTTCTGTGGCCTTTCCAGTTGTTGGAGATGTCTTCTGAGGTACATACCAAAAGGGACATTGTACTCTATAATGGGTCTAATGAGTGACGAGTAGAGGGGAATAATGACCTCTTTTTTCCTGGATGAGAAACCTTTTGTGATGAGGTGAGCCATGTAGGAGGATTTCCTGACCACTGTGGCGATGTGATTATCAAAGGAGAGACTACTGTCCACCTGTGTCCCAAGGTCTCTTATCACATTTTCGGCATTAAGTAGACTACCAGCTATGTGGTAGTTCATGGGTACAGAGTTTTTACCAAAGGGGATGACAATACACTTTTTGGCATTGAGCTTCAGGCTGAATTCCTGGTCTACCTCTCTGTAAGCAAACAACAGATGGGGCAACTATTTGTCCCACTCTCTCATAAACTGGTCTGCAAATGCCTGTACCATGGTCTTTTGCGTAGACTTTAACCTTTCCCCCAGACCATTAGTCTGGGGGTGCTAGGGGGTGGTCTTTAGGTGCTTCCCTCCACAGCGCTTCCACAGACAAGCCAGCAGTTCTGACATGAAATTTACACCTATGTCAGTCAGTATTTCTTTTGGGAAACCTACCCTGCCGAAAATCTGTAACAAAGCATTTGCCACCTTTTCTGCCTCAATCGAGGACAGAGCCATTGCCTCAGGGTATCTGGTACCATAATCTACTACCAATAGGATATATTTCTTTCTTGTGGAACTTGGGGTAGTCAGAGGGCCCACAATATCTATAGCTACCCTCTGAAAGGGCTCCTCAATCACAGGCAAAGGCGTCAAAGATGCCTTGACCTTGTATCCTGCCTAAGCTACTTTTTGGCACTGCTCACAGGTCCTGCAGTAGCCTGTTACATCCCTGGAAATCCTAGGCCAATAAAAGTTCTGCATGACGTGTCTCTTGGTATGCTTTATGCCCATATGATGACCTGCAAAGGGAATGTCATGGGCTATGGCTAGAAGTGCCAGACTGTAGGCTCTGGGCACTACCAACTGTTGTATTCTCTCACCCTGTATCCCTCCCTCAAGGGTCCACTCCCTATACAGTAACCCTTTGCACCAGTATACAGATTCCCCCTTTCTTTGAGAATCAAGCACCTCTTTGGCTACCTCCCTCAAGCCTTGTAATGTAGGGTCTGAGACATGAACCTGTCTCTTTCTCTCTTTGTAACTCTTCCCAGCTCCCCTTCCACAGAAGTCTGGTATCTTCTGACAGCGGTGCCTCACTGTCAGCCTTGGTACTACTACTCACCTCTGCCCTTGCAGTCACCCTGTCCAAAGAAACATCAGTACCATAAGCAGCTGTGGCTCACCTTCCATCTCACTGTTACAGGGCAGTTCCCTCCCTGAAGTAGCCACCTCATCCGTCCTGGCTTCAAGTGTGCGGTCTGTCTGCCCCCCCCAGGCTATGAGACCCACATACTTGTCTCCAAGCTTGACTGCATGTATCTGCATGCACACATGGTACTGCATTAACAAAATCATTCCCTATCCAGACATTTGCAGGGATATCTTCAAACACACCTATTTACTTGCTTCCTTTTCCATCCTCCCAGTCAACGTGAACCCTAGCCAAAGATATTTAGAATGGGTGTCCCTCCTAAAGCTCTGACTGGAGTAGACTCCCCAAGCAAATAGTGCTTCTCTTTAACCATTGCAGGCTGTGTCTGTCTTAGTAGTGGCCTGTTTTCCATCTACTAAGATAGAATATAACCTCTTGTGGTAGTTTGGTACCCTTGTTGTCTCCAGGCATCTTACTGCTGGCATTCTGTCATTCCCACTTACTGGCTACTCCACCTTTTGTTCTCCACCTTACCACCATGGACATATGTATGCTACATGGCGCCACTGGTTATATTTAAAACATTTAACCCTTGATTCTGCCAATGAACCTGAACTAGTGGCTTCCCCTGTTACTGGCAGACTCTGTTGGGGCAGTTTTGGTTGCCCACCATGGGTTCCCTTAGACCCATGTACAGCACTGGGTATCCCTTTCCTGTGCAGTGATGCCCTGCTTGCTAGGTATAGGTCTGCCTTTTTCTCCAACTCATCTGGGGTATTGCATTCCCTGTCTACCAACCAGATTCTCATGTCCTCAGAGCTAAGAGCTTGTTCACTCACCAAACGTCTGCCAGCCCTTCAAAAGTGGTGACCTGACACCCACTCACCCACCCACCTATGAGAATAAGTGCTTAGTTCAGCAATATATTCATACACACTTTCATCTGCCTTCCGTCTATGCTCACAAAACTTTTTTTCTATAAGGTTCAGGTGTTAACTTAAAACACTCTAGTAAACAATTTTTACCTGTATTATAATTTAAGCAATCAGTATCAGACAATTTAGAAACAGCAGCTACAGCTTTACCATGGAGTAAGGGGATCAGGAACCGTACCTAGAGCCCCTAGTCAACATTATACAGTATACAAACCCTTTCAAACATATAAGAAAAACTATCAAAATTATCACCTTCTGTAAATTGTGGAAGAAATTTACTGACCTTTATTGCTTCTGGAGTTCTGTTATTCCCTTCCCTATTACTTCCATGACTCTGGAGAAGAGTCAGCATCTCCTTTTCGTGTTGCCTCTGCCTCTCATTTTATTTGGGCTTCCAGACATTTCAGACTCTCTGCTGATTCTAATGCCATCTATTTCTCCATTTCTTCAGCCTCCAAACACCACAGTCTATCTGCTGAGTCTAGTTTCAACCATTTGGCCTCCAGTTCAAGTCTCTTTAACTCCAGATGGATTTTTAAGTCCCCTGAGGCAAAGTTGACCTGTCCATTTTCTGAGAGTTGTACATCCCCAAGGCCAGTCTGGTTGTCCTCCTGGTTGCTGGTCTGTGATGCAGCTGTGACTAAGGCTGCAATAATTTCTGCTTTGGTCAGTTTGCATGCACCAGACCTTTGTCTTGGCACATCTCAGCCAAATGATTCCTTGACAGCTTGCCATACTCCTCTGCTGAGATCCTTGCCTGTTCTCCCTGACTAACAAAGGTAATACAAAATAAATAAAACTATTGTGATATGAAACTCTGAATGTCTACCATATGTCTACTTGAGAGTACAAACACCTTCTTTAGTGACCACTATTTACAGGCTAAAGGGCTTCAATATCACATCACTGAATCTCAACATGTGGATATCCCACCACTGACAACCAAAACTGGACCAGTAATCAAGAAGCCTTAATCCTCACCACTGGCACCAGTAATCAAGGAGCCTCAATCCCCACCACTGGCACCAGTGGGGGATGTACACTGGGAGGATAACAGATGCACACACACACTATTTCCAGATGCAACTCTCTACATCAAGTGGAATTTCCCTTAAGAGCACACAGAGACCATAGTTAGTCCTGAGCCGGTTTCTCCCTCTTTCTCCACATCCCCAGTGAGACTGTCCACTGGCACAGCTATAGAGTTGGGGTCTCAGCTGAGAAGCCAAGCCAAGACCTCCAGCACCTTCTCTGTCTAACCAGTAATTTGTGTCCCCGCTCAAGTAGCTGACACACATATTCTTTGAGGTTTGATTTATACATGCACACTCACACACACACACACACACACACACACACACACACAAAACTGGGAAAGGTTGGCACAGGTCTACTTGCTATGCCCTCTTTTGCCCAGACTATAACGTACTTATCACTGCCACCAGCCAACTCCTTATCAGCTACTCTAAGGCCCTTTACAAAAGGTGTCCATTCTTACTGTGTAATATTAATATTAATACAATTGGTAGTTTGACCAAGATCAAGGCTATTATGAGTGGCCCACAGAGTGTCACAAAATCAATATGCAAGTACTCTCAAAATTTAAATATCTCTAGACAGATCAGCCACAATAAAAGGTTTAAATATATTTAATAATAAACAATAAAAGAACAAGAAAATAGTATATATTCACAGTGACATCAGAGTTAAAAAACACAGGAAATATTTAAAACAACACTGCAGGACAGTCTCAAATAAAGAAAAATATCTAAACTAAGCTTTATTATATTCCTGACTGAATCTAAGACAATTGTACTATAATCAAAGAACTTACTAATAGCGGAAGGCAGTGTGGTGAATGGTTCTTGTCAGGTCCAAGACACAATACAGAATGCTCTGTCTCTCTAAGAGTTTTCAAATTAATATCTCAACTATTACTGCTGGGATAGCTTGCAGAATGACATAATTTCTTATCTGACTCTATCCCAGGTGAAACCCCCACTGCTGGAAGCTTAGCAGTATATAGTATCTACCTGTGAAAGTACATAGACCTCAGATCTTTGGCAGATGCTGGAAGTCATAAACAATTGCATTCCTTCATACTTTCAGCGGTAGTAATTAGTTCACTCCAAAGACAATACAGAAAGCTTCTCAGCACAGACATTGTGCCCCTGGTCTTCCCTATAAAGTAATTTAATTTCAGCTATTTTTCTGCAGTTAACCTCCTGTATTCCAATTTCCACTGCTAAAATATATACATTTAAACAGTTACAATAGTGCATGTACATTTGTGTTTTCTTCCAGCAGGGCACTCTGTGATTTCATTTTAAGCACAAGCACTTTATAAAACACCTTTCAAACACACGTCTGTACAGACCAGTTTGATATACATATGCTATACAGTTCTAATACAGTTGTAGCACAAGCATCCTATATAAATCATGTTGATATTCACAAATGACATATAATTATTTACAAAACTCCAGATAGCTGTGCTGGCAGTATCTCCTTTCCTGACAATCTGAATATACTTGAAGTCCACCAAAATGGCTTGTTTTTATGGGAAGACCTGGTATTGGTCCAGTCAGGTAGAGCAGAGTTTATGCAGTCACTGAATTGTTTCTACAGGGTAGTTGCATACACTTCTGCATAGTGATCAATGATGTCTGTGATCATGGATTGTATGAAGCTTTTTATACCATTGCTTAGAAGGCTTTTTTTCACTTTGATAAAGTCTTTTATAACTTTTGTTCCTGTGAGGCTGTTAGTTCCAGTAGACTGATTTGTGGTCTGACCTAACCAGAGAGAGCATCATGCATACATGTACAGTGACCCACCCATGTTGGTGAGTACTATGTCCAGAACATTAGAGTTCCTAATGGGTGTGCAGACTATCTGTAACAGAGCATTTGTGTTAAAGTCCAGGAACCTCTGGGTGAGCTGTTTTTGCTTGTGTAAGTCCCCCTGTCTATGGAAGGATAGCTGAAATCTCCCATGACTACAGTGTTGGGCTGTATGGTGAGGGATTCCAGTAAATCGAGGTAGGCAGAGTGCTTATCCTGGTTTATAGTGGGAGATCAGTAGGTTAGCTAGCAATGATGTGGTATTGTACTTTCCCAATAGTTAACTGGACATGGAGTAATTTGAGAAAGTCATGCTGTTTAACCAGTCTCAAAGTGTATTTGATTTTAATGAAGATGGGTACACCTCCACCTTTGGTTTCTTCATGCTCATTTTGAGGTCTGAACATGTGGAACGCATTGTAACCTCACACAGCTGGGGTGATCTTAGCAGCATTGAACCATGTCTCGGTAACTGCACAGACATGAGCAGCCTCCAAGGTTAGTAGTGTTTCCAGGGAGTGCAGTTTCATGTTTAAATTCCTAACATTAAGCAGCACGACCCTGTATTTGTCTTCATTAGATTTTCTTACTTTGGAAAATTTGTTGTTTTGACATTGCCTAAAAAAGGCCCTATAGGGGAGGCAAGGGCCTTTGCCAGTATCCGAAAGTCTAGGGGGAGCAGGTGTAGACCATCTCTAGAAAAGCAGTGAAGTCTGTCTACCATATCCTCTCAGGCTGACAGACACTGGATTCCCCTTTCTTCAGCCTAATCTCTGTTGACCTTAGAGTCTTCTCAGACCACTGCTTGTAGCTGATTGTGGCAACCAGTAGCTTATGCTGTGAGCTGACTGTTTCACTGGGGATGACTTTGCAATCACTGATTCTACCTCAGTGCCCTTTTCTTACTAGGAGGAAGTCTACCTGAGTTGCATTTTGGCCACTCTTGTATGTGATCTTGTGACTGTGTTGGCTACTTTCAGGCCATTTGCCAGAGAGAAGTCTAGAATGATGTCACATTCTTTATTCTTGTTGCCCCATCCATGTGGACCCAGACAGTCCTCATATCCTATTCTGTCTGTCCCAATATATGCATTCAAATTACCTATTATCATCATCAATTCACATCCATGCTGTCCTGCTTTATCTAGTATTATTTATTTTTATTTTTTTATTTTTATTTTACATTTGTTAACCGGGGGTGTCTGAGCCGAAAAGGACCTTTTTCAGCAGAGGACCGGGGAAAAAAGCTCCACATAGAAAAATTACAGATACATTTAGATATTTAGACATGATCAGTATACACACAAATTACAATAGACATGTTTTTATGGGTCTATATTA
Organism: Protopterus annectens; assembly: GCF_019279795.1. Taxonomy (NCBI): domain Eukaryota; kingdom Metazoa; phylum Chordata; order Ceratodontiformes; family Protopteridae; genus Protopterus; species Protopterus annectens. The sequence goes on along the minus strand of NC_056732.1, from coordinate 485,121,045 downwards.
CAAACCCGAATGCTTACCTTATAGAATCCATGAACGTCGACCCGTCCTTATCGAAACGTGAAAACATCAAACGTCCAGAATAGCGAAACCAGAAACATGGAATCGTCATGGTTGGCCTTCTGCAGTATAGCTCCATAAGGTAAGTGTGCGATAGTTACGGACCTTAGGGTTAGGGTGCGGGTTAAGGTAAGTGCATAGATGGTGATGTATGTTAGAGTTAGTGCAGGGGTTTGTTAAGTGTATGTGTGTGGATTATTTAGTTTGTTTAGGTTTAGCTTTTTAAGGTAAGTGTACGATAGTTACAGACCTTAGGGTGTGGGTTAAGTTAAGTGCATTCATGGTGGTATATGTAAGATTTAGTGTAGGGTTAGAAGTAGGGTTTAGTTTAGGGCTAGAAGTAGGGTTTTGGTTAGTGTATGTATGTGGTTTATTTAGTTTGTTTGTGTAGGTAGTATGTAGCGGACAGTGGGGTGGGACAAGTATGATAGTTCGACGGTTTAGGGCATTCTGTGTTTATGCAGTTCGATGAGAAGGGGTTGACGTTTAGGGATTCGATAAAGTAAGCATTCGGGTTTATAATATAGGCCCATTTTTACAGTGGTATGCAGCACATCAACAGTTACAGTGAAGAGAACAAAAAAAATATTAATTTAAAAATAAAGGTAATTAATAGACTTGTGGTGTACAGCTGAAATTTGGAAAATAGGTAGAATACATGCATAGTACACAGGTACAATACATACATTGTAGATTAGCCAGTGTTTGTGAGTAAGAATGAAAACTATTATCAAGGACCTTATCCGCTTTCACTAGTCTGGGGAGCAATCATGGCACTGCCAACTTTGCTTGAGATGTTGCCAAATGAGGTTTTTAAAGGAGGCTTTGGACGATATGTTTTGTATGCTAGTGGGAAGAGAGTTCCATTTTTTAGCCAATGAACTACTATATAGTGTGTCTCCAAAGCTATTGTAGCTATTGGTGACTTCTAGTAGTAGTTTGCTTGATGATCTAAGAGTGATGTTGTACTAGGTTTTTGTGGGCAGGATACTTATTGGGGAGGTAATAGAATGACAGAGGCAGAGCTGATTGTAGGTTAGGAGGTTGGGCAGTTCAAGCCAGTGGAGCTGTCTCAAAGCAGTACAGTGATGAGTTCTATATGAGCAATTTGCAGCAAAGCAGGCAATTCTGTTATAGCAGGCTTTCATTTTGCTTAGTTAAGTTTTGTTGAGATTAGTCAGAATGGGAGATGCATAGAATAGGGTGGATAGAAGTTGGGAGTGAGCAATGGCTGATCTTGTGATGTTGGTAAGAAATGGTTTGATATGGTAGAGTGATCCCAGTTTGGCATGTACTTTTTTAATAGTTAAGTTGAGATGACTATCAAATTTTAGGTGAGAGTCTATTGTTATTCCCAATAGCTTAGCCTGTGCCACTGGAGTGATTTGAGTAGCATTTGTGGAGTAGAAAGTGCATTGAGTGTTATCAGTGTTTTTGTTAGAACACATAATCATAAGCAGAGTTTTCTTTGGATTGAGGATACATTCGGCTTTGGTAAGGTAGTTTTCAACGTCAGAGAGTGCTAGCTGAGTTGTTTTCAGGAGGGTGGGAATGTTTTGTATAGCACAGATTAAGGTAATATCATCTGCATACTGAATGATAGATGCATGCTATGTGGAGGTATGGAGGTCATTTGTGAAGGTTGTGAACAGCAGTGGTCCTAAGATAGAGCCCTGTGGAATTCTTATAGTTATGGGCAGCTGAGGAGAGAGAGAATTTTCCCATTTCACAGTTTGGTACCTGCCAGTTAAATAGCTTTGGAACCAGGTAAGAATGAAATTTGATAGGTGATATTGGTTTAGTTTGCTTAGCAGGATTTGGTGCGAGACTGTGTTAAATGCTTTGGACATATACAAAAAAAAGTTGACATCTGCAGGCCTTCGTTTTTGAGGCAGTTTACTGTGTCTGTGAAGCAGAGGAGAGCTGTAGTGGTACTATTGGCAGGTCTGAAACCATGCTGAGTAGGTGACAGGATGTTGCTCTCTAGGAGATATTTTAGCACCTGGATATGGATGCATTTTTCTAGGATTTTGGCCAGGGGGGAGAATAAAGCAATAGGTCTGTAGTTATTAAGTTCAGTGGAGGTCCCGCCTTTATGTATGGGTATAATATAGGATATTTTCCAGAGTTTGGGCACATAGTTTTCAACAACTGATCTGTTTATGAGAGTGGAGATTGGGATAGCAATAGCATCTGCTGTGAGTTTCAAGAAATAGCTGGGGAGTAGGTTGTCTGCTGTTGATTAGGTTTTTAGTTTGGAGAATATGCTTTTGATTGAAGTGGTGGAAACTGTTTTGAGGGTAAAGCTTGTATTAGTGTTATTTGTGTTGGGGGTGATAGTGAGGTAGGTACTGTCCTCTGATACTAAGGATAGAATTGAGTTCACAAAGTGGGAGTTGGATTGTGTTTCGATGGGAACTTTAGTGGCAGGGGTGGTTGGTTTGGGGGTAGCCTTTTGGGTGGATTTTGGTAGCTGGTTTACATTTTTCCAAAATTTTGGGGGGCTGTGTTGGTATTTAGTTTGTAATGTCATGTAGTAGGATTTTATGTCCAGCCTAATGCATTTTTTTGCACGGTTGTGCAGATCTTGGTACTTAATTAGGCTTTGTGTTTCTTTGTTTTTTTGATAGTAAAGCCAGGCGGTGTCTCTGGACTTGAGGATTTGTTTAGTTTCTTTACTGAGCCAAGGGTTTGTAGAGGTTCTAACCTTGATTTTGCGCAATGGAGTGACAGTGTCTAGGTGTTCTAGAAATTTTTTGTTGAAATATGCTACAGCTTGGTCAAGTGGCAGGGTTTTTAGGGGGAGTCCAGTCACAGTTACAGAGTAAAGTATTGAGGACCTCAGGAGATAATTTCTTTGTGTTTCTAGTGGATTTATAGTTATTGGTTTTGCATATGCTTGTTCTACTACATATAAGGTATATTATGTTGTGGTCACTTAAGGTGTCTGGGAGACTGCCTGTATGGGGGTACAATGTGGGGTTGTTAGGACCCAGTCAAGGATGGATTCCCTTTTAGATTTTTTATCACATCTAGTTGGAATTTGGACTAGCTGCTGGTAGCCATGGAGATTTATTAGATTACTTGGTGGTTCTGATATACAGGTGATCCAATCTAGGTTGAAATCCCCCAGAATAAGGGTTTCTTGTGAGTATGTGGAAGAACACCAGGTTAAGAAGTCTTCAAGGCTAGCAGGTGTATTACCAGGTGGAATATAGATCACAATTGTGGTGATGACCTTTTTAGGGTGAAGTTGAACTTCTGAGTTAGCTATGTTTTTATTTAGCCAGGTTTCTGTTAAAGCAACTATGTCTGTGGAGTAGTGTGCTATTGTGGCCTGGAGTTCAGGTATTTTATTTTTGATACTTCTAATATTAATATTTAGCATTAAAAGAATTTGCTGCTGTTGATTTGCCCAGGGATGAAGATAGTGGGGGTGTTATGTTCTGACATTTGTGTTGGAACAGTTTGTGTTGGACAGGATGGATGTGGGCCTGGATTGGGGTGGATATCCCCACTTATGGTGAGCCTGGTGTTAAAATGGTGATACAGATGTTGGAGTTTGGAGATGGGTGTGAGAAAGTATTGTTTTTTTTGGAGTATGAATGAGAGAATATGTGTTTAGTTCTGAATTGGTCTGTTATGTAGTTCATGAACAATTGTGAGCAGATATTATTATAATGTGTTGTGTCTGTATATGAGAGTGCATAATGTAGTGCTGTGCTACTAAGTTTAGGGATATTGCTAGAGTGATAAGTTGTGGAGTTATAAAGAATTATGAGAAGACAGACTAGACTTAGTTGTGTGATAGTCATGGTTATAAAGTTTAAGTTGGTTCTAGGTGGAAGTCTGGATAGGAATTATAGGGTTGCACTATATGTGGATGGGTAAGTAGTTTATGGTGATGTAAATAATGCCTAGTGGGAATGAGAGTGGTTGGGAGTATCTTGTGGTGGAGCAGGTTGGTGTGGTGTAATGTGATCTGACTTGAGAAGCTGTGATTGGTGGAGGTGATGTGAGGTTGAGTTGTTGGTGTGGCTGTGATTACTATAAATGTAGAGGTAGTGGAGGCTGGAGGAAATTGGGAGCAGGGCAGGGTAGTGGAGAGAGCCCGAGCATTAGGTGCCCAAAAGGGTAGGTCTTGTAACTGCTGTTTGAGCACACTCTTTTCCTCATGATCACAACCCTGCTGTGGGGCATATGCTGAGATTATGAATACTGCCTTTTCATTAGGCTGGAGTCTGATTGACATGAGTCTGTCACTAATTCTGATGACATCCCTCACTGCCTTCTGAAGCCTCTCCCTCACCACAATTCTCATATAATTTCTAGCCTGTCCTTCTCCTGAGTAGTAGGCTCTGCATCCCAAGTCAAGTGGCTTTGCTGCACTGCCCTTTCATTTTGTCTCCTGGACACACAGGATGTCCAGTCTCCTCCTTACCATCATCCACTTTCAAGCTGCATCCTGTAAGTGAACCTTCACTAAGTGTGGCAATCCTTAGTCATGTTTGGCAGGTTGCTTGGTTTTACATCACTCAACACCTGTCTCAGATAACCCAAGCTGAGAAACTGGACACTGGCTGGCCAGGCAGTAGCTGTTGAAGCAGGGGGGTATAGGGGCACAAGGAACCCTCCCAGCATGAGTCCCTGGTGTAGGTTGGAGGAGGCCGGTTTCTCAAGCCACTTATCACCAACAAATGCCCAAGCCCACTGGGGACATTAGTCAACATGACCAGATTACCTAGAGCCATAGTTTACACTGTCAGGTGGGTAGACCTGCCACAGCATGCAGTCTGTGATCCATGTTCTCCTGTCTTGAGAATACTGTACACCACAGTAGGTGCCCAAAAGGGTTGGTCTATACAACTCTTCCCAGGTCTATACAACTCTTCCCCATCTAGAATTTGTGCTGCTGCTCACAACTCCATTCTTTGGTGAATTTGAGATGGAAACACTCAGCATGTGTTTTGGTGGTGAGGAGAACCCCACAGAGACACAGGCACAGGAAGAACATGCAAACTCCAAACAGGCATTGGTTGGAGGTCAGGATCAAACCATTTATGTTATGCATGGGAGATGATAACCTGAACCATTATGCCATCTGGCCATTCTCTTCCAAATCCAGTCCCAATATTGCTTGCCTATGGTACCTTTACCAGGAGGCAAGTTTCATGTATGTGGTAAGTCTGCAATAACAATTAATTCTCCTTCCTAGTGACTTTTCCAAGATGTTGCCTCCCTCTGGTGGCCATGACAGTACCTGAATATCTATGAACAAAGCACAAAAATCAGAGCGGTGTATGGTGTGCTGTTAGGTGCACAAAATCATGGTCTTGTCTCCCTCTCTTTTATGGACCTGGTTATCAGCTGCATGTTAAGTTTTCCCCAACTAATATAGTCATGTCTCAGTATCTGGCCCTGGAACCCCACACTACTTGTAGCATGTTCTTTCTATGGTTTCCTATGCTCTTGGTTTGAACTCCCCCAGACACAGGCAGATGGCACAGTGCTATGCCAGTGTCATGAATTCTGAGTTAACATCTACTTCACTCACACTTGCATCCATCACACTATTTGCTGATGTTTTGTGGCACTATTCCAGGTAGGACACCTTTCTTAACTCTGGGAAGCTTAATGCCTACATTGGCTTTACTGAAATTCCTTGTCATATCATCAATTTACTGAAATCTCTCGATTCCCAAGTTGTATGGTTGTAAACACTATTGTGCAATATAGTGTCAATGCCTAATATGCTAATGAAAGATAGTTTGCATGGTCATTATGCTAACAAATCCACTTAAAGGCACTAACACTGACTTACTGCCAGTCCACACTACACTAGCCATAGATGTTGATGTTATGAGTAGATGTCGTAATGAATGTGACTTATGTGCTCATGAATACATCATGTGTATGCCCATAATGCCATGGTACAGCACTACAGTCATGTTGTTGTGCCACAGTATAGCACTAAGGCCCTATCCATGCACCGTGGTGCAGCTCTACATTGTGTGACACAATTCACAAATGGGTTCCTATTACATTATCGAAAGATAACGTAATCGAATGGCTGAAACATCGAAACAGCCACATTTCAAAGTTTGCATTGTGGGATCATAGTACAGTGAAGATTGGGATATTTGACCTTTCCTCACTGTAGTGTGATCTCAGAGTTGGAATATATATTTAGCAGGGGGTGTGGGGGGGGGCACAGCCCCCCACAATAAAAGTTTTGAAACGTGGCCGTTTCGATGTTTTGGCCGTTCGATTATGTTATCTTTCAATAATGTAATATGAACCCAAACAGCACTACCATGATTCACATATATGCATCCCTGCAGACAGGACTACCATTTTACTTCTCAAGTTACTCCTGATTAAATGCCCATTTCTATTTAAAGTAGTGGAGAATGCAAGACTTCAGACTAGTGTGTGACAAAGTAGGGTTTCATATTCTTCCTGCACAGGAACTTCAGGGAGCATCTAGTAAGCCATTTTGATGGCCCAGAGCATAAACAGGACACCTGGCATGAACTAGCTAGAATGTTGAGTGATGTCATTGGTATCAGCCATTCTTATAAGCAGTGCTGCTATACATACAGTGACATGAAGAAGCAACATCCCAAACTTCTTCAACGATGAGAAACAGAATTTCAGGAAAAGGAGCCTGAAATTTGCTGAAAGATTTTTTTTAGTACAATTGTCTTCTGCTACCTTAACTTTCCTGAAGGTGCACGTGAGGAATTTCCTGTGGTCTGCCAGTGCCACCTGTGGAGGCTGGTTGCAGCCAAGGTCCACTGACAACTAAATGCCCAGCTTGGCAGTACAATGCAGTTTTTGACATGGCTGTTGGAGTTACACAGCTTGGCAGGCCCCACCCAATCACCAGTAGAGCAAGTGACTCATGACAAAAGAATTTCAACTGATAGGTGCCTGCGCCCACTAGGCTGGCCTGGCATCCTACCATATCAGGATCCTATCCTAACCACATCTTGGTGTTTTGCCTTCCTTCTGTGCAATTCCCAATTCTTTGTTTGCAATCCATCCCCCTCTATCACCCTTTGTCCACCCTCTATATGTATGTAGATTTCCATCCATTGTTCTCCCCTCCTATTGTGTGTATTCTGCCCCATCTATTTGGGTCTGTGTTCTGTGTTTTTCTGTCTGCCCCTACTACCTGCCATTCTCCCTACATTCCATCCACAGCCATCACTCTCTGTCTGTCCCATCCACTCTTATTTTGCAGCACTTGTAAAATGATCTGTTTCACAAAACTTCCCCACCCCACCCCACCCATACATTCATACCTTACAGTTTCCCTTCTGTGTTTCTCTGTCTACTTGCTGTTCTACTATTTCCTCCTTTCCTTTCCTCTCTACTACATTTCGTCCTCATTGACATGATGAACAGAGTTGCCACTTTCTGTGCATAACCACATTAATGTATCTAGTGGCCACTATGTTGCCCTTATTGTACTGGGTATGTGCTACATGCAGCTATGCAAAATTGCATTGCATACAAGTGTTCATTTCTTGGCCATGCTTCTGTGCCTTGATGGTGACATCTGACACAAAGGCACACATGCTACTGTAATCCTACTCAGTCCAGCACTACTTATCCCATTATTGCTGCACATCTCTTTACTTCAGCAATTCAGGAAGCTGGTGCTATTCAATGCCTAAAACATGTCTGACTAATTGTGTGGGGCTCTGCACACTGACCTTCCCAGAAAATTGCACTATTCTTCTGTGCAACATTTGTCTATGAATCCTGGCCACAGTCCGTCTGAGAATTTTACAAATCCTGTTTACTTTTCTGGCTTTACATTTCTGAAATCTAGCATGTCTGATTGGCTTGGCAGTTATCGAAACTGACAAGGAAATGAGAGCATGTCATTTGAAAACTGTAAACATTTAATGAATAGTTCAGAAATTATGATAATTTTAAAACAAAATTATTACTAAATACCTCCTCTGTATAAATGTAAGAGTATATGGTTTTGAAATTATTAATGCAAATATGAATAAGCAATATTTGACACTCGAGGAATCAGTAGAGTATAACTGCAGAAATGACTGGAGGCATCACAAGGTTGTAATGAGTTAACTATAAGTTTTGAAATGGGTCAGTGCAGTAAATCACATTGTGCATTTCAAGATTTATTTTACATTTAATGTTACATTTACTTAACATGTAGCACTCTATTCAAATGCCCTTAATATAGGATCATAGGGTCATAGGAGGTTACTAGATTAATGGCCCTAGGGCTCTTACAAGCCTAGCTAAGTACAACCCCTGTTCCCAAGAATATGAAAGTATTAAGTGGAACTAAGTCAACAAATGCTGCCCCTGTCCAAGAGGGACACAGGTGAAACTCATGGGATGAATTTGTGGTTTCCCATCCAATCATCCAAATTACGCTTACATAGGGTCAGAGAGGGGCTCTGTTTCCCCTGAACTGGAAGTTTGCTCCAGAGGAGAGGTAACCTCTGTGAGACATATGTGTGGCTCCAGCAAGTCCTGTTGATGTCACATGCTAAGTTGAGTTCCCTAGTGCGAGTGCATCTTATACCATGTAATTTATGAATGTGCGGCATGTCCATTAGAGCAGGATCTGAGATTGCTTTATATGCAAGGCAGAGGTCACCTGTGAGTAGTCTGTAAGACACAGAGTATAGTGAGAGTGATTTCAGTCTGCCAATGTATGACATATGCTGAAGACCCTGAGTTTTCTTATTAAGAAATCTTTGGTGTCTTTCCAGTTGCTGCAGGTGCCTGGTAAGGTACAGTGCAAAGGTAGCACTGTACTCTATTATTGCCCTGATGAGTGAGGAGTACAGAGGTGTTATAACTTCGTTTGTTCTGGATGCAATGCCCTTACTTATGAGGTAATAAAGGAACCTGCAGCAACTGGAAAGAACCATGATGGTTGTTTAGATGATGGTCTTCCATTACTGGCAAGTGCCTGAATGGGAAAGGATTGGCATGGATAATTGGAGGAGAGCTTTAGGGTAATGTTTTGGTATATGCAAAATAAAGTATTGGATCTTTCATGAATAGATGAGTAATTTACCTATGAGGGATATAATGGAAATGTGTTTTCACATCCCATTATTACTATAAGAGTAATCTTATAATACATTGGAGTGGTCAGAGTTGCCTGCTCTGTGTCACATGATAAGCTGGTACAGCTAGTTTATCAAAGATTATATTGTGCTCTCATTACGGCTCATAGATTTGCAACCTCAGACTAAATTCCTTATGACAACTGTAGTCATATGTTATATGTTTGTATCTCTTCGATGCTGCTACAGGGATTCGTTGCAGCAGCCATTATTTGTTATGTATTTTTTTCCCATTTGTAATCCACATTTTCATTTTTTACTTTATTGTGGATTTACATCCATTTACCATCCTGCCATAGATATGTTTTTGTGCATATCTGAAATATAGAGTGATTTTCCGATGTTACTATTCTGGCTGCATTGTGCGTGTCAAGTCATTCTACGTTTACATTCATTTAACGTTTGATGTTGGAATGCGCATGGACTGATTTGGTCAGCCTGAAGATTTGATCTACTCAATATTTTTCGTACATTGAATGGGGATTATATGCAAGCACAAGGTATTGTTACTGGACTGAGTTTCTATGTTCCCAACCAGTTGATTTTTCTATCTTTCCTCGTGACTTTTGGGGAGTACATATTTATTGAACTGTCTTCTTATTGGCATCTATATTTACTTTTCTGCGTGCTTCATAGCGACGCTATTTGGATGGTTTTTGGGGAATATATGCTTATTGAACTGTCGTTTCATTGACATTTTCATTTATTTTTTCGCATGTTTCATTGCGACGTCATTTGGATGGTCTAGGACATGGATCGCTCTGTCGCTTATATACTTTTTTCACAGTTTTGAGGACCAATATACTATCAAGTACCATCTGTTTGTCTATGAAGAATATTACGTGATATTTTCTTGAACTGTTTGTGTATGGCTTAAATACATCTTGGTCTAACAGTTAATCTGGGAGCCATATTGCGCGATTTACATATTTGCTGGATTTATGGAGCAAGTGTGTGTGGACTATTTAACTACATGTATATTTTCAGTCATCTGTTTTCATTGAACATCTATAATTACGTTGCGCAACATATTGTTTTGGACTTCCAATTACGTGGTTTGTGGAATCTATTACTACATTCTTCTTTTTTCAAACATTTGACCTTATTAACATTACTATATCACGGACATATTTCCGTGCCCTGGATAAGTACGCATACAACTTCAGTTGGTGTTATTCACTATATTATTGATGCATGTTATTCAGCAGTAAATATTGTATATTTGGGTCTATATGTTTTTTGTTAACACCTATTTAATGACCCAACTCATTATTGTTTACACTGTTATATGCTTATCTGAGTTGATTCTTATGACAATATTTACCTAGTCCTTGCATATTGCCTTGAATTATACACTCAGTGGTTTGGTATCTTTTTCATATTTTGGGATTGTGTCTTTGTATGTCAACCTTGATGAATACAGTCTCTAATATGTGCTCTATTTATATCTTTTAAGAGCTAATTATAACAATTTGTTATACACTGAGTGTCATGCAATTTTATCTTGTGACAGTCATTGCTGATGTTTCAGGTCTCAGGTTCTTATTATCTATGGACACATTTATCCCTTTTTTCATCATTAGATATATTAATGCTTTAGCATTTGATACTATATGTGATAATTGTAATTCATATTCATGCTCAGGATTTATGTATTCCTTTAGTGTGTTCTAATTGTGCATCTATATTCAATTTTTCTATATATTGAATATACTACCTGTATAATTGGGTTGGTTTGGTTATGTTTTGAACTATTTCATTATGGTTCTAACATATTATACTAGTATGGATTACCATACATGCACTTTTTTCCACTAACCCATTTATCTAGCAGTAGTTATTGAGTGGTATGCCTTTTTTTGGACTATGCTAATATTCTATGTTGTTTATGTTATATGTACATTACTTCCCTAAGATTTTCATTATTGGGGGATGTCAAGGTATTTGATACAATTAGGCATATGAAACACACATATAATACTTTCTGAAGTGTTTGCCTTTTGTCATTAATGGATGAGAGTTTCTATATATATTTTTCCATTCATTATGATATGGGTCTTTTATTGTGACCCGATAACTATTTGTTTTGGTCTCATTGGGGCTGGTCCTTTGTCCCTATTATTTTTGATTTAGGTAATGTTATCCAGATTTCCATTCAGCTCATATTGAATTCTATATATTGTCCGCTCTTGCTTGATTTCTTGCTTGGCCCCCTCAATATGCACCTATTAGAATAATTGGCATTTATTATATTCTGATTAGACTATTGGCATCTGTGGGTATTGATGTGGACGCAGCTCTTCTTATTCACTACGTGATATTCTGTTCTGCTGTTATTGTCCATTGTGCTATCTAGCTGTCGTGGTTATGTCCATGGGCAACCATTATTGACAGCTATCTATACAAAAATTATTTGCTTTGACTGTCTTGGTTCAGTTTTTTTGATACCAATATCTACAGTATATTTTTTTGCATATTGGTTTTCAATTGCATTTATAAGCATGGATTTATCGAATCTTATTTTGGGTTTGGTTGCAGACAGGGAAGACCTTGGGGTCTTTGGTCTATCTAGTAACAATAATGGGAGTATTGAACCTATTGACTCAAGCAGTCTGGAGTCATCATGTCAAATTTTGATTGATGATCTTAACAAGCAGCTTAGACTATTGCGTGCAAATGTGTGGCACAGCAAGCTTTTCAGGGCATATCAGGCCACCAATATTACTCCCAGGGGGTTACGTATACGTACGATCCCCCATGTTAATAGTATGGATGATGAGTTGACCAAAAACTGGTCCAAAATACAACAGGAAGCCACTATGGCTTTTGTCACAGAATTGCAAAATTTTCATAATCGGGCAATTGATAGGGGGCTAACAAGTATAACTGCTCTAGCGGACAAATTAAAAGTCTTTGAGAAAGAACCTTCATTTGAAGGTAGGTTGAATAAGGTAGCGGTAGATCTTAAAAAATATGACGCTGAATTAAAATCTAGGAAAATGAAAAAATTTCACAGGGACCAGGAAGACTATTTACGTGGGAATCCATTTTTGCATCAGACCAAGCATGTGAGGTTTAATAATCCTCCAGCATCCACCATGAAACGCAAAAGACCTAGGTCTATTCTACGTAAAAACTATAATGAGACCACCTCATCATTTGAGGATACATCATCTGGCACGGATAACGAATCCCTGGCAGCATCGGGGTCTCCCTCTCCCAAAAGAACACCTGGGGCTGTCCCTTTAGGACTAAACGTAGACGGGGGGGACGCAAACATCGGAAAAGGTTCAAAATATTCAAGGATTATTAGCAATGGCCCTGAAAAATTGAATGGTGAAAAATTTAACAATGTGTTAAATTTGTCAAATTTTGTTCTATCTTCTATACATATTTCTGTTCTAAATAAAGGCCTCAGTTTTATACCTGGTTTCATGATTTCTGAAGATGCACTTGCTCAAGATACAGTTAACCTTTGCAGATTGCTTAATCTTAGATTATTTTTTGGTGATTCTGGAAGTAATGTGGATCATGGTAAATTCATCTATCACAAATCCAGTTTTTTACCATCTATGCATGCCACAGTTCATTTGTTTCTAAATAGTGTGCTCAAAGATCTACATTTCTTCAGTTCTGATGTTGCCGTCAAATACAATAATGTAACATCTATTGAGAAACAGGCTATCTGTGATTTACAGAACAATAAGGATATTGTTATTACTACAGCAGACAAGGGAGGTGCTGTGGTTGTGCAGAACTGGGCAGATTATGATAGCGAGGCCCGTAGACAGCTTTTTGATACCAGATACTATTCTCATATGTCTGTCGACCCTACATCAAGACTTATTAAATGTATTAAATGCTTTCTTGTTGATGCTAAAAATCGGGCTATTATTAACAATGACACCTTTCAACACTTGTCAATAATGAACTCTAATGCCCAATATATTTATTTTCTACCTAAAATCCACAAGAATGCTACCAATCCTCCAGGCAGACCCATAGTATCTGGTAAAGGCTATGTTACTGAACCACTATCTATGTTTCTGACCAAATATTTAAAACCTTTATTACCATCTATTAGATCCAGGTTACAAGATACAACAAACTTTCTGCAAATAATATCAGATACACAACTTGAGGCTGATTGGCTTCTATGTACACTTGATGTGAGTGCGCTTTATACAAATATACCACACCATGCAGGACTAAAAGCTTTGGCATATTGGTTAGATATTACCAAATTGTATACTCCATCATTTAATTCTTTTTTGGTTGACATGGCTAGATATGTTCTTACATGTAATGTATTCTATTACAAAGATCTGTGATTCTGGCAAACTAAAGGTACAGCTATGGGGGCATCCTTTGCCCCTATATATACTGACCTTTTCATGGCTTATGTTGAATCAATGATCATTTATGATTCCACCAGAAACACTTTTCTACCTGATATGGACATATGGAGACGTTACCTAGATGACGTGTGGTTGGTTTGGAGAGGTACTGAATCTGGACTTGCAGAATTTCTTTCATACCTTAACAATAATGAATGGGGACTGTCATTTACTGAACATCATGATACAAACAATATCACATTTTTGGATGTCCTTGTACACAAGTTGCCCGATGGTACTTTAGAAACCGAAATGTACAGAAAGTTCTCACAATATAATTCACTCCTGCATGCTTCCAGTTACCATCCACCGCATATAACTAGGAACATTCCCAAATCTCAGTTCATAAGAGCCAAACGTATTTGTTCGAAACCTTCTACATTTTGTCTGAATCAAAGTGATTTAACAGATAGGTTCAAACAAAGGGGATACAAAGTTGGTAATATAACAACGGCCAAAAACCAGGTGCATAATATGGATAGATCAGACTTACTTCAATACAGGGACCATACAGGTACAACATCAACAACACTAAGATTTACCACCACTTATGCTCGGAACACTAACTGTTTGTTAGATAGTGTCTGTAGGAATTGGAATATTTTGCAATCTGATCACACTATTGCCAATATCATTCCAGACAGATGCACCTTCTCATATAAAAATGGAAAAAATCTGAAATCCTATTTCAACCATTATAAATTTTGTGATAACAAACACTTTGTATCCAAACAGACTACGATGTCAGGGAAAACTTTAATTGGATGTTTCCCATGTGGTCATTGTTCTAATTGCAAATATGTTAACACGTCCAAAGCTTTCTCCAGTAGAAATTGCTCCAAGGTATATGATTTAGGCTTTTTTGCTAATTGTAGCAATGATTGGGTTATTTATCTTGCTACATGCCACTGTGGAGCATTCTATGTAGGGCAGACGTCTCGCCCATTAAGATCACGGATTTCGGAACACATGAGCAACATCAAACATAAAAAACTTACAAATGCTTTGTATAAACATCAGTTAATGCACTCAACTGTTGAATTTAAGTTCATGGTTATTGATGTAATCTGTGGGAATCGGATGAATAAAACTGGATGGCATAATATATTAAATAGTAAAGAAAAAAAGTGGATTATTAAGCTTGGGGGTTTATTTCCCCCCGGACTTAATGAATATTTATGAATGTTCAACCAATGGGAAATGACTCTATATTATTTAAACAGCATGTTTTTTGTGATTTGTATCTATACACTGAGGAAGGCTGTGTTGTTCCAGCCGAAACCGGTTTGTCTTTGCTGTATGTATTTGTGAATACAAAAAAAATTTTTTTAAGTCACTTCTGCTGGCTCTTTGTGTTTTTTGCTGTCTTTGCTTGTTGAGCCTGGCATTTGCTCTCGTGCAGGGGACTTGATTTCCTGATGTATCTCTACTTCAGACAGTAAAACGGCCAGCAGGCCTTCATTTATGATATTTCAAGTTCCAAAAGCAAGGAGAAACTGCTATAAAACATTTAATCAAGAATAAAATTGTAATTATTGCTTAAACAATTATGAATATCCAATATTAAGTAATATATTTGTAATAATCAACAAATATTGGGATAACAAGTTTAGCCTGTTACAATTTGTAATAAAAGGTCAAATGTTCAGACCTCTAGCTAATTATTTTTTTAAACTGACAGCCTGAATATATATATTTTTTTTTTTCAAAAAGGAATTGATTTTAAAGGATGATTTAAAATGTAGTAGTTAAAATGTTATTGGTTTTAAAAGAAATAAAATGTCATCCAATTTTCTTATGATTTCAGAGTGCTGCTTCTTAATAGTATTGCTTCCACGATAGGGGAAAGCGATACTAATTATAGTGTGGAGGGAATAGGATACATCTGCACATGTAAACGTACATTCTCTGGCAGATCAGACAAGTCCTTTCTGGATAAGTATGTTAGTAGAGGTAGGCCATATTTCAAAGGAGGATTGCAGAACACCTTTGCTAACATTTTGCCTCTGGAGTTAGGTTGTTTTAACTGGTCATTATTAAGGAGGAACCTAATCAGGAAAACAGTTGTCTAGACAGAGTGTCGAGTTTGCTCTGGGTATAGATTTTAATCTCATGGTGGTGCTGAAGTTCATGAGTTTAGTCTTATTACAGTTGAGTATGATTTACATTTCATTTAGTGTTTAATATTTGAAACCATTTATTACTATGTTTGAAGTTGGCTTTGGAGAGTATTGAAGCATGTTTCTGGTCTGTAGATTGCAATGCCATCAGCATAAAGGAGAATGCAACTGGTGTGGAAATTTGTGAGGAGGTGGTTTGTAAATTATTTAGATAGTGAATAGGTGGGGGCAAGCACAAACCTCAAGAGTACACTAGAGTAGAAAAGTGTCAGGAGAAAAGATCCTGACCAACTTTGACAGAGAAGTGCCTGTTGAATAGTCACCAACCCAGGAAAATGTGGATGATACAAATTTGAAGTAGGATAATGACTTTAACAGAATGTAAATGCTGACTGTGCCAAAGTCCTTGGAAAAATCAATAAAATGTTACCTGTAAGGAGATTGTGGAGAGCTGATGTAAGTATGGAGTAATCTGCTGTTTTGTCATCATTGAATTTCTTTAGTAACTTGCTCAGATGTGGAAAGAGTGAAATAGGGTGGTAGTTTGATTTATATAGGAGTAAGTTTTATAGATTGCTAGTTTCCATCAAAATGGGTAAGACTGTTGCATTAGGAACAAACTGAATTAAAATCTGATGTGGCAGACGCTCTGGTCTTTGCAGATTTTGCAGAGACATGTAAATAATCTATTAACTCCAATACTACTGTGATTGAGTAGGGTGTCTAGATATTGGAATTTTTTACATAAAATATTGGGTATATGGCAATAGTTGTTTACTAGTAGTGGAAGTGAGTGGACCTCTGAGTGGTGTAGCTGGATCTAGGAAGAAATCTTTAGCAATTGTGTCAGGACAGGTGGATGGGAGTATTAGTTTTGGAGCAACAAATGTTTCTGTTAATTTGTTTCGATAGTCTTACTGAGGTGGGTAGAGTTTTGCTTTGTTCTGTACTGTAGAACTCTATTTTGAGTCTATGGATAACATTTTTGATGGATTCCCATTTGTATGTAGTGTATGTGGTCTAGTGGATGGCTGAACCTTTTCATTTTAGGTCAGATCATATCTCAGTTTTTTTAAGAAATGTGTGTAGGTCACCATAGCTGTTTAGACATTTTCCTAAAGTAGGTTATGGAGCAAAAACAGTTTTGCCACCAAAACAGGATGTGTGTTTTGACATAATGTGCTGTTTCTGAATTATTTGTTTGATAGAAGTAACTCCTGTCAGTGTTTTGATGTTCACAGCTGACTGCATAGATGCTCTCAGATGTTCTCCTCCATAACAGGTGATCATGGGAAAATATTTAAGATTTTTGGATGCCAAAGAGAAAGTAACAGGGTAGTAGTTAATGAAATTTGTAAAGTGGACGATAGTGTTTTAGCTTTCTGATGGTTTATTAGTTAAGGCAATGTTAAAATGGCTGTTGTTTGTACAAAATCATGACAGTTCTGTGACTATTAGTGTTGCATTAAAGTCAGTAAGTAAGCCAATGAGGTTTGGTTTATGTGTAACCATAGCATTATTGTTGAAATCCGCAAATAGTGTGGCATTGAGTCTTTCTGAGATAAAGGACTTGAGTTCACATTTGAGTTTCAGAATTCATATCCTTCAAAAAATTCATGCTAGTACAAAATCCCTCATTCTAACAACATTCTAAGTTTACAAGCAACGTTTAAAGTCTGCCCCTGATTTCGGCCTTTGTTCCCATTACTTTTGGCTTTGTCCAGAATTCTTACACTAAGAGGTTGAGACACATGGAAGGATTTACTTGTGGTAATGGAGTACACAATTACTGGATTGGTGAGCAATGTGAAGAGATAAAGGAAGTGAAATATCTGTGTCTTTCCCCACGATGCCTGATTCATGGCTAGGAGCTGAAAGAATTAGGTAAAGAAGAGACTAGGAATTTCTACCCAGACCTGTTATTTGAAAGGTGTTTGTCCACATGGCAAAAGGAGGAAGGTGGGAAGCATACCCAGATAGCTCTCAGAGTGATCATGGTAACAACCCTTTAAGCAGGAGTGTATTCAGGATTTTTGGAACTGTACCTCAGCTTTCAGAATGTAGACCCCTCCCACTCCAAGTATAGCCCTCACCTCCACCTTAGACAGTGTATGCCTCCAGACAGTATGTCATTTTGATACAGAAAGAGCCACCTAAAATGACAAATATAAACCAAACATCCTTTTAGTTAAACTGACTACTATTTGCAAAGCAGTGCACGATGGTGTTACTATTAAAGATTGCCCATGGAATGATACATCAATAATGGTATGGCTGGAGAGTGCGGGGAAATAGGTATGCTGTAACTGCAACATAATAGTGCTGCAAAAATATATATGTGAATACAATCATTAATATTCCTCATGTGACAAACAGATATGCTCATTAATATTCAAGTTATAACATTGTTCTTATTTTTTTCAGCAGACCATTTTTTTACTTTATTAAAAAAAAAGAAGTTGTTCCTGTCTTTATCAGCAGACCATGTTATAACTTGAATATAGTATATTTACAGTCATTTCTCATGTATGGTGCACCACACACCATCAGTGCTTGGCTGCTTTATTTCCTGTCCTATCCCAGTTTTCCTTTGGGTTTGCCCTCTCCTTCCACCTGTTATGATTTCACTCTCATAATATTCTAAATCCTCTTTCTATTACTTTTTCATTTTTTACTCCCTTCCTTTCCTCATTCTAATCAGTTTCTGCCATCTTCTCTCCGTGTCCAGGAACCCCTTGTTTTTATCTCATTCCACTTCTAAGTGATGATGGTGTTAGCTTTAATACACAATGGTCTGATAATGTTAATTTCTCTTTCTTTCCAGATATGCCCTCTTTCTTTATGCCCCATATATTAAATTCCCAAGCATGCTCTGCACTCTTTTGTAATATCTTCCCAAATCATCTGTGCCTGCTTCTATACTTTTTGTGCCAACCCACAGTCTCAGAACAAGTGCATCATTCCTGCATCTCTTTACCCATCTCGTAGGGGCTCAATACCATCTATGCAGTCTTCTCAGGCTTTGCTCTCTTACTCCAAGTATTTTCTTACCGTAATGCATCATAGATCTCTTTGGCCCTATGACTCCCTAACCTTTTCCATTTCTTCTAGGGTGCCATCTTCTCTCCTTTTGCCCTCCCTCCCTTCCTGCCTGTTCTTTTCTCCTGTTGACCTCTCTATATTTACTTTGTGAGCCACTTATTTCCATCATCAAGCCTCTGGTATTCTGTCTTTCTTCATTAACTCCTCCATTATTTTAAATCTTTCCCTGCCATCCTTTTCTCTGCATACTAAATCTTCTCCTTGAATTATTCCACTTCTTCTCCAGAGTTGCCCATTTTACTTCCCTATGCTTGCCCACACCCTTCTGTGTCCTATAGTTTTTTGAGGTTCCTGTCAATCGTCCTGTTTCCCCATTAAAGATGAACAGGTGGGGTAGGTCGTTTACATGGTTTATTACACAGAAACACATCAACATGGATAGCAGCAGTACAAATATATAAACAAACTTATTAACTGGCGGAGTACCCATACAGGCATGCTTACATCTCAACAGCTTACTACAAAATGGCAGTTAGGCTCACATGTACTCAGTATTTATACACTTGTACAAGCACCTAGAAAGCTTCTTAAGCTTTCTTCTTCTTTAGCAACAGGGACAGTAATTGGTGAACAACTTGCTTCAGGAGCTTTGGGATTCTTCTCAGGAACAGGGATATTTACTGGAACGTCTTCTGAAACTGGAACGCTGGATAACTCACTCTGAGATATAGAATCTTTCTTGCAGGTATGATACTGCAATACAGGCTTAGACACTGGGATGAAATGTTTCTGATTCTGCCTAAATTCTGCTCGTTGTGATGCCACAATGTACAATCTCAGCTCTTGGCATACATTTTATACGGCACCAATCCGATCAAAACCTTTGGATGTTTGCATCCTCACTATCTCTCCTTCTCGTAATGGATTGAGTGGGTTGCTGGTCTTATCATAATAGGACTTCTAGGATAAGCGCTTCTTTAACAGATTGTTTTTCACTGATCTGTTGTTCTTGACACATGGAACCAATAATGAACTACTAATTGGTAGTGCGGTTATGGTTTGTCTCAACAGAAGTCTTTGCAGGTGAACCAAGATGTTTATCACAAGGAAAATTTCTGAGATTCATGACATTTAGGAAAACATCGCTATTGTCTCGTCTCAACTTCACAAGTAATTGTTTTGCACTTTGAACTGCATGTTCTGCCAAAACATTTGACTGCGGACACTCAGGGCTACTCATGACATGAATAAAGTCCCACTCCTCAGCAAATCTTTTGAACTGCTGGCTTGTAAACTGTGTACCATTGTCAGAAATCACTTTGTGCGGAATCGACCATGATAGTTCTGGAATCTGGTTTAGCTGAAGTGGTTCTTTCTGTTGATATGGCTCAATACTATTACATATAGAACAAGATGAAAGTACTCTGTCAATATCCTGTGACACAGAAGGCCAAAATAGTAGGTCTCTTTCCCTTCTGGGTGGCCATGATGCAAGATGGTAATATACTCCTGTTGTAAGGACTGTGGAACAATCACTTTCATAATACCATTGTCAAACACAAGCTTATCTCTGCATGGAAAATAAGGTTGCATTTCTACTGGTAAACAAGATTGCTTTAACAGCCATCCTCGACTGATGAAGTGGGTAACCTTCTGAAGAACTGGATCTAAGACTTTATGACTTCTAAGCTCATCAAGATGTGTGGAAGAAATATTTCTCACTTCCATGACTTCAAAATCAAGTTTCTCATTTTCATGCTGTTCAGTGGTATTTCTGGGTGATCTGGATAAAGTATCAGCAAGATAAAGGAGTTTGCATTTTGTGTAGACAAGACTGAAATTATACTTTTGCGATTTGAGCATCATGCATTGTAATCAGGCAGGATCTGTTTGCATAGGCTTTCTCAAAATAGTGACTAGAGGTTGGTGATCTGTTTCAATCTGGAAAGGTATACCTTAAATATAGTCATGGAGCTTCAAACATGCAAACACAATTGCAAGAGTTCTTCGTCTGCGCATACTGCATTTCAGTTTAGGTTAGAGTTCTGGCTGCATAGGCTACTGGTCTACTCTCTTGAAGAATGATTGCACCAAGACCAAATGTTAAAGCATCACAAGAAAGAGTAGCTGGTTTGTGAACATTATAGTATCTGAGCATTGGTGGACTGGCAATTTTCTTTTTAAGGCAGCAAATCGCTCTTTGGTGTTGTTCTAACCATGACCAAGATATATCTTTTTGTGAAAGCTATCTAAATGGTGCTGAAATTGGCTCAAGTCTGGAATGAACTTGCCAAGATAGTTAACCATGCCAAGAAACCGTTGTAGGGCTTGAACATTGTCTGGAGCTGGCATCTTAAGAATTGTGGTTTGCTTGGGAGGATCTGGTCTTAAGCCTGTACTGGTAAATAAATGGCTAAGATAAGTAACTTCTCATAACCTGAACTTGCACTTCTGAGGATTCAGCTTAAGATTCACTTCACGTGCTCTTTCCAGAACTTTCTTGAGGTTTCTGTCATGCTCAGCTTCACCATTACCTCCTACTAGAATATCATCTACTATAATAGCACATGAATACCCAGAAAAAATTTGCTCCGTTGCACACTGGAAGGCTTCACTGGCAGAAATTATCCTAAATGGCATTCTCAAAAATCTGTACCTGCCAAAAGGAGTACTGAAAGTGGTTAGCAATGAGGATTTTCAGTCAAGCAAAATTTGACAAAATGAACTCTTTGCATCTAAAACAGAAAAAAAAAACACAGTGGCATTTGGCAAAAGGTCAGTGACTTCTTTGGCTGTACAGATTGGATGATGAGGTCTCTTCAGTGCTTTGTTCAAATCTCATGGATCAATACATCTGAGCTTTTCTTATGAGCTACCACCATGGAAGATACCCATTCAGTTAGTTCTGCAATTCGACACATTATACAACTGGGAGTTTGCCTAGTTTGTCTTCGAAAAGTTCAGCATAGGTAGAAAAAAATAGACTTGGTGAGATTAGAACACTGGTCTTTCAAGCTAACATGGTGGACTTCTTTATTAAATTAAATTAGTCCCATTTTCAAACTGTCTCTGAGGCCTAATGATGACTGCATGTGCCTTTTGACCATGTAAAAATTGCAAGTTATAGCTGTTCCCAGCAGAGTAACATGAAAGCACTACTGAACCTTTGGTTTGAATTTCTTCACCTCCACAATTAACAAGCTTCACACACTTTGCCAAATCAAGCTTCTTACCAGCACATACTCTAGCAAACGTTTCTGCTGACATAACATTGCACTTTGAACCTGTATCAGCTTTAAGCTCTATGGGTATTCCATTTATCTGAACAGTACAAAATGCTTCATTTTTTGCCCATAAATCTACTGCTTTGACTGTTTCATTATGCACAGACACACCATCAACATAAAAAGAAGGGTCACAACTTTCTAATTGATCGACTTGTCTCTTTGAATGTTCTCTTTTAATAAAAGAATGCCCTTTGTTTAATTTACAAAAACTTTTGAAATGATTCCACTTATTGCATTTGTGGCATCATTGACCAAAAACTAAGCACTTTTTTTTCTTTTGGGCTCATGATTTGCACCACAATTACAACAGATGACTATGAAACTGGGTGAGGATACTTGTCTTGAGTTTGATGACTCACTTTTCTGCTTCACTGAGACTGTGCATACTCTGGAATTTGCTAGAAAAGTACAAGGTTTTCCTGTAAGTATTGCAGGGTTTACAGTTGCAGTCATGTGCTTGGGCCTGTTTCTTTTAACCACGTGCTGCATACTATCAATATGAGCACTAGAAGATACTGGAAGCATGCATTTCTCATTTGCAAGCATATTTGTGTGCTTTTCTGTGAGCTCATATATCTGACAAATCTCAATGGCCTTATTCAAAGTTAAATCATTGTCATGAAGCAAAATCTTTCTCAAAGTGTCATCTTTAATACCACACACAAGTCTGTCTTTTATCAACTCATCCCTTAAATCACCATATCTGCACGTTTTGGCTTTGTTTCTCAAGTCAGTTATATATGTTGCAAACGTTTCCCCAGACTTTTGATCTCTTGTGTAAAATAAGTGCCTTTCCATTATAACATTCATTTGGGGGTTACACATTTCCCTAAATTTACATTTTAAGCACTTGGGGTCTTCCATTGACTCAGCCGGTACAACTATATGGTGGTTTTCCACCTCCCCTGCAAATACAGCAGGTACATACATAAATGAATACTCCCTTTCTACGCCTTCTGAACCAGCTAAATTAAGCAGAATAAATTATTTGTATGGTCATCTCTATCAGAAAATTTATTTTTATTTATTTTACATTTGTTGACCGGGTTAGTCCGACTGAGCTTAATAGCCCTTTTTCAGCAGAGGCCCGAGGAGAAAAGCTCCAACTAGCGTCCACAGTAGTATTTAATAAACAAGACACATAATATATGCAATACAAAAAAGCATAAAATCATATACAGTTTTAAAAATGTTCTCATCATACAGAGTAGTGTTTAATCTTAGTTGTAGTAAGTAGAGGTGAGAAGTGGAAATAGTAGAATTGGGGGAAAGGAGAAAGAGAAAGTGGAGAAATAGAAAATGATTAGAGAAAGGTTTATGGGGGATGATTACACTGACAGATCCATTTAGGTTGCAGGTATTGTTTAGTAGCAGTTTTAAATTGTTTTACTCGCTGAAGTGACCTGATTTTGAGTGGTAGACTATTCCAATCAATCTAATCAAGGGTGTTGGCCATGGGTGCAAATTGTGCCCCCCCACCTATGCCAACATTGTTTTGGCATGGTGGGAGAAAAATGTCATTCTGCATTCTGAGTTCAGAGGATATTGGTCACACTACATAATATTCTTGGATGATATTTGTCTATTTTGGACAGATACAGAAAGCAGATTGAATTTCTTGAATATATTGAAACTACTACCAATTTTTTGCATTTCACTAGTTCTATCAACCATGACAGGATAAACTTCTTGGATGTGATGATAGAAAAGTTTTCTACAGGAATAAAATCCCACATTTTCCGTAAGGAAACCTTTATGAACTCATATTTACATTTTAATAGTACCCACCCTTATTTTCAGAAAAAAGAACATCTATAGAGGACATCTTATCAGAGCAAGTAGAATGACATCCCTGGATTCTGATTTTGACAATGAGGTGCAAGGAGAAAAGGTGTTTATCCTATGCCTAGAAATTTTAATGAGACTAACACTGGGGTACATGACACACACGTCGAAGAATTTAAGGTGACCAAAAAGGGACTTTTGAAAGGGATGAGAGAATGCATGATACGCCAGACCCTTTAGAATATCCCCCAATCTGTCACTCAGAGAGATTAATCAACCAAACTCTCCCCCAGTATGTTCAGTCTTATTATTGAGGGATGAGAAGAGGGGGATGGAGAGGGAGGGGACGGTTCTAGGATCTTGTGTAGAGAATATAATTAAGACTGGGTGTACTTACACCTATGACAACTATAACATTTTCAATTTTACCAGCATGGAACTTATTGTAGATCATTTCACACTTTTTTCCAAAGGCTTTAAGTTCATTCCTAACCAACCTTGTGACACTACCAAGTTGTTACTTGACTTTAAACTATTTGTAAAGAAATTAAACCTGGATTTAATATTTCAAGGTGAAGGTAACCCTACTAGTGTGTCCACTGTGAAAAGAAAGAGTGAATTCAATCCTCCCCTACACCTCCAGTTAAAAACTTTTGAACATCTGGTTGAAAGGGAAATCCACTCTAATTTGACTAATTTTAAAAGACATAAATGTAATCTTAACCTTCAAGAGTGCAGGCTTTTAAACCAGCATAGGGATGACAAAAATATTAGGGATATGAAACCCAATAAAGGTGGAGGAACTTTTCTAATGAATATCATGAGTTATGAAGGCAAAATGTTGGAAATCTTTGGCGGTACCAACACCCACACTAGAGTGTCTAAGAATGAAATTAATGTTGCCTTTCAGAAAACAGATCTTGCCCTTAATGACATGCTTATGGAGGAGCTTATAGATATTAGTACCTATAAGTAGCTAGCTGTACCAAAACCCAGGATCCCAACTATTTCAGTATCCCAAAGATTCATAAAGACCAACTAAATCCACCGATTAGGCCTATTCTGGCCACAGAGGGTTCAAAAACAGCACAACTGGCAAAGTTTTTGGAAAGTAAACTTAAACCTTTATGGGGTACTGAAACTGTTATACTTAAAGTTTCTTGGGAATTTCTTAAAGATATTGACATCAGTAGTTCTTTTGAGTCAGTTATCTTTGTAACCATAGACATTAAAGATTTATTTTCTGTTATACCCCACTCCATTGGTATCGAGTGGTTGGAATCAGCATTGACAGAAAAGGTTTCTATTTCAGTTAACAACTTGCATGTTATTACACCTGTTAGAGTTGGTACTTAAACATAATTTCATTTATTTTTGTGGTGGTTTTTTCCATCAAATCAAGGATGTGGCCATGGGTGCAAATTTTGCCCCCAGCTATGCCAACACTGTTTTGGCATGGTGGGAGAAAATTTTTCATTCTGAGTTTAGGGGATGTTGGTCACACTGCAGAAGATTCTTGGATGATATTTATCTATTTTGGACAGATACAGAAAGCAGATTGAATATATTGAATATATTGAAACTACTACCAATTTTCTGCATTTCACTAGTTCTATCAACCATGACAGGATGAACTTCTTGGATGTGATGATAGAAAAGGTTCCTACAGAAATAAAATCCAAGGTTTTCTGTAAGGAAACCTTTACAAACTCATATTTACATTTTCATAGTGCCAACTCTTATTTTCAGAAAAAGAACGTCTATAGAGGACAACTTATCAGAGCAAGTAGAATGACATCCCTGTATTCTGATTTTGACAACAAGGTGAATTTTTTAGAAAAGTTATTTATGGACAGAGGTTATCCCCCTTCACTATTGAAAGAGATTAATACTGACATAAAGCATTTAAGGAAGACAAAATACGGTCCCCTTCTTGGCACTGGGTTGTCATCAAGTATGAATAACACCAAGAATAATATCTGTAACAACCAAGATGCCTCAAGGAAAGCACTTATTATTGAGTTTAATCAAGACTCTAAGTTGGTGGGTGAAATTATTAGGAAGGAATGGGACAGGTTTAAGGTACTTACTCACCTGCCCCATTTTGAAAATTACCCCATGAAAATTATTAACAAAAAGGAAGAAATTTGAAAGAACTTTTTGTGGGGGTTAAAGCACCCACTAAGGAGAATCTTAAAATAACAGGTACTTTTAAATGTGGTGCCTGTTCACAATGTTCTTATATTTTGAACACTGGTTCTGTAAACCTGGAGTGCAGGGGGACAGAAACAAGTGGACAGGCTTTTTCAAATTGTAACACTTCTGGGTTTATTTATTATGTGAAAATAAAAGTTGCATTTACATATTTTGGGCGTCTCTGTAGTGTGGTTCTTTGTGGCGTTCTGAACTGCTTAGATTTTGTTCTAGTTTAAGTGTTGAAGGCTGCTTCCCTAATTTCTTGCTGATTTTTGGTGTTTTTACATTTTGAGAAGCATGGGGAGCCCTTGTTTCTCACCTAGATCTGACTCAGGGAGGAGGGATGTGCTTGGAGAAACTCAGAAGCTGGTTGGTCAACTTTCGTAGCTGGTTGACCTCTTTACACCGATTGGGCATTCCCTGGCTGCTATGGTTTCCAGTGGGACTATTCAGGAATCCAGGAAGCCTTCTAACATGGCGGCTCGCAAACATGAGATAATCTCATGGGAAACAAAGGAGAGCAACCTTGTGGAGCCAAAAAACCTTGTCCATTTGCAGAGAACCAAATTAACAGTGAAGGGAGCTAAGATATTGCAGTCCCTAACATCATTTTGACCTCTAGAAGTAGTGGAGCTAACAGCGATGTTGCCAGGGAAATAACAAGCCCACCCCACTTACAAGCTGACTTTATTGTTAAAAACACTGGTACTAATACACAGAGTAAAATAAAATAATTTTCTGACTTTTTAAATGAAAAATACGCATTTCAGTTTGATAGTCAGGGGTCTCCTTTACATGCTAACACTAATGGAGACACCTATCAAAAAAGTTTGGACAGACTTTATGATTTATTGAGCAAATATAAAGCTCTGGGAATTGACAACCAATACTTGAGGGAATGTTTAAACAGGGGGATCGTCCCCAAGGGTTTGAGAGCATTTAAATATCCAAACAATATTGCAGCAGGCTCTGACTTACATGGTGAACTGCTGGAAATTTTTAACAAATGTGATTTGGACATAGTGTTGTCATAAAGCAAAATGAACCCACTATGGCAGACTTGTATTCTAAGATAGGGTACTTAATACCCAAATTATTAATGATCTTTTATTTACAGTAGAATCTGAAAAACTGAAGTATCACTCTGCTATGGACCAACCTGATGAAAATGTTTTACTATTATTAACAGAAAAATTAAAAAACTCGACAGAGATATAAAAGACCGCAAGGAGAAAAGGTGTTTATCCTCTTCCTGGAAAATTTAATGAGACTAACATTGTGGTACATGAGACACACGTGGAAGAATTTGAAGGTGACCAAAATGGGTCTTTTAGACCCTTTAGAATACCCCCCACTCTGTCGCTCAGAGAGATTAATCAGCCAAACCCCCCCCCAATATTTTCAATCTTATTATCAATAGATGAGAAGAGGGGGGCGGAGAGGGAGGGGATGGTTCTAGGATCTTGTGTAGAGAATATAGTTAAGACTGGGTGTACTTACACTTATGACAACTATAACATTTTCAATTTTACCAGCATGGAACTTATTGTAGATCATTTCACACTTTTTTCAAAAGGCTTTAAGTTCATTCCTAACCAACCTTGTGACACTACCAAGTTGTTACTTGATTTTAAACTATTTGTAAAGAAATTAAACCTGGATTTAATATTTCAAGGTGAAGGTAACCCTACTAGTGTGTCCACTCTGAAAAGAAAGAGTGAATTCAATCCTCCCCTACAACCCCAGTTAAAAAATTTTGAACAGCTGGTTGAAAGGGAAATCCGCTCTTATTTGACTAATTTTAAGAGACATAAATGTAATCTTAGCCTTCAAAAGTGCAGGAGTTTAAACCAGCTTAGGGGTGACAACAATATTAGGGGATATGAAACACAATAAATGTGGAGGGACTGTTCTAATGAGTATTCTGAGTTATGAAGGCAAAATGTTGGAAATCCTTGGGGACACCAAAACCTGCACTACAGTGTCTAAGAATTAAAATTAATGTTGCCTTTAAGAAAATAGATATTGTCCTTAATGACATGCTTATGGAGGAGCTTATAGTATCTGGCTGTACCAAAACCCTGGATCCCAATTATTTTCAGTATCCCAATGATTCATATAGACCAAGTAGATATCCAGCTTAGGGCCCATTGTGTCTGCAGAGGGTTCAAAAACAGCACAACTGGCAAAGTTTTTGGATAGTAAACTTAAAACTTTATGGGGTACTGAAACTGTTATACTTAAAGATTCTTGGGAATTTCTCAAAGATATTGACATCAGTAGTTCTTTTGAGTCAGTTATCTTTGTAACCATAGACATTAAAGCTTTATTTTCTGTTATACCCCACTCCATTGGTATCGAGTGCTTGGAATCAGCATTGACAGAAAAGGTTTCTATTTCAGCTGACAACTTGCATGTGTTATTGCACCTGTTAGAGTTGGTACTTAACATAATTTCATTTATTTTTGTGGTGAGTTTTTCCATCAAATCAAAGGTGTGGCCATGGGCACAGATTTTGCCCCCGCCTTAGCCAATATTGTTTTGCCATGGTGGGAGAAAAACTTTCATTCTGCATTCTGAGTTCAGGGGATGTTGGTCACATTGCAGAAGATTCTTGGATGATATTTATCTATTTTGGACAGGTACAGAAAGCAGATTGAATTTCTTGAATATATTGAAACTACAACCAATTTTCTGCATTTCACTAGTTCTATCAAGCATGACAGGATGAACTTCTTGGATGTAATGATAGAAAAGGCTCCTACAGGAATAAAATCCAAGGTTTTCCGTAAGGAAACCTTTACAAACTTATATTTACATTTTCATAGTGCCCACTCTTATTTTCAGAAAAAGAACATCTATAGAGGGCAACTTATCAGAGCAAGTAGAATGACATCCCTGGATTCTGATTTTGACAACAAGGTGGATTTTTTAGAAAAGTTATTTATGGACAGAGGTTATCCCCCTTCACTATTGAAAGAGATTAATACTAACATAACGCATTTAAGGAAGACAAAATACTGCCCCCTTCTTGGCGCTGAGTTGTCATCAAGTATGAATAACACCAAGAATAATATCTGTAATGACCAAGATGCCTCAAGGAAAGCACTTATTATTGAGTTTAACCAAGACTCTAAGTTGGTCGGTGAAATTATTAGGAAGGAATGGAACAGGTTTAAGGTATTTATTGACCTGCCCCGTTTTAAAAATTACCCGATGAAAATTACTTACAAAAAAGGAAGACATTTGAAAGAACTTTTTGAGGGGGTTAAAGCACCCACTAAGGAGAATCTCAAAAGAACAGGCACTTTTAAATGTGGTGCCTGTTCACAGTGTTCTTATGTCACTGGTTCTGTAAACTTGAAGTGCAGGGGGAGAGAAATAAGTGGACAGGTTTTTCAAACTGTAATACTTCTGGGGTTGTTTAGTATGTGAAAATAAAAGATACATTTACATATTTTAAGGCGTCTCTGGAGTGTGGTTCTTTGTGGCCTTCTGAACTGCTTAGATTTTGTTCTGGTTTAAGTGTTGAAGGCTACTTCCCTAATTTCTTGCTGGCCCATGAAAAATAGGTACAACTGGACAAAAAATCTGGATGCTAATTAACATACAATTTGCATGAACAATAATATGACTCCACCTACTCCAATTGAATTGGTAGATGCCAACATTCAAACCCAAGCTGAAAAACAGACAAAAATAACAAACTATAACCAGAACAGTAGGGTTTTATTTACATTGGCATTTTAACTTTTATAAACTTTTGCACTTGCATAAAACTAAAATGTCCTGTTCTGTCTCTTGCCTCTTATTTTTGGTGCATTCCTCATAAAATTTGTAGTTTTCTGGTAAATCATTGAGGATTGAAGTCACTAAATAATGGCACACATTTAAGTTTCATATCCTTCAGAAAATATGTAATAATGTAAAATCTGTCATTCCAGCAACTTTCTAAATTTATAGGAGCAATGTTTAAAATCTGTCCCTATTTTTGGCCATTTGTCCCATCATTTTTCGGCTTTTTCCAGATTTCTTGCCCTGAGAGGTTGAGTGGTGTGCTAAGTGATTTACCAGAAATTTACAGAGAATGTAAAGATTACAACTTCCTCTCTATGCCAGGAAGCACAGAATGAAGCCAATTTATCGCCCACACTCCATATAGGCAGGAACCTAAATTCACTTAAATGATCTGAGATAGTGGTAACTCAATCTGTTAAATACATGAAATTAGGCAAATACATGTATTATCAACCAAAAAGGAATGGGAGAGAGAGAAACCATTTACGTTTGAAGCTCCTCTCAAGTATTTCAAAGTGTTGCATTCAACCTCTTATGTCAGGAATCAGAGACAAAAATAAACATAATCAGTACTATGAGATACTTTTTACACACTTTGTAAGTATCCACTTACATAACTCTCAACCTCTTGGAGCAATAAATCTGGACAAATCCATAAATAGTGACTAGAACAAAAGTTCAAATATAGGGACTTTTTTTAGTTATTGCTCTTACAAACTTAAAAAATGACAAAATAACAGATTTACATTATCATGAATTTTCTGTATGGTTTGAAATATGAAAGTCAGACATTTGCCATTGTTTTCTGATTTCAATCTTCAATAATTTTCCAGAAAACCAAAATTTTATGAGGAACAAGCCAAACATATGAGGGGAAAAATCCTGATATTCTGCAAAACTCTGGACAGTTGAGGGTTATACATCTTACTCAAAGGATCAGTTTTGCACGAGGTGGAGTGCAGGGGGTCTAAGGCTTCAATGGGAAATGCAGTTCCTGGGAACCAAATCACCAGTGATTTGTCTAGACTGTGTCTAAATAAAAAGTCTGCTTCCCGTATTGTATTCTTGTGTTATGCTTTACCACACCTCAGTATTTTACATCTTACTTCCTATTATACCTTCTTTTAACTCTTATTTTCTCAATATCCACAAGTTAAGCTATCCTTCTGAAAAGAAATGTAGAAATTGGCCACATTTTACAGATTCAATAGCACTGCCCACACTCACCAGTCCCATATTTATTGTCCTTTATTTACAGTACCTCATTCTAAAGTCCTAGAAACTGAAATAGTCTGTCATCTCGCACTTCAATGAGCAAAAAGTCACCCCAATGTCAAAATAAATATTATGGTACTGCACAAAATCTTACACTCCACTATATGCTTGAAATGTTATTCTAAACAATTATGTCCTGTGAGGGAACAAAATAAAATGTAAATTACCAGACACCATACGTAAATCTGGAAGGGAATGACTCCCTATCACTAAAGAGTAGGATCAGAATGGTCACATTTATCCAAACTCTAAGACCACCATACTACCCCTAAAAACTACAAATCTCACCTGAAATCGAAAGCAACCGAAATTAACATCAAATCAGACTCAACCCCAGTGGTAATCATCACTGCAACTGTGCTTTATTGTACAAGTCCATCCATATAAAGCAAATCATACTATCTGAGCAGCTTGCACTGTTACAGCATTTTATTCAATAGTTTCATAGGCAAGTAGTGGGCTAGCTACCCTTCCAAGCATACTTCAGAAAACTACTGTAGTGACAAATTCCAATCCTTCTGCAGAATTACCCCGATCAGTTTGCAGTTTGCAGGACAATAACACTTTTGACTAAATGCACTAACAATCTTTCAACTTCTAGTGCTACTTTGTAAACAAAAATAATACCTGCAGGTTCTTTACCTCCTGCTTCCCTCCATGATGCAGTTTCCACTCAACAACATAGTCTAACTTAGCCATTTCTCCAATAGCCAGATCACAAACACATACGCAAAGCTAGCAAACCAACAAAACAATTTTGCAGAGTTGATTGAGCATAATGCCACTGTAAATCCACCTCAGTTTTTTGTGTCTTTCGGCTTAGGGGTCACCATAGTGGAACTCCGGTCCGCTAATGTTTTGTAGTGGATTTTTACATGCTGAGTTACCAGCCCTGATGCACAACCTTCAACAAAGGCACGGCCATTCACGTATGCCTCCACACAGAAGGCGCTCTAGCTGAGAATCGAATGGGACAACATAAATCCACCTCAATATGGTACTTAAAATAAGTACAATGTTCCACCCTGATAAAAAAAAACAGTAAATTTTTTGCAGGAACAATACAACATGATAAAAACATTAGAGCTTTGTCCCCAAAAGTTCAGGGACTTCAGCAGAGTGAGTCGTATAGGCAACATTCCCATATATAAATAAAAAAGCCCATGAAGGTTACAAAGTGAATTAAGCAATCACACTTAAGGAAACACTAACTCATTTAAATGGACTACAAAAACACATTGAAAGCTAAACAGTGTCCCTACAATAAAGTTGCTGTTTTTTTATCATGGTGGAACATTGTACTTATTTTAAGTACCATATTGAGGTGGATTTACAGTGGCATTATTCTCGATAAACTCTGCACAATTGCTTTATTGGTCCATTGGCTGAGGTTTCTTCAACATACACAAAGCTCAGCCTCTCATTCAGCCCACAAACCCAGGGCCATGCACTTCCAGTCTCAGGCATTAGTGTCTTAGTCAGTGGGGTACATATTCCAAAGACATTCACTTGATAATAGCCATTGCCATCCAGTTATGTTCAGAGTTGTTTATCTACTTTTTTAGAGAAATATTCACTTTTGTTCTCATTGTCTCTTATACATATAAAATGAAGATTAAACAAAATTGTGATTTAAAGGGGCCACTCAAGAATTTATAGCACCCTATTATTTGTATCCCAAAAATGGTAAATACAGAGGAATTTGGTACGGTTGAGAGGTACGCTGCACAGGCAGATGCTAAAAGTGGAGTTGTCTCAATATACATCAATAACAAGCATATCTCTAGCTTAGTTAAACAGGATGATCAGGATGATGCAGTAGAGCTTCTCCACATGCAGATCACAATAGATGAAATCCTCTACCATACCAAAAATAACTATAAGTCACCTTCCATGTCCCAAGAAACTCACATCACATACTTAGACCTACTGTGGACACTTATTATCCATTCAAATCCCCTACTCATGGAAGACTTTAATTACCCCTTTATAGATTAGGAAACTTACATGAACTCAAATCTGCATGTACAGAGCTTCCTGGACTTCATAAATACAAACACCCTTGACCAGTTAATGCTAATGCTCACTACAGGCTCCAACATGCTGGACTTTGTACTCAAATATATGAGAGAGTGTTGCACCCCCCCCCCCCCATGTCACATCTTCCCTGGTAAGGCCCAACTATTAAGCTGTCTTTTTCAAAATCAAAATCAGCTCAGTAATCCCAGTAAACCAAGTAACAGGAACTATTCAAAGGCAAATTAACTTTAATTAAGCAATAGTTTGTCAAAATTCTGTGTCCCTTCAAACCTAGAGAACAGAGCAGTCTATGCAGAATTGTTTACAGAAACACTGTGCAACCATGTCAATGACTGCGTAAAGGCTGCTGTACCTACCAGAAGTAAGCACAAAATTAACTCCAAAACAAAATACCCTTGTGGCATCCCAAATTAAACAGGACATAGAGCAAAAAAAAAAATCATTGCAAAAATCAGGAAGTATAACTTCCATGAAAATAAGAACTCTCTCACATAACTAAACAGGCAACTAAGAGGGCTAATTAAGTCCAATAATGCCAATTTTGAGGTTAAGAAAGTCCCCCAAAAGACAATCCTGAAGCCTTCTTCATCTATGTCAGAAACTGAAAGGCAGCACACAGCAGTGTACTAAACCGGTGGTTAATGGTGCCACATTCAGTGAGTCGGATGATATAGTGAATATGTTGGCTGACAAATTCAGTTCCAACTTTACCCCCTTCCCCTAACTACCCCCAATAAATACCCCAAATGTAACCCTCAAGGTATAAACATAGATTATGTCTTGGCTCACTAATTCCAAGAACACAGTCTCAGTGGGCCCTGATAATATCTTGAGATGCCTTCTGAATAGTATAAAATAAGACTTATAAAGGCCACTGGAGTCACTATTTAACTATAGTCTTTGTGCAAGAGAATGGAGGACTGTAATGCTCATTCCCCTTCATAATAGCAGACCATCAACAGATCCCAGAAACTGCAGGCCTATTAGACTGACTAGTCTTATTTACGAAGCCATGGAAAGAATTGCCATAGAACTGATCAACAAAGACATTGGAGACCACTAGATATTGGACCCATCCTAGTTTGGCTTCATTAAAGTAAGGTCATACCTACTGAACCTGGTGGATTTCTTTGAAAAGATC
This sequence comes from Protopterus annectens, assembly GCF_019279795.1. Lineage (NCBI taxonomy): Eukaryota > Metazoa > Chordata > Ceratodontiformes > Protopteridae > Protopterus > Protopterus annectens. The sequence goes on along the minus strand of NC_056732.1, from coordinate 485,086,782 downwards.
ATCAAGGCAATGGATGAGGGTAAAATGGTGCATACTGTCTACCTTGATCTAGCTAAGGCATTGTTAACAATCATACAGAATTAGGCATAAACCCCTATGTAATGTGCTGGCTAGCCAACTGGCTCACTGATAGGATGAAGGAGGTTTGGATCAGTGAGACCACCTCTACAAAGAGGCCGGTCATCAGTGGAGTCCCACAGAGTTCCATGCTGGGCCCATTCCTCTCTGGCATCTACTTCTCGGAAGTCAAAGACAAGGTAGTCATAGAAATCCCTGTAAGATGGAAACATCCTACAGGAAGGTCTAACACAGACAAATGACTGATGCCAAACCACGTCTTAAAACTCCATGCCAAAAAATGCATTATAGGTCCTTTTGAGATGTTGGTCACCCTAGAAAACTATGTCATCATTAAAATAGCCCTAAGAGTTGACTCAATAATCCAGGATCTGGGAACTCACATAGATAGTAACCTAGCCTTCAGCCAATATGTGTCCAAGGTAGTAAGAAAATCTTTCGATGGTGTTCAACGTATAAGTAGCAGCATGGAATCTAGGTCCAGAGAAGTCACCATACCACAGTACTCGGCTCTCATCAGACACATTATAGAGTATAATGCTCCATTCAATAGGTACCTGACCAGACAGATGCAACAACTGGAACATCAAATGTTCCTTACAAAAAAGAATGCTGGTCATGAACACAATGTTCTATGTGGATCTCCTCAAAGCCCGCTCTCTTTACTCGGTCTACTACAGACTACTAAGCTATAATCGATGCTTGGCTTACAAGGCATCCTTGGACACCTCTCCTGATGAACCTTTTGCACACCTGCAAAATAAACAGCATCAGAACTACTAGATCCAAAGACCAAAATTTTAATTTGCAACATAACTAGGACATGTTGGAGAGGCAGATATATATCTGAGAGAATTCCCATTCTCTAGCTCCCAATGTGAAACAAATTCTCTCTCCTGAACACTCTTTAAGCGTAACTTGAACCACCAGGTGGGAAATCAGAAATTTCACCACTGGTCTGGTGCCTATGTCTCTGATGGACAGAGGCAGTCAGTAACGCATGTCTTAACCAAAAATCACTCCTATATAAATGTCTAAAACATAACATTTATGGGTCACATTTGGGTTTACAGCTAGGCTTATAAAGGCCCTAGTGGTTGTTAGCCTAGAGTACACCTATGAACCAATGAATGTATGATGTTAGTGCATACAGTGGGATATGTGGGAGCCCCTATTCCCCCTTTTTTCTATTCATTTTAATTTTTGCATTCCACATTGTTTCTTCTTACCTTTATTGAAGTAGTTCCTGTTTTTTTTTTTTGCATTTGCTATAACCTTTCTTCGATGTGGTCTATTTACATGTAGAGAAGTAGGTGGAAAATTATTGGTAGTGTCATCATGCTTGCTGCATTAATTCTCCCAAGAGGTGTATAACGTTACCCCCCCCCCCTCGCAAGGATATCTCGGAACTTTTTTAGGACTTCCTTTAGGTTTTTTCCTCTCTCTCTATCACTCTGTTTCTCTCTCACCATATTCCCAACATAGATCCTTAGATACTTAGGGAACTGTTCCTCTTTAACTCACCTATTTTCCCTTTCCCTAATCTTATTAACACTGTATTTGTGTTAAAGCATCTGAGTCCTGCACTTCCATAAACTTCTCAAATGTTTCTCTTATAGTTCTCATTGCTGTAGCCACATCCTCTGACATTAATATGCAGTCATCTGCATATAACGGGTTCAGGTGCCTAGGCAGCGAGACATCTCCCTGTGGTACATTTGAATGGGGACACATGGCTGAAGTGACATTTAGCTGCGGAGAAATATAGCTGTTTAAAAATTCCCTGTGGGCAAACAGAAGCACACCCTGACATGCTCACAGATTTAATAACCAAATGCATGGTGGCAGAAGAAGTAATGAGTGTTGTGCTCAGTGTACAGTACATACTTATGTAACTACAACATGTAGAAGTGTGCTATAGCATGGAGGAAATCCTGCAGGCTACTTTACTCACATTTATGCTCCAGTATGCATTTTACATAATGTTCCTGAGACAATGTGAAAGGGGTAGTGGTCCAGATACACCGATTATAAAAGCAGTGCCCATTGTGCACTGCATTTTTACTGTCACTGACATGCCCTCTGGCCAGCCTGCTGCTGATGCCTGCTATATTGCCTGCTGTCTCATGTTCCCTTGGGGACTATGGACATTGTTTCCCCCTGTGCATTTGGTTATTGAAGTTGTGGGAATGGTAACACATTCTTCTCTTTGCCCACAGGGAATTTGGAAATAGCCATATTTCTCTGCAGCTGACTGTCACTTCAGCCATATGTCCCCATTCAAATGTACCACAGGGAAATGTCTCGCTGCCTAGGCACCTGAACCTGCATATAACACAAACTGAGATTTTATTCTCTCCTTTTCTTCAAGCATAGCTAAAGTGTGTCTTACTTCCAGTAGCAGCTCCTCAATCAGTAGCATGAACAGGCCTGGGGATAGCGGGCACCCATGTCTGGTCCCCCCCCTCTATCCTTGCCATCACAGATACTCCTCCATTTATCAATGTTTCATGTTCTGGATCTTGATGGATGGCCAGTATCCAACATATGAACTTTTCCCCTACCTGGTTTTGCCTCAGTGTCTTCCATAAGAATTCCCACCTCACTTTATCAAAGGCCTTCTGCAGGTCAAAGAGCAGAGCACAATCACACTTTTCTCTTCCTGCTTCTGTTCCTCCATGTGAATACATTTCCACAGGTCTCACCAGTTTTTGTGTCTTCCTCTCATTTTTGAAGCCATTTTGACCTGCTAGTATTATTTTGACAATACGTCATCCAGTCTTCTTGCCAATACCACTGACAAAGTCTTGATATGTGCATTAATCAAAGAGATAGGCCAATAATTTCCCACTTCCCAGCTTTCTTCTCCTCTTTTATGTATTATGATTATCTTGGCTTACCTCATACTTGTAAATATTTTTGCCAGCGTTCTGTATTACCTTGTATTCCTCCTCCTCCTCTAGGGCCTTCTACATTTTCTCCCCACCCCACTTGTAGAACTCTAGTGGAATTTATCTCTCCCTCCACATTCATCTCTTTCCTCTTGTATATTGCTTTCCTAATCTCATCTCTTGTCAGCCTTGCATTCATTTTGTGTCTTAGTTCTTCCACCAGAATATGTCCCTATATTCCTTCTCGAGTTCCATTCTGAGACTTCTGTCGCTCCCTGATGCTTATAAGTCTCCCTGTAGTATTCCTTGAATCTTTCCATGATTATTTCATCCTCTTCTAAATATTTGCCGTTACATCCCTTTATCCTCTGTACCTCTCTGTCTTCCTGCTCTTCTTGTATTTCTTGGCTAGTTATTTCCCTTGTGCCTCTACGACTGTCCACTATTAGTTCCTCCAACACCGTTGTTGAATTTCTTGCCTGATAACAAGTTTACTCTCTAATTCCATTGTTTTGTCTGATCTGTAGTGCTTCGCTTCTACCTTCATTTCTTCCAGCTTCCTTCTGTACAAGCTCTAGCTCTGTCCATCTCCTCAATCACACTTTTTTCTTTCTTTCTGTACTGATCAGTTTTCTCCTGGCAGTTACCTTGATTCCATCCCACCAGCATTCTTCCAGTCTGCCTCTCTCTTTCATATTGTTCTGTAATGACTCCTTTATTAGTCCTTGTGGTGTTTTCTTGTCCTTTGTCTCCTTCCATTTATAGGTAGCCCAACTCCGCCCCCTTTTATTGTTCTCTGTTATTGCATACTTACCTTAAGTCTCACAGCTGCATGATTTGATATGTGCTTCTCCTATATTTGGATCTCTTCCATTTTTTCCATTACTTTGTTCTTCTCTAAGAACCTGTCTAACTTGCTTCATATACCAAAATGTTGTTTCTGAAAGTGTATTCCACTTTCATTTGGTTACCTTTCCCTTCTTAGATCCAGCCTCCCTCTTTGAAATTCCTTGAGCTAGATTTTGTTTCATCTCTTTGCTGAGCTAGATTTTGTCTCATCTCTTTGCTGAATTCCCTCCTTCCATACAACCCGTCTTTTCTGGGTCTGTGGTGACACTGTAATCTACTCCATTATATCTATTCCTCTCTTCTTGTCTGTGCCCATTTGGCAAAAGCGTTATTGCAGAATCCTTCTTCATCCCTGTTTGGTGCATATATGTTTTCTGTTGCTCAGCGTATACCTTCCACTCTTCCATGCCAGATGATCCATCTACCTATCCCAGTTTTTATCACTTTCATTGCAGTTGTCTGAAGCCCTCTACAAAATACAGTTGCTACTCCCCTCTTTCCTTCCCTCTTCTTTGCTGTCCATTTCCTTCTTCAGGTAGTCACAACACAGTACCCCTCCCCCCCAATCTCTGATTTTCAGTTTTGTTTCTTGTAATAAAAAAATGCCTCTTTCCATCCTTTTTAAATTTTCCTGTATTCTCTTTTTGATAGCATTTGACTAATCCCTCAATGTTTCATGTAATAAACTGTATTGTCCTTGCTGTTTTGTCCACTCTTCCCTTGTTTTCCCATTTGCTGCCATCTGACATAACTTTTCTTCTGGGCCTACCTTTTGAGCTGAGCATTATGTTCTTTGACAGCTGCCTACATTCAGACCCTTCCTTAATCCCCAGGCTCTGGATCCATGCCTTTCGGCTATAGCATATGCGTAGGCAAGCAGCAACTTTTGTTTACTGCAGTTTATTGTATATGAAGTAGCTATGAAAAATATATAGCTTACCTTAGAGCCTTGACCCTATGGCCCCTTGACTGTATTACCCATTATTGCCTTGGAAATTGATTTGTTTTATCCCATTGTCTGCAAATGTTGGTGTTGTGTTCCCTGGGGATTGGTTTGTAACATAAGGATCCCTTTCATTTAATATATCCTTCCTGTACTATCCATAATCACCTGCCTTTCACTGCCCATTCCTTCTACTTATTTATTACTTCTTCCTTTCTATGATCACTTTCAGTAGTCGAGATTTCTACCTCTTTGACTCTGACATCTATCATAAATGTTCTATCAGTTTATTTAATCCTGCATTTGTCCAGCAGTTCATTTCTGAGTTGTCCAAACTACCCAATGAACCATCCAATGCACAATCCTCACATCTCCTTAAAGCTCTTCTTTGTCTGTCTCTGCTTCTGCTTCTTTTCTTGTTTTTGTGCTTAAATCTCAATTGGGAGAGGCTTTTCATTCTTCTGTCCCTCTGATATAATTCTTTCACATTATTTCCACCATCTTGTCTCTTTTCTCATCTCCTTGTGGGTGCCTTTGTGATTTGTTTATTTCTTGATCATCTCTTTTACTGGCATGCTGTCCCTCTACACCTCCTGATCTTGCCCCCCATGGGGTTTTCAGCATCTGACATTGTACATCATCTTCTCTACATTACCTCTTCGACATTTAAGGTTGCTCTCCCAATTCATTTTGGCAGTCAATTCAGATTTTTACTGCCTGTGTATTTCGGCTGTTTGTGATACATTATTTTTAAACTTTTGAACCTCTTCCATATTGTGTAGCCTGACCCATTCCTCTTCCTGCTGTACTTCCAAAATGGCTGGGTATTTCAGCCCTGCAGCTATTCCACTCATGCTTAGCTCATTTAATAGTTCCAGCATATCTTTCCCTCTCTTATAAAGGGTTTCTGAGTAATCCTTGACCAGCTTTGTGAACATCTCTTATTCATTTGCACATTGTTCTGGAGAAACAACATGTTGTTGTTCTTGATTATGTGCACAAAACATAATACCTGGGCAGCCGACAGACTAGACTCTACTGGGTACGTGATTTCAAGACTTGTGTTCTAGGTTGGGAGACCAAGGCTAAGACTTTGGAACTGAGTAAGGAAGGAAGGAAGGCTTCACTTCAACACCACGTATTTGTAAGAATAGTCACTGAGCTTCAGGGAACTAACAATTTAATGGGATGAAGGAGAAATGTTCAGGTGTTTATGCAGAGCATTTTTTTGGAAAATGTTGTCGCAACTTAGTGTAGGTATAATTAATTTTGGTAGTCTAGGGAAAAAGCATCCATGATGCAAGGACTAAATGAACAGCTCTCTAACCAGTTCCATCCAACAGAACATTGTTATTATATAATCACGAGTGACGAGGGAGAGGTTTAGCAATTGTTTTGTTGCATACTCTAGAGTTTGTACACCTGTTTTTATATTTCTTTTATCCTGCATCAGATTTTCAGTGTTTTAGTGCTGGTTCGTTTTGTTGTACATTATATTTTATTGTGAGTATGCTCATGCTTTTTCACTAAACGGCGTTGGATGGGAGGGAATACGCCAGAAAGTCATGTCTGTGAGGGTTGAATAGTGAAAATACTCATTAGAAAATATTCTATAATAAATAAATTGGGAATACACCAAAAAACGATATAATTCTATTTTTGTAAACAGCACTTTTCATAGCGCCCTGGGACAGAATTTCTTAATATCTATTTCTATACCATACTACTCTGAAGACGTTACTTAAGCTAACAACATTTCTGGGTCACCAATGAAAACAGGCACTTGTGCTTCAAGGACTTACTCAAGTAACTTATGAATAAAATAAAATAAAATAATGAAATACCTTCAAAATCGTTCTGCAGACAGAATGCATTGTTATATAAATAATCCATTAAATAGTAGTCTGGAGAAACCTCAAACTTCATTCATGTTAATATGTATAAAAGCATAATGCATACTGAAGAATTTTTATTTTAATCAGAAAAGCTATCGGGAGCATATATGGTTTATCAGTTTCAGTATAAAATATGGAAAATCTATAATGTCCTTTTTTCAAATTTATTTTTAGCTTCTGTGGATAGTATTTGTTAAGGACAATAAAAATCATTTCATGCATTATCTTACTTTATAATTGTTTATGGTCTTTTACCGACAGATTTGTCTCAGTAGATGCCATTACACACACACACACACACACACACACACACACACACACACACACACACACACATGCATGGCTAAACACATATGCGTACTCATACAAACATTGGAAGAGGTGTCCATCAGTGGAGAGTTAAGATGAAATCCTTGTTTTTTGAAGTGTAAAAAAAACCTCAAAATCACTGGCACTGTAGCATTCCTTAATGGAAATGCCCAGCTGTGCTGCAGCTGAAAGACTAGACTTGTTTTCTGTCAGCATGCGAAAGAGGAACCGATGGGAAGCAGATACAAGACAGCTTGAGCAGGAGCCAGTACTAATATTTCTGTCTGATCATGCTTTGCAGTTAAATGTTTTGGTAAGAAGTCTGATGCTAGATATGCATTCCATGCAGTTTACAAAAAACACTCAAGTCAGCTTATCTTCTTAGTTAAACTGTTGCTTAAAAAATCTATTTTTGTTATATATAGTCTTAATCAGAAAATAAAAATAGAAACAACTGTTTCAAGCAAACAGATGTTGACTGAAACGTGCTTATCAAAGTTACAAAAGTTATGCAAAGTCATGGTGAATAAAAAAAGCTCAATTTCAGCAAAGTAACTGCAGTCAGTGATGTAGTGACCATAAATACATTGTGATATTACACTGATCAGGATAAACCAAGCTTGTCATGTTATGCATTTGGTATATGTACCGTGTTTATTGTTCTATGTGGCAGAAGAAAAGGAAGAATATGTTAGGAAAGTGAAAACTTCAGCTGCCATGCCCATTGCAAATTATCCCTGCCATAATACTCCACCGACATTACAGGTTCAGCAGGACAATGAGAGCAGAAACTGTGCTGCCTTTGATGCTTCCTTCCTCGTTGCACCGTACAAGTACTCCGATTACTTCCCATCCTGCACATAGTATTTTAATACTACTACACCTGTCCATTCCCTCTAAATTACTCTGGTAGTACTTCTATGAATATGTTCCAACTAGTAGTGCAATTCAATTACAATCCTCAGCCTGAGAGCATTAATAAAAGCATAATGCTACACTGACACACTCAGGGGAAAGAATAGTTATCAAGGACAGAAACTCACCTGTGTATACCATGCTATCTCACTTTTTCCTGTTTTCAGAAGGGTGCAACTTCAGGCTCATGGGTCATGTTACAGTCATTATTTGTCCTTGAAGCATCTTCTTTTTGCCATTTTTGTCAATGCCACTAATATGCTGTAATGTTTACCAAGGGTGAGTAAGGCTATAATGTATGGTGTGCTAGAAACAGTTATATCCATGAAAGTTTTGTTAGATAAAACACACACACACACACACACACACACACACACACACACACACACACACACACACACACACACATGCACAAATACAGAGAAACCTCTCTACTCAGGCACCATCTGTTGGAATCATAAATATGAAACAGAGGGTTATGAGCAGGTCACTGACCATAACCTGCTTATTATGCATTTGAGAAATGGATGCTAAGAAAGTCACCTCGAGAGCAAAATGTTCTCATATGTTATTATGTCTTCATCCAATCCCCCCCTTATGTATACTGTCACATCCTCCTTGTTGACCATGTCTTTCTTGAAACCATGCTCCCTGTTATCAAGTATGTCCCATCTCCTCATACCATTGACCCACAGTTCTGTTATCCCAAACAACCTGGCCTCATTCTTTACTATACACCTCCGTTTCTGTCATTTTATTTCCCTTGCTTCTGGCATTGCTGAGGACACCCAACTCCAAGCTGTCTATTATTAGTAGTAGTAGCAGCAGCATTTTGTGTGCCCCATTGCCAGTCGTTTCTGCTCTCCTTTTCCTCTGAACTTGAACTGCTGTTGACTTCCATATCATTATGGCTACCCTGTCATCTAGAGCCCTTCTTTCAAGTCTCTTCCTCTCTTTCTTTCATATGTTACCTGTACTGGTAACATCCTTAAGTAAGCTTGAAAATTACATTTTGTTAATTCTGCTGCTTCTGCTAGAAATATGTGTATTTTATTACAAATGTCTCTAATTTCTGCTTGCATATCTTGGTTTTTATAACATTATATCTCTCAGCATGCAGAATACTATAGTTGCTAGTCACTGCAATTTGTATAATTAATGCTATTTTTGCCCTTTATAAGCACAATTCTTTATCTAATGTAGTAAGTCAAAGAAAATTGCTGCAGTTTTACTGTATTTTTCTACTAAATCCAGGTATTCAGACTTTAATTTATTCAAACTGAAAAGACTTATCGACTATATGAGGCATTATATAAAAGGAATGTTCAATGTTCAAACAACAAGCAATAAAATAAAAACTTTAAACAATATGGACAACAGAATTTAATAACAGAGGTACAGTATTTAACAATGATTATCTAAGGTTATAAAAAAGAAACAAGGGGAAACTGCCTACGATATAATTATGAAAATTAATATTTACATATATATACAAAGTGAACTACAGCACTTAGCATATGAATGCATGCCTGCAAGTAATATTGTAAAGAATTATTCTCGGGGTTACAGGTCTGTTCATACATGATGTCGTTTGCCTCCTTATGTATAACTGCAGAATATGGCAAGAAGGAGGTTTGCTCTTGATTAACTTACTCTATTTTTTTTCAGATAGTTTTGTTTTAGACCAAGTTTGTGTGCTTTGTCTAAGTGTTTTTGTCTGCAGAGTAAATCTAACAGTCATATTTGAAGTAGATAGTGATTACCTAGTTCAACAATCCCTGGAATGACACTATGCAGTTAAATTAACTTATAGACTAATCTAAGACTCTCAGATTATTGAAAACGAAAGTAAACGTTTTTAATATCTTTAAAATTAGTAGCTACATTGAAGATGCAACAATAACAATGTTACTTGTCACAGGCGGCAGTTTTTGTCTTGTTCTAACCTGACATATATTTGCTATGAATTGAGGTCTAATTATTAATGAAATACAGTAGCTGAACATGGTAGCTTTGTATTTGCCAAAATAGTGTGACAATTCTACTTAACTTGTGATGAAAGGGGTTGAAGCAAGGCTGCTGTGTACTGACCAACAACAATAAAAACCCAGGTGACAATGATAATCATAGGATCATAGGAGGTCACAAGGCTATCAACCCGGAGGTCATTTCAAGCCTAGCCATTTCATCCCAATGTAATATACTCTAGTCAATACCCAGGAATGTATTTAGTAATGACTGCCTATATCCAGGAGGGTTGTGGGCACTGTCCCCAGTATGAATTTATGATGCCCCATCCACTTGTCCAGGTGACTTTTGAAAAGTGTCATAGAGGTACTCTGCTTCACATGAATTGGTAGTCTATTCCAAAGGCACATCAGTTGCTGAGAGACAAATCAGTCCCCCCAGCATGTCCTATTCAAGTCCCAGGCCATATTTAAGTCCCCAGAATGGGTAGCTCTAGTCCCATTTGATTTATGGATGTGCAACAAATTCATTAGGTTTGGGTATGAGATGGCTCTGTAAGCCAGGCATAAGTCTTCCCTAAGAAGTCTATATGATACTGAGTATACTGACAGGGATTTTAGTCAGTCTGTGTAAGGCAAGTGCTGGAGTCCCTTGATCTTCTTTCTTAGAAATCTCTGAGGTTTCTCCAATTGCTGCACCTCTAAACTATCCTGATTTTCTCAGAATGACTAGATTTTTGCCTCATAATTTTGGTTTGTTCCGTATAAAATTTTGGTTTTCTGGAAATTCACTGGCAAATCATTGAGGATTGAAGTCAGAAAATAATGACAGATAATTCAGTTTCAAACTACATACCCTTCAGAAAATCCATGTTAGTGTAAAACATGTTACTCTATCAACCTTCTAAGTTTCTATGTTTGTAAGAGCAGTATTTAAAAATTGTCCTTTTTTGTACCTTTCTCCCACTCCCCGTATTATTTATGGCTTTGTCCAGATTTCTTGTTCTAACAAGTTGAGCGGTATGAGGATGATGAATAGGATGGACATTAATCAGCATGCTCCATTGTTAGGATGGACATTAATCAGCATGCTCCATTGTTAGGATGGACATTAGTCAGCATGCTCCATTGTTAGGATGGACATTAATCAGCATGCTCCATTGTTAGGGTGGACATTAGTCGGCATGCTCCATTGTTAAGATGGACAATAATCAGCATGCTCCATTGTTAGGATGGACATTAATCAGCATGCTCCATTGTTAGGGTGGACATTAGTCGGCATGCTCCATTGTTAAGATGGACAATAATCAGCATGCTCCATTGTTAGGATGGACATTAATCAGCATGCTCCATTGTTAGGATGGACATTAGTTGGCATGCTCCATTGTTAGGATGGACATTAATCAGCATGCTCTATTGTTCAGATGGACATTAATCAACATGCTCCATTGTTAGGATGGACATTAATCAGCATGCTCCATTGTTAGGATGGACATTAATCAGCATGCTGCATTGTTAGAATGGACATTAATCAGCATGCTCCATTGTTACGGTGGACATTAATCAGCATGCTCCATTGTTAGGATGGACATTAATCAGCATGCTTCATTGTTAGGATGGACATTAATCAGCATGCTCCATTGTTAGGATGGACATTAGTCGGCATGCTCCATTGTTAGGATGGACAATAATCAGCATGCTCCATTGTTAGGATGGACAATAATCAGCATGCTCCATTGTTAGGATGGACATTAGTTGGCATGCTCCATTGTTCGGATGGACATTAATCAGCATGCTCCATTGTTAGGGTGGACATTAATCAGCATGCTCCATTGTTAGGATGGACATTAATCAGCATCCTCCATTGTTAGGATGGACATTAATCAGCATGCTGCATTGTTAGGATGGACATTAATCAGCATGCTCCATTGTTAGGATGGACATTAATCAGCATGCTCCATTGTTAGAATGGACATTAATCAGCATGCTCCATTGTTAGGATGGACCTTAATCAGCATGCTCCATTGTCCTCATGTACTCTAGTCCGGAGAGCCCATGTGCTAAGTAGAAATCTGTATGTTGTATACGGTTTCCTACTTTGGATGTGAATGGCTACACCCCAGGAAAGTGGTTGGGAATTTATCTCTCAACTGTTGAGTTTTGTAGAATGTCCCTGATTTTGCCTTGTATTTTTGCCCTGTTCCTCATAACATTTTTGATTTTCTGGCAAATTGGTGACAGACATTAGGATTTTGCACCTCTCATTGTCAGAAAACAGAAGTTGAAGAAAAATCTGTTGTTCTGTTTATAATTAGAATAACATTTAAAAATTGGCACTGATCTTTGGCCTTTGTTACCCCCCCCCCCTTATCAACAGAGAAGCTGGCACACATGCTTGGAAGGCTGTCATCTTTCATCTGTCATTACATGAACATCTGTGAAGAAGAAGACTTCTGCATAATGTTTAAAGTTTGACAAGAAAGTTTCTATACATTTCTTTGTAGAGGCATAGGGGTATTGTCAGCATTTAGAAAACTAGAACATTGATTTCATACACCAGTTATAAAGCATGCATATGAGACAGATGTCCAATTTCTAAATCTTCAGTTGCCTTCTCCACAACCACACACACACACACACACACGCACACACACACACACACACACACACACACACACACACACACACACACACACATATATATATATATATATATATATATATATATATATATATATATATACATATATATATATATATATATATATATATATATATCTATGGGGTCTACTTCGACCCATCAAAATTACATTTTATTTTAGATAACCAAGTCACAAAGCACTCCTAATAACCTTCAAAACACCAATTGAACTACGAGTATCTATCAGCCTATCAAAATTTATAAAAGCAAATATGACCCAATCAAATTTCAATATGGCTGCTATACATACTAATAAGGCAGCTTCATTACACCAGAACTCACTATGCTCATAGAAACGAAAAACAAAAAACAAGAATGCTTAGCAATTTCTTCTCTGCTTTAGACTGATTGGTTGAGATGGTTGTTCCAATTGGTGGCGTTGAGAGGATGACAACTTTGATAGGTTGAAGTATTCATTAGTTTGGATAGGAGCTTGTAGAGCAGAGCAGCAATACTATTGGACTGTTTAGTACAATGGGTTGAAGTTGACATCTTTTACACCTACTATGGTAGGGATTGTCTTCTGATTTTGATGAGCTGTGATAAACAGAGGGTTTATTTTACTGTCTATGATAGGTTAGTTGTTTAGTTTGCTCTCTATTGGTTCAGATTGTAATCTGAATTTTTAATATTTTTAACATTCTTTGCATTTATTGATTGATTGTTTTTGTAAAATTATTGGATGAATTTTAATGGTTTTGTATTTAAAATGTGTATCAAAACTGTGCTTTTTAATGGTCTGATGAAGCGACAATATGTCGTGAAAGCACTTATCACATTTTATTTCATTTTGCATTAATAGTTTTTCATCTCCTTCATAACCGTGGTGTTTTATGGTTTATTTTCTTATCTTATCTTATCAGCAATATCCTTCTTATTAGCAATCAAAAAATGTATCATGTTACAAAACACTGCCAATTCTGATATCTTATAAGTCACAAACTTGGTGGTAAATGAAACAAACAAACAAAAAAGCTAAATTACTCCTACAGTCTCATATCTTTTTGATTAAGTAGGCTTCTCCCTTCTACTCTGTATACTCACTAAATTAGGAGTTGAGCCAAAGACCATTGGTTGATTTGTTAGTTACCTTGCCAGCTTATGGCAGACTGTAAAACAGTGCAATGCATCAACAAGCAGTATTTCATTAAACCATAGCATGCCAGAAGGCTCATTCCATGGACCACTACATTTCACAATAATTGTTAATGATATGAAGGCTTCTTGCCATGTTACCATTCTGCTAGTACACTAATGATTCCACACCACTTAACTCAGACTGAATCATTTCCACAGTAAGCTACATCATGCACTTAAGTGACTGACTGCTGGCAATGACTAATCAAGACCAAATGGGTACTAAAGGCCTTCAAGTCAGACCAGCTACAATGCAGCACAAATGTCATCTGACCCATAACATTGTCTAGCAAACTCCAGCACTCCTTGTGGGATCAGCATTGCAGTGGGTCAGGCTTTCTTCCTTCCCACAGAATGGGTGAACCAGCATCAGCCACTCCTTCACTCCCTACTGCCTGGCTCTACCACTCTTTTTGTGCTGCCCCTAGAACATGGGTCATCTGGGACATATTTTATTCCATTATATCACGGAGGAGGGGAACCTTAATTGCTGTTTGTGTTCATTCAAACTGCTTGCTTATTTCTTTAACCATATCAGCCAGCCTAACAGTCCCAGAGTACCTTCACCTCATTTTCCTTTTTTTCCCATAATATCAACAATGATAGATCTATTTTAGGTATTCTAACCAACAAACTAGTTATTATCCTAGTTTTCCTACACAATGATAATCTGTCAGTATGTACGCAACAGTTAAATTAGATGTATGATATTTTCTACTTAATTTATTGTCCATCTCTAGATACATATGCTTAATGTACCCTCTTAGCCTATTCACTCCACACATAGAATCTGCACATGTTAATTACTGCTCCTTATGAATGCTATCATCTGACTTGGTAGTTTGGTTTTCGTATATTGCTTACATAAGCTCTTCTTCACACTACTTTTTATAGCTTCCTAGCCTATTTTAAATTCCCTGTCAGTAAAACCAGTTAATAAATAATTGATTTGAACTTTGCTTGCAATGTAAGCAAAATATGCTGGTGAGACAGATATGTAACTCAAAGGATCCTCGTGCTCTGGAATATGCTCCCCATCCATGTGAAGCATAATCCATCCCTAACTCTTTTCATACATAACCTTGACCATTGGCTGGGAAATAACAAATTCACCCCCCCCCCGGCTGGTCCCCATGTTTCTTATAGACAGAGGTGAACAGCAAATATTCCCTAGATAACGTTGTATGGATAATCATAAATTCATCCTCAGGCTGGCCCCCAGGTCTCTTACAGACAGGGGCCAACAGTAAACATTCCCTGACTAACATACCCCAAAATAATGTTTAGCAACCTCCTAACTACCATACCCTCCTAACTACCATATCCCTCCTAACAAACATACCCCCTCCTCCCAATTAAGGCACGCATGTTACCAGGGGATGCAGTTAGGCTGGGTTGAGTGGTCATTAGCCTAGTATACAGCTATGAACCTATGAACCTAAATGGATAAAGCAGAATAAGAACAATGTTGTTATGGTTTGTTAGAAATAAATCCTTTTTTTTTATATTTTCCAAGTCTAGTAGTACAGGTTTAACAATGCTTACTGTGAGGGCACCCCTCGAAAAGATGTTAGTCAAGATATAGTGCTCACTCTTATTGTGTTATAATATTTTAGACATGCTATAATAGATGGATGGGTTTCTGTGCTTGGTTTTGGCACTCACTTTCTGTTTTTATTTCCCCATTATTGGATGGGGTAAATACCAGTGAATATCAATGAATTTCCTCCAGCAGGAGGTTTGATTTGGGCGTTTATGTGGCGGATGTTAATTTTGGAATCTTAACCTCAAAGTGAATTTCTTTTTGCTTTGTAAGTGTGATTGAAATATACTTGTACTTTTTGCAGCATTGCCAGCGTTCTGTTTAATACTGGTGCTATTCTTTGTGAAGTGCTTTTTTGATAACCACTCCTTTTACACTGAATTGTGGTTATTATTATTCCCCTCTTTTTGTTGGTTTTACATTATTACTATCATCCGTGCAGAAATGAGCTGCTTTGGATTTTTTGCTCTTCTTGAGGCGTTAGTAGTGGAAGGTTTTCAGAGCTTATTCAAGTTGAACGGCTGTTATTATAAGATCTTCTTCGACTGCTGGGTTGACTTCATCATCACTGTGAATTTCCAGTGCTCTTTATGTGGAACTGTCACCGGTATAAGATCTTCTTTGACTGTTGGGTTGATTTCATCAGTATTTCAATGTAGTAAGAGGTTCCGGTTGCTGCTTCATCATCGTTTTGGCGGACAATATTTTTGATTACGGTATTATCCATAAATGAGAGGATTGAAGGTTCCTTATACACTGGGATTCATTTTGGGACTGACTTTTGGTGTGTGCAATATATTTTGTGAACTCTACTGTTATTTAATCATTTTGCACTTCTACGATCGTGTGTAGGCCTTATAGGCCAGTGGTTTCTTTTTCTTGGGTAAAGTAATCTTTACTTCTTAAAAGCAATTAAAGGAACCATCTTTTTATAACTGGTGGGATTTAGATCTTTGGATTAGCCAGTTATGGACATTTTGTGCTGCAGGTGTTTGATTATTTTGTGTATATCACCGGCCAGTGAATACAGGGACTAGACTTGTCTCTATATGTGTGAAACATTTGACATTGGGAATACATTTTTCAACTATTACAAGGCACTGAACAAACCATTAACTAACCATTGTACTGGGTTGGTATAATTTCAATTATATATTGACACTTTTTGTTATATGTTCATTATCATATTGTGGAAATTATGAGATTGTCTGTTTGAGGAAGTTTGTTTTTGAGCAGTTGTAAGACATAAACAACATTCACTGTATATGTAAATATTGTGGAAATCATATATGTGCATGTATTGTATGTTTTTCTTCAGTGTTGCATACTTGATTGTGTAGGTTGTTTCAACTTACAAGGTTTTGTTGTTTATGTCACATTTATATGTGTTGTATAGTGCATGCACTTTTCATTTGACTTCAATTGAACTTTCTATATGGGTTTATATATATATATATATATATATATATATAGATAGATAGATAGATAGATAGATATAGATAGATAGATATAGATAGATAGATAGATATAGATATTGTATGCAGCCCATTTCATTCTTTTTTCTGTTGGTTGTAGTTAGAGACATTTGTTATATTGATGGGATGGGGCATTAACACTCAAAACTGACTACTCCTTTCATGATATATGAGATCTGCCTTCCTTACATTTTGGGCTACCCTGCTCATTCATTTGGTTGGCAAAAAGTCCCATACTTAATTATTTATCTATTGATAAAGTGCATTATTATTTATTTTCAAATTTAAACATATATATATATATATATATATATATATATATTTATATATATCATGGATCTCATTAATATTCTGAAGGGATTATCAGCAGATAAAGAGGACATTCAGGTATTTGGGTTTGCTACTCAAAATATGGAAGCTAATCAGGGTGAAAACCCTTCAGATGTATCATGCAGTTCTATTTTTGATCAGCTTTTTAAAAATATGAAAATTCTTAGGAATTGTGTATGGCATCTAAAGCTCTTTAAGGCATATTTGGAAAAGGGTATTATACCTAGGGGGTTGAGAATCTGCATTAAACCTTTGGTGGGTCAACCTGATGATTTACTCTTAACAGCTTGATCTGAAATCCAACAGAATGCGTCTATGCAATTCGTTAAAACATTGTATGCATATTATGAACATAGAATTTATATTTACATATCAGAAGTGACCAAGATTTGTGAAAAAGCCAAACAATATGAGGGTTTGCCAATATATAAAAATTGTTTTGAAAAACTGAGTAGGGAAGTTACAGTTTGAGCAAGAGATGAAGGAAAGAAAAATACGAAAATTTAACAGGGATTTAAGGGATTACAATCTGGGGAAGCCTTTTGACTATGTTAAGAGTGTGAAGTTTGTTAAAAATGACCCTTCTCAATTAGGTCAAAAGAGAAAAAGAAGGAAGTCGATTCTGAAGAGGACAGTGACACCACTAGTGAGGATTCGTCCTTATACACTGATACAGAAAGAGAAAGACAGCAAACATCACCAGCCCATAAAAAACTTGTTCTTTTTAACAAGCCAGTCCAACACAGGTTATTTATTTAGTCCCTTTATCAACAGAAAAAGGAGGAGGGGGGCTGAAAACATAAGTTCAGACGGATCTTTGGAAGCAGTACTGAATCTTTTGAAACCAAAGTAAATTCTCAAAATAATGTTCTTAATATTTCATCTGTTGTTTTGTCAGATTTAGGTTACAGGATACTTAATAAAGGACTGAATTTTATTCCTGGATTTTTTGTGTCTGACAATATTTTTGTGGAGGATCTGTATTCGTTTTGCAGGTTATTAAATCTCAAACTGCCTTTCCATGATGATAGTGTTGATGGTGGAATCTCTACTCTACTGGCTTTAAGTTTTGCAAATCTACATTTGTCCCACCAATGAATAAAAATGTAGATATTTTTCAAAAATGTACTTTGAAAGAATTTCACTTTGGTTCTTATCAGAACAAAAATCATTTTCCTCACAACTTAAAGGTACCAGAAATGGAAGCTCTAGATAGGCTTAGGAATAATAAAAATATAGTTATTATTCAAGCAGATAAAAGTGATGCCACAGTGGTGATGAACTGCTTGATGTATGTAGAAGAAGCAGACAGACAGTTGCAGGATGCCAGATTTTATATGGGTGTGCCCATTGACCCTACACATAGGTTCAAAAAGGAGATATATGAATTTTTGGAAATTGCAGTTAGTGAAGGAATCATCTGTAAGAAAACATTATTTCATTTAAAAGTGAATGATTCATTACCACAATATTTATATCTTCTTCTGAAGATTCATAAGAACGTCAATAAACCACCCGGGAGACCTATAGTATCTGGGAATGTTTCCCTCACCGAACCACTCTGCTTATTTGACCACATATTTAAAACCTTTGCTAAAGGGTGTTAGGGCACATCTGCAAGACACCCCAGAATTTCTTAATATTATATCTGACACTCAGTTGGAGCCAGGTTAGTTAATGTGCACTCTGGATGTGACTTTTTTACACACCAGTATTCCACATTGGGCAGGGTTGTGTGCCCTGGAGTATTAGTTGGATAAAATTCCATTATACAGTCCAGGATTTAACACCTTTCTTTTGTGTTTGCCAGAACATGTCCTCATTAAAAATGTATTCTACTTTAATAGTAAATGTTATTTACAACTGAAGGGTACAGCTATGGGTGCATCTTTTGCACCCATATATGCTGATTTATTTATGGGTTATCTTGAACAGATGATTATTTATGATAGTAGTCACAATCTATTCCTTGATGAAATAGATATTTGGAGACTTTTTTGGATGACTGTTGGGTGGTGTGGAAATCGGATTGAGTATATTTACATGAGTTTGTTCAATATTTAAATGAAAACAAATGGGGTATCAAGTTTACAGTAAATTATGATCCGGATTCCATTTCATTTTTGGATGGGAATTTATACAGACAGCAGGATGGTATGTTAGCTAGTTCTGTATTTAGGAAACCTTTTCTCTCCAGTACATTGTTGCATGCCTCCAGTTGTCACCCTAAACACATTATCAACAATATCCCTAAGTCCCAATTCATGAGGATTCATTGTATCTGCTTTAACACATAAGATTATGCACATTTCAACCAAGATTTAAACAAACATTTTAAAGAATGTGGTTACCCCTTCAACACAGTTGGTCAAAACTAGTAAGGCGGTACAACAACTTAGTAGAAGTGACCTACTTAAATATAAAAACATATAAATCAGGATCATAATCCAAAAATTAGGTTTACTACAAGCTATGGCAGGAATTCTCACTATTTTATAGACTTAGTGCAACAGCACTGGGAGATTTTATTAGCTGATGAAAGACTGACTGACTTGTTGGATGATAGATGTCCATTTTCATTTCGTAGGGGTAAGACCTTGGGCAGCCATTTTAGTCACTATAAATGTAATATGCCATCAGATAATTTGTCACAGGTTGCATTGGATTGCACCAGGGTAGAGGGTTGTTTCCCCTGTGGCCACTGTTCAAAACAAGGAATTCACTAGTAAAAACACACCAATGATTTTTTTAGTAAATACTTTTTCCAGTTGCAGTAGTGACTGGATCACATACCTTGTGGTATGTACTTGCTCGACTTTTTATATTGGCCAGATCTCTAGACCCATAGCTCTCAACCTTCCATTTCCAAAATGAGGAACACTAGCCCTCATAATGTGGAACAAATGGGCAAAATGTGGAACACATACTAATGTTTTACTAACAACTTCAACTAGGAAGGTCATATGAAGGTTAAAATATGCTGGTTTTACTTATAAAGAAGATCTTTTAATGAATTAATATGATTCATTTCTATTTACAATGGATTTCACTTAAACAAATTCCTAACACTGAATGTGTGACAGAGTCTTTCAATGTGGAACTTTGAGGGAACTTCAAGGAACATGAACTTTTTAAGACCCCAAATGAGGTACGTTCCTCATAATGAGGTACACTTGAGAGGTAGGTCTAGACCTATGAGACTATGTATATCAGAGCATCTTAGTAATATCAAATATAAATATTCCACAAATGCCCTATATGAACACACTATTATCCATACTTCTGCCAGTTTTAAATTTATTATTATAGATAAAATTTTGGGTGATAGATGTTATAAGACTGGTTGGCACAACATCCTTAATAAAAAGGAGAAAATCATGGATTGTGAGACTGGGTAAGATTATTTCCACCTGGTTTGAATGACCATTTGTGAAATTAATTAACATTGCTTAATTAACTATTCAATTTCTTTGTGATCTATATAAAGTGTGGTTGACTGCAGTTAATATGTTACATTGATAAAGGCCTTTGGGTCAAAACTGGTCTGTTGACTGTGGGTTGCCTTTAATAAAGTCTGTTTTGTCCCATCCAAGCTGGTGCTGGCTGTTCTTTGTGTTCTGAAATTGCCTTTTGTGCCTTTGCACTGGCTGTCCATGCAGAACTATAGTTGTTTGGATGTTATAATAGATAACTATTCTCAGATTCTGACAGTTTGCATTGTGTACCTGTCAAAATGGAAAGCCCTACCATGAAGATACCTTAATTTTGTCACATGAATTATATTACACTGTTTCTGATTCCATACCACAGACTTTTGAACATTCACATTTATCTATTTACCTATCTGTATATCTATGTCTGTCTATCTATCTATTTGGTTGTTTATCTGCTTCTTACTTACTTATATATGTTTGCTTATACACTTTTTATTTGTTCATATCACATTTTATTTTATTTTAGCTTATCTGCATTTTGTTAACCAAGGTAGCCCTATTGTGCAAATGCCACTTTCAGACTGGACCTACAAATTTAATTAACCCATTCAAGTATGTGTATATGGACAAATGTCAAAGTGTAAGGAGAATATTCTTGGCTTTATGTGTACAATGGACTTTGGCTAATTAGATTGTGATGTGTAGCAGGCAAAGGTGAATGTAATGTGGATATACAACACTGTGAAACCACAGATTGTGACAGTAGGAATCTTCAAAGTCAGAGCACTTGCCACACTTGATTTGTAGAGGGTGGCCTGTTCCCACACAGATAAATCATTCTTGCTTCTCAGTGAAACTTGTGGGAATCTTCATTTTTCCAATTCAAAAGTTCATCATTCAGGTCTTAAAATGAAAGATGGTGATCATATGAAAAAAATGTAACTCCAGAAGTCAAAAAATAAATATGTTCACTGAAACAAAAGCAATAACAGGTTATTGTGTAAACCTGTGCTGTTACATACCTCGTGGTTACAGTCTTAATGGACATGATGGAGACATATGCATAGGTGTAGGTGTTCTGCTTAATACAACAAGCACACTAGTTGAGCAAGGTACTATAGTACTGGAATAGGGTGATATTAACCTGGTATATTCTCCAAAGAGACTCATGCAGTTTTCATTAGGTGAAGTTTCAAATTCAACCCACCACAATGTATGGAGAGATTTTTCACCTGCCTCAAATGGAAATGCCAGTCTCCTTCCCCTCCATGAGACATTTTGTGTTGACAGTGAACCACATGTGGTGGTCCTACCTCTGTCAATATCCTGTTCCTTGGTCTTGGCATACAGTATCATTTATTTAATTTATTTATTTAACATTTGTTTACTGGGAAATTTCAACTGGGCCAGAGCCCATTTTCAACGAGGCCCTGGGAGAAATGCTCCAGATGCATGTCTTTGGAATGTGTGAGAAAACTGGAACACCTAGAGGAAACCCACACAAATGCAGGGAGGACATGCAGACTCCACACAGAAGGCACCCCAGCTGCAAACCGAACTGGAGAACCTGTTGCTGTGAGGCAGCAATGCTAACTGCTGCATCACTGCACTGCCTACAATCATATCACTCACCCTCTGATGCTCCTATACTGTTGTCTTTTTATGGCATTCCATGGCATTGATGTCCTGCACCACTCCATGTAACACCTTGTCTTGGAGTGTCCTATCTGCTTTACCTTTGGGATAAACATGTCATGTGTACCTGCACAAGTGTCTATAGCTCTATTGTGGTGACCTATTTCAGACATCACCGTTCCTTCATTTCCATGACAGAAAGTGTGCAGCTGTAAGCAACATGCATATATTAGTGAATATTTGCATATATCAGTCTGGTGAGGCATCAGTAGTCTCACCACTATCAGCTTGATTCTGTTTGTTAGGAACAAACCTGTTTTCAACTGTGCTGTAAACCACTTACACCCTCTCCCATACAAATGGCAGCAATTAGCATGGTGCCACAGCTCACCTTCCAGCATCCCCTGCGACTAGCAGATGCTGATGGTCTCAGTGCAAATTGTTAAGTGTGTTAGGGAGAGCTCTTCCACCAGCAGGATCACAGCCTGACATGCCCTTGTGTTCAACACACTCACAGGGTTAAACTCCCTCCATCAAGAAAGTAGTGTGACATCACATGCCCTTGTGCTCTATCACCACACATACTCCACTGCTGGTATGTGGTTCTGTGGCTTCGATGCCACCTTTGTCTGCATCCCACAGTCCCATGGTCCATTACCAGTTTTCCTGTTGGTTGTCAGTATGACTTTATGCAAGCAGTTATGCCTGACAAGGTGTGTGTTATTGGAGAAATAATGACTCCAACAGTGTTGTGAGGCCTGATAGCACAAGTGTAAAAAAAGATAGCTTTTTACTTTTTTTCTATCCAAGTTTCACAGTAGCTTAATATGCTATCATGAAGCAAAGTAGCAGAGTACTTTTTTTTTAACTGGGCATTAAATATTCATTAACACCCTGCTGGAGAATGTCCATTCTCCAATCAGGGTGAAGGTGTATACGCTGCCTAATTTCTAAGCCAAAATAACCCATTATCCAGTTCTGTAATTCAGTTCCTGCACAGCTTGTGGTGCAGTTGGCATCATAGTGTGCAGTTATGCCATAACATGAAACATTATCAACTACAGTCAGCACTGTGACTTCCCACCATTGGACCAGTGATCAAGGAGCCTCAATCCTCACCACTGACAACAGTGGGGGACATACACTGAGAGGATGACAAGTGCACACACAGTATTTCCAGCTGCAGCTTTCTGCATCAAGTGTAATTTCCCTTAAGAGTGCACAGAGACCACAGTCAGTCTGGGGCTGGTTTCTCCCTCTTTCTACAAATCCCTAATAAGACTCCCCACTGGCACAACTATAGAGTTGAGATCTCAGCTGAGTGGCCAAGCCAAGACTGCCAGCACCTTCTCTGTCCATCCAGTGCTTCGGGTCCCTGCCCAAGTAGCTGACAGACACACTCTTTGAAGTTTGATTTACACACACACACACACACACACACACACACACACACACACACACACACACACACACACACACACACACACCAGGGAAAGATTGGCACAGGTTTACTAGCTAGCTGTGCTGCCTGATGCTGGGTATCATGCGGTGCCTAAAATGAGGCTGAGTGCAAAGGCATACCATTTTCCCACCTCACTCTGATCTATAAAGTGTACACTGCCTCTTCAGGTGCTATTTTTTTCAGGGTACCCACCTAGTATAGCAGAAAACAAACATTTTTCTGTACCTGAAGCACAAGGACTATAGGAAGTACTTTCTGGGAGACTGTAATAGCACAATGTATAAGACCAGTACTTGGTACCAGCTGGCCAGAGCACTAAGTGATGCTACTGGTATCATCCAGCCTGGCGGCAAGTGTCTTCATGGGTACAGCAACCTACAGAAACACCAACTCAACCAACTCAGTTAGTAGGAGTCAGAGATTATGGAGAGAAAGAAAGAGAAACAGCAGCAGAGTAAGAGAGAGAGACAGAGAGACAGGGGCAGAGACAGGGTGAGAAAGGGAGCGAGCGAGAGAGAGAGAGATACAAAGTGACTGAGAGAGACGGAGCAAGTGAGAGAGAGAAAGGGAGTGTAAAAAAGAGAGAGAGTGTGACAGAGAGAAAGAGAGAGAAACAGAGACAGAGTGAGATGGAGAAAAGAGAAAGAGACAGAGAGGGAGACTGAAAGACAGAGACAGAGTGAGAGAAAGAGAGAGAAACAGACAGAGAATGTGTGTCAGAGAGAAAGAGAGTGAGATGAAGAGACAAGCAGAGTGAGAGACAGAGACAGAAAGGGATAGAGAGAGAGACAGGAGACTCAGAAGAGAAGAGGAGAAGAGAACAGAAAGATTTTTGAGAGAGAGAGAGAGAGAGAGAGAGAGAGAGAGGTATTTTATGGAGAAAGAGCAATATTTTTTTGAATGACAGAAAGCATTTTGTGAAAGTACTATGTAGTTGCTTTGCAATGGCTTGTTCTGACTGTAGCTGTCTGTTTTTGCCTTTTTTTTAGGGCTGTATTGAACTCAGTACCGTCTTTTCCTGTGTCTTACAGTGCAGGAAGTGTTGACCTTAAATCATGAGACATGCCTAAGGAGGTGGAAAAGGCTCTTCAGATAGCTGGATAAGCATTGTAATTAATCATACATTATTTAAGATAACTAATAATGTGTCATTTATTTGAGAAAAAATGTACTGTCTTGTTTTTTTTTTTTCATTCTGTTTTCTCTCTATCTCTCTCTCTCTCTCTCTCTCCCTCCCTCCCTCTGTATGGAGTCAACTGTGCTGCAAAAAGAGGTTAAGGAAGCCACCCGAGCTCATACTCGCCAATGTGCCTGTTGCTGGGTCACCAGTGGCACCCAGGACTGCCTCCCTGCAAACTGATTATGGTCTCATAATGAGAGGTGACATGGAGCACTCACTGGTGCCCTCTTTGAGCAACCGTCTGGTTGGGATCAGAGACTTTTCACCTAAGAGTGTTGTTGAAGAGATTTTGGCCAGTCTATGTGAAGTTGCTGATAATGGCAAACATGGGTCAGCAGCTAGATACTTATACTGGTAGCCTGCAGTGTCTCCTTGTGTGACTAATTCAGTCACACAGCCAGATACCTAACCATCAAGTCACCAGACACATTGTTACCCTAGCTGTCCACAAGGGGGGATAACTGAATTCTGAGTGGGCTCTCCTCTGAAACAGTCTGTTAGTCTCCCCATACTCCATCCTCTCCCCCATCATGATGATCCTCCCCTTTATGCCTCACTCCTCAAGCCCAGTTTGTAGTCCAATACTCCCCATCACTAACTGTCCTCTTTGTGCCTGTCTATGTCTCTCCACTGATGCCATCTGCTTTTGTGTCCCTACCTCCCATGACTATCTCTATGCTCACTTTGTGTTGGCTTGTCTGACCCTGCTGCCTTCAATATTCCCTTCTTCCTCCTGACACATGCTCCTTGTATCAAGAAGGTATCTCCATCCACCCTTCTTGAAAAAAAAATGGAAGATAGACACCTCTCCCTCAAAAAAATGCAATGTCCACCCCCCCCCCCCCCATCATCCCCTTTGGATCCCCATGTATTTGTTCCTCTGATTGCTCATACACCTTTAGGTTCCCCTTGTATTTGTTCCTCTGATTGCTCATATGCCTTTAGGTTCCCCTTGTATTTGTTCCTCTGATTGCTCATACACCTTTAGGTTCCCCTTGTATTTCTTCCTCTGATTGCTCATACACCTTTAGGTTCCCCTTGTATTTGTTCCTCTGATTGCTCGTACACCTTTAGGTTCCCCTTGTATTTCTTCCTCTGATTGCTCATACACCTTTAGGTTCCCCTTGTATTTGTTCCTCTGATTGCTCATACACCTTTAGGTTCCCCTTGTATTTGTTCCTCTGATTGCTCATACACCTTTAGTTTCTCTTTGTATTTGTTCCTCTGATTGCTCATACACCTTTAGGTTTCCCCTTGTATTTGTTCCTCTGATTGCTCATACACCTTTAGGTTCCCCTTATTTGTTCCTCTGATTGCTCATACACCTTTAGGTTCCCCTTGTATTTATTCCTCTTGGGGCTGTCCGATCTTCATTTTCCTCCTCAGTTCAGTAAAAACATGAGTTGGCACCTTCATGAGCTGACCTTATGAGGTTTACTTGCAGTGACTGTATTTCAGCTTTGAGGTACTTCATGGCACATATGAATAACAATAACATTAGGCACACCACCTTATTGTGTTTCTCTTCTCAGTCACTTGACCTTATAAACAAGGTCACTGTAGTTGTGCTCTGTCTCCCAGGAACATGATTGCTATAATGTTTTATACAATCTTTATCGTGGTATGCAGGCACTGTGTTAGCAGCACACAAAACACTAATTCTACTATGATATTCAGATTTCTCAGAATACCTCCCCACAGACTTGCATTTTACTTTAAGAAAATGGATAGATCACCATGTGACAGAATTAGAGAACATTGAATGACTACTGTCTATTGAAAAACGAAGTTTATAGCTGCTGAGAAAATAACATTGGTGGACAATGTCTTTTATACACTATCACCCTTTCAAGGATGATGAAAGCAAGATTTTTAATATATTTGTTTTGAGTATGCATTTTACCCACAGAACTGGGACAGTGTATTGTTACTAATTTTGCTCCTCATACACCTGTAAAAAATATAACTGATAATTGTTCTTTGTGGGCTGACAAACAAGGCTGTTGGGTCCCATTCTTACATCTTTTGATGGAAAATTAAGTAGAAAAATTAAAGTCAGACTAAGATAATTCAGAATGGCATTCTATACTTTATAATAAAGAAAACAAATGCAAATCCACATCTGATTCTGAAATATAGTACTTTACATTAAATATTTTTTACTAATAAGGGTTACCAGTAGACTGAAAGGGTAATTGTAAATAGTTAACATAAAAATAAAATATATAAGAAAAATTAATTGTGTAAAATCTTACCATAACCATAGATATCCTTCTCTTCCATGTTGCAGTATTCTCACATGTGGCATCTTCTGCCTGAGGGCAACCGAATATCCGGGTCATCTACCAAAGCTTAAGTCTGGTTGCTGTAAGGTGCGTGGGACGTCACACGCAGGGCCATAGACCGTGGGCCATAAATGTGACATCTGCATGCACAGACCTCAACAATTACTGCCCAGTTTGACAATAGTCTGAGGATAGATGAAGGATGCCATCCAGATAGGAGAAAACAAAGTCTCTTCAGGGGGTTAGTAGGGAGGGATTTAATACTGCAACATGGAAGAGAAGGACATCTATGGTTATGGTAAGATTTTACGCAACTAATCTATGTCCTTCTATTCTCATGTTGCAGTATTCTCACATGTGGGAGTGTACCACAGCTCATGCAGAGAAAAGGGTGAAGGAAGAGGTGGCAGTCTCCAGGAATCCATTGAGGATGGCTTTAGCAAATCCTGCCCTGGCTCTGGAGATGTTGTCCAATTTGTAATGCTTAGTGAAAGTGTGACCATGTGGCTGCCTCTAGGATAGAAGCTGTAGCTAGGCCTTTGAGGAAGGTCCCTGAAGAGGTCACTGCTCTAGTGGAGTGAGCCCCAACTATGTGGGGCAACTCCTTACCATGGAAAGTGTAACAGGAGGATATAGTTCTGCATATCCGGGAGGATATAGTCTGTTTGGATACAGCTTTCCCCATGGCCCTGGGGTGAAAGGATACAAAGAGTTGGTTGGACATTTTAATGCTCTTGGTCTTATCAAGATAAAACCTCAGTTGCCTGTGAACATCTCCTAGCTGAGATAAGGGCTACTAACAAGACAGTTTTCCAGGTGCATATCATTAAAGTGGCAGAGACTGCCGGTTCAAAGGGGACAGTCATAGGTTTCTGAAGCACAAAGTTCAGGTCCCAAGGAGGAGGGATAGGTTTCCTTGGTGGTCTGATGTGTGGAGGACCCTCTTAAGAAAAAGTTTTACCTCCAATCTAGATAATAATGGGGGATCCATGGGTAAGCAGGCTGAAATGGCTGACAAGTGGACTTTCACTGAAGAATATGAAAGTTCTGATTTTAGGAGCTCACACACATAGGCCAACACTAGAGGTACATCCACTTGGAAGGGGTCTAGTTGCCTTTGAAGACACCATTTGGATAACCTTTCCTATTAGCTAAATAGGATCTCCAGGTAGTGGGTTTCCTGGCCTCCCTGAGGGCAGATAGCACATCTTCTGAATATAGGTGTCTGAAAGGGATCAGAAGTTTATCACCCACAGGGTAAGACTGAGGGTTTGGAGATGAGGGTGGATGAGGGATCCCTTCTATTGTGTGAGCAGATCCACCTTGTGAGACAACTTGTGGTGACTGCTTTTAGCAAGAGATGTCTTGTGGGAGGATAGCCTTTATCAGATCTGTCCTTATCCTGTAGCCCAAGACGATTTGGTCTTGGGATGAGTTAGGGAGGACTTCAGTAGGTTCAGGGTAAAACCCAGACTTCCTAGGAGAGTCATAGTGAATTTCAGGTATGCCTGAAGAATACTTGCCTCTTCTGCTTGTATGAGGAGGTTGTCCAGGTAAGAGAAGACCAGTACCCCTTTGTCCTGCAGAAGGCTGGTGCTGGAGCAAGACACTTTGTGAAAACCCTTGGTCCAGTGGACAAACCAAAGGGCAAGGCAGTAAACTGATAGTGCGAGGATGGCACAGCAAAGTGTAGAAATCTCCAGAAGTCAGTGTGGATGGGAATATAGAGGTATGTCTCCTTCAGGTCCAGAGTGGTCATGAAGGCCCAAGTTGTCAAAAGTGGAAGAAGGGTTTGCAGGGATAGCATGCAGAAAGAAGGAGCATGCAGGATGGGCTTTAGAAGGCACAGGTCCAGTACTGGCCTCCAAGGGCCCTCCTTTTTTGGAACTAGAAAGAGTCTGGAGTAAAACCCTTGACCCTCTTGTCTTGTTGGGACTTTCTCTATGGTGCCTTGAGATATTAAATCCTGAATAACCTGGGCTATCAGGTGGGATTGTTTTATTAGAGGTAGGGATATGCCTCTTGGAGTAGGCTTTTCTTGCCAGGTCATAAAGTACCCTTTTTCCACTAAAGACAGAACCCAGCTGTCTGAGGTTATATGTTGCCACAGGGGGAAACAGTGAGAAAGGTGGACAGAAATGGGGAGATGGTGGGGGGTATTTTGACAGTCACGCAGTACTTGGCCTGTCTGGAAAGGACTGCCTGGGTGTAGATTGGGAAGAGGTAGTTCTGGTGGATGAGGGTTTTCTGGTCCCTTTCCTATGCTTTGAAGAAGAAGAAGAAGAAGGAGCAGGTGCCCTTCTAACAAAGCTGGTTTAGCTGGGTAGTTCCTGTAAAACTTAGGATACCAGCAGATGTTTCAAGTCCTACAGTTCCTTACTTTTTTCTTGCAGACTTTTGAACAGCTCTGCAGATTGCCTGCCAAAGAGGAACTTGTTGTCCAGTGGGGCATCAAGGATCTTGTTCTTGAAATCGTCTGGCAGGAGTTGAAGCCTGAGCCAGAAATACCTGTGTAACACAGAGGCAGATGCAGCTGATATGGATAAGGCTTCAGCAGCATCATAGCTGCATTTTCTGGAATGCCTGGCTACCTGTACTACTAAAGAAAGTTTTAAGGCAACTTGAGGCTTATTAGGGGAATCAGGCATAGAAGAGAGCAGGGTATATGCCTGGGAAACAAGGTCTAGGGTGTACTTTATCATATGAGTTTGGTAATTGATTACCCTAAAGGCCAGGGTAGAGGAAGTATAGATCTTTATCCCCAGTTTGTCCATCACCTTACCATCCTTGTCAGAAGGCAGTAAAGAAGAAGATGGAATTTGCCTTGATTGCTTATCAGAAGCCACAGCAATAACTGCAGGATCTGCCATAGGGGGGTTGATGAGGTATTTATAATCATCAGGGACTTTATAGAATCTATCTGGCCTTTTAAGGGTAGGGGGTTGGGATTCTGGGGTCTTGGAGGCAGCAGCAAAGGCATCCAAATATGCAGGAATCACTGGAGGGATAGCAGAGGGAGAGGGGGACTCCATTTGGAGAAGCTCAAAATATCTTTTTTGTACTTAGTCATTTGGGTGGAGTCCCACTTAAAGTATTCTCTCATTTTGAAAATTGTCTTCTGGTTCAGAGTCTCCTTCCAAGGAGTCTTCATCTGGGGAACAGTATTCCAGGGGTGAGGCCAGCTGTGAAGTGTATGTGAGAGACTCATCAGAAGAGTAAGAAGAGGAGTCTTCCTCCTGAGTCTGAAGAGGAGGGATGGAGCCTGCAGAGGCAGGCCTGGGACTTAGGGCAGGCAGAGCAGGAGTTTGAGATGAAGTGGGCCTCAAGGTCATAAAGGCCTGAAAAAGTGACTGGGAGAAGGTTTGCCAGTCAGGTTGATGCTCCACTGGAGCAGACAAATGTCTGGTCTTTTGTTTCCTCTTGAGAGGATTCTTATGGATAGGCTGAGAAGCCAAGGGCCTGGATTCTGGTGTCAGGCCTTAGACCAATGCACCCTCTTCAGAAACTAAAGTCAGCCATCTGGGCAAGCCTGCCCCCCTCAACATCTGCAGAAGCCAACATTGCAGAAACCTCCTCGGATGTGCAGACTGGAGAATGAAGGCAAGCTTCCGAAATGGTACCTGCCAAAGTCACCAGTTTGTTTGGACATTCCTCAGCCCCTAGACTGGAAGCTGGCAGGACATCTGAAGTAGGAGGTGCAGTATCTGGCCTAGAAACCTTGGCCTTCTTTTTAAGGGTCTCCACCTTGACGGTTGTTTCAGGATCCATACCAAGGGCCAAGCGCGCTAGTTGTAGATTCTCTACAAATAATTTAAGGGCTGCCAGATGGCTGTGCAAGGTCTTAGAGACAAATGACTGACAGATTTTATAGGTTGTATGGTCTTGTGATGGCCCTAAGCAAAACAAGCAAAGATCATGGGTCCTTTGTGTGGAATTTACTGACAACGCTTACATTTCCCCTTTCTAGATGACATTGGCTAACAGCAGATAAAACATCAACCTAAGCTCAGACAAAAACAAGAAGATTCCCTAATGAGGTACTTATTTTAAGCAGATTCAGAGACTTGGAGCAGAATAAGCAAGCTGACATTTGACTGTGGCAGAGAAGTTCTGAGGTCTGTGTGTGCGGGCATCACATTTATGGCCCACGGTTTATGGGCCTGCATGTGACATGCCATGCACCTTACAGCAGCCAGCCTTAAGCTTTAGTAGATGAACTGGATGTCCGGTCACCCTCAGGCAAAAGATTCCTCATGTGAGAATACTGCAACATGAGAATAGAAGGACATTTTACTATTTCCATCCAAACTGATGACATAGGCAATCTCTTAAGTCCATCTTGGTTCCCTTTCCTCAATATTAAAAAATGTATATTTTTTTACATTCTATTTTTAAATAGAGCTAATCATTTTTCATTACTGTCAAAGTGACTTGTGGTCCTGATGCAGAAATGTCCTCTTCAGTCAAACAGGTGGAAAGCAAACATAGACAGACTGGCCTAACTGTTCTGTCTTCCCAGAAGGGAAACTGAACTTGTACCTGATCCAGAATGTAAACCCAGCACTTTTTTATCCTAACAACTAAAATTGTTCTACAGCAAGGAATAGTGGATTAGATTCTGTGAAATGCAGACTTAATGGTTGATTTTCTTAGGTACTTGTAATATTTGTTTTGTCATAGGTTGCCATATGTTGTGCATTACTCTGATATTATAGCTATGTTAAGTGTTGTGCAACTTATTTATGTGTATTGTTTTATGCTCTACAATGTCCTATCAGTAGTACATCCAAAGCAGAGAAGCATACAATGTGGCAACTAATAGAGCACACTTAATGCAACTAATGCATGCATTATCCCTGTCTGTGAGGAAGCTCCAGCTCATTGTAAATGTAGCCTTATTTCAAATGTATGACTAATTGACTCCCCCATCATTTATTGTTATGCTATTTCCTGTGGAAGGCTGCTCCTTGTTTCCATAATACTTCCATGAAAAAAAAACCTTCTCCATTTCATGTATCCTCTGTTTTTCAGTTGATGTTCCCTCACTTTTCTGCATCATTTAGTTATCTTTTCATTGATTGATTTTACCAAAAAGCTGCTATTTTGTTTGACTTTACTGATCCCTATAAAATACAGGAAATAAACCAGCGTGTATCCTCATCCATTCCTTTCCTTGGCTCTGTACTTGTTAGTACACCACCTTTCCCATGCTCTGGTTCACTGTGACGTCCCCACATCATTCTTGTTATCCTCATGTGGGTAGCTTCAGCCATCAAGAGATCAGGTCATCAGAAGTACATATGATACAGGGTGTTTGCTTTACATCTGTACAGAAGAATTATAACATCTCGTGTTTATCCAGAGATGTGATACCTCAGATGCATCATCATATACCCTTTCTTCACCACTTTTTCAACTTAATTTCCAATTAACACTAGGTCATCTTTCCACTTTTACTTACAGTCTTTTACTAGGTATTACAGAGGGCAATAGTTTGCATCCATGTGCATTAAACTACAAAACAAAAAATTATACAAGTAACTTTGCAAAGTCTGAATTCATTTCCTCCAAAGAGTAATTTGCATTAGCAATACTGAAAACATTTTTGTATTATTTCACCCACTTGCTTTGCAGTTTACTCATTTGTGAAAACACATCAACACCAATACTGAATGCAATAGAGCCTCACTTCTAGATCCCTCTTCATCAGTTTAAACTCTAGTTACTACTGTGTCTACTTGGTTTTATTACATTTTAACTGGGCTGCAGACCACTGAAATGCGTGTCAGCTTCTTCGGTGCTGTTTTTGTATGGCTTCAAACTACTTGTTAAAATCTTGGCAACAAAAAAAGAAAAACATGATTGAGTATATAATAACTCATAAAACCAGTTCAGCCTGTGATGATTGGGGAGAGATGGGCGAAGGCTGCCAGCCTAGTCAAAAATAATTTGATATATAATTCTGGCATTTGTAAATAAATGTAAAATACAGGCATGTTTTCTTGAGTGTAAAAGAATACTGTGAAATGTGGAACTGTAAAATATGTGACAACATTGCACTCTATTGGCCCAGTGAAGCATGTTGTGACCCTTTCATGTTAGAATTCAGCTCCAGTGAGTCTGGATAAAGGTTTCATGCCCATTGTTTTAAGGCTAAAGTTTATGACCAGAATTTACATGTGCAGGGTGCTTTATTGCTCTGGTTTCTGCTAGAGTGTATATGTGAAATGCCTTGTACTGTTGTAAGTTTCTGAGCAGGTGTTAGATTGCTAAATAATGCAGTTTGTTTGCCTGGGAAAACCTAAGTGTCAACATGATGTAATTTGGGAGGGACCCAGCAGACATGTTTGCTAGCAATGTTTAAATACTATTTCTCACAAGAGACTTTAAGCATTTTGACTTTGGACATCTAACTCAGCACTCTGCCTAAGCTCACATGTAAGTTTCTAGCACTGTGATTTCTCTTAAGAATAGGTAAATTTAGAAGAAAGTTAGACTAAGTATTTTTCTTTGAAATCAGACCTATACTATTGTATTATTTTAAATTTCTGTGGGATCTCTGAACTCTTAGATATCTCTGTGGTGTAGTAGTTTTGTCTTGTGTTTTAAATATTTTTAAAACCTTCTACCTGTGGCTGGTTTATGTAGAGATAAATTATGCTTTAGAGTACATTATATATTTATAGAGTTTACTGTCTAAGCTCTTCCAATAAGCCTAGACTGAATAGTCACATTACCATTGGATAATAATATTGCACAGTAATAATTGGACACCCTTTTAAGGGCCTTTTAGTAGCTGATAATTAACTGGGTCCTGGCAGGAATTACTACTGTATGGTCTGGGTAATAGGGGCACAGCTGGAGAACCTGTGCCAGCCTTTTCCCAGGAAAGTCTGTGTGGTTGTATAACCTCTTCTCAAAGTGTGTGTGTGTGTGTGTGTGTGTGTGTGTGTGTGTGTGAGTGTGTGTGTGTGTGTGTGTGTGTGTGTGTGTGTGTGTGTGTGTGTGTGTGTGTGTGTGTGTGTGTGTGTGTGTGTGTGTGTGTGTGTGTGTGTGTGTATGTATCAGCTACCTGGGCAGAGACACAAAACACTGGTTGGACAGAGAGGGTACTGGAGGTTTTAGCTTGCCCAGTTAGGCTGAGACCTGGACCCTATAGCTGTGCCAGTGGGGAGTCTTATTGGGGACCTGGTGAGCAAAGGAGCAACCAGCCCAAGACTGACTGATTGTGATCTCTGTGTGCACTTAAGGGAAATTGTACTTTACTGTGTGTATTAGTAATCCTTTCCTCTTCTTGGAGACAACCTCCCTGGTGTTAGTGGTGAGGATTAAGGCTCCTTGTTTGCTGGGCCAGGGCACAGCCGTCACACAGCCAAAAAAGGAATAGAACAAAATCCTTTTTTTCAGCTTATTTATTACCAAAATAGCAAATGCCTTCCAGAGATATGCAGGATTCTGACACCCTGCTGATTCCATCAAAAACAGTAAAAAAATACAATCTGTACTTGATAACACATCTGCATGCATACTTCATACATACTTGGCACTTCATCATGGACATCACATACATCATCATTAGAAAAAAAAGGTATGGCAATGGTAAGAGCTTTAGAAATAATGCATTTTGTTAATTCATACATACTTGATGTCTATTTGCATGTTGAGAACCACAAACCACTAATCAGTAATAACACTGCTTAATGTACAGCTATCATGTAATGTAAAGATGAAAACAAATTTAAGCTGGAATATAAATTACTTTCATTTTTAGGTAAGCATGTGGTCACTATGAGGTAGTCTGCAAGATAATTTAAAAATACTGCACTCTTTTGTTTAGTTAACCAATAAATGCTTCACTCAAAATTCCATTTTTCCCCTGTATTTTTGTTTTTATTAGTGGCTAATACAACCCTTAGTTCTTATAACCCAAAGTTGAAAATCTTAATGCCTTAACTCTCTACAACTTTCAGCAAGTTTAATTTCTCTGTATCGTGTATAACTTTGGAATTTGTTAATTTAGAAGGATATAAATGATAGGTAAATACTTTGTTGTCCTTTGTAAAAAAATTAATTCAAAACTGCACTTAGTTTAACAAAAGCCATTTCCAAGTTATTTGCTCAGAATTGTGTTTATATAAATAAATGTGATAGTTTTTAAAGGAAAATACTGTGCCAAAATGATCTGTTATTTAATTCCCAGTATTTCATAATTTTAGCACTTAGAAGACATGCCTGTAATACTTCTGAAGCACTTGCCATATATGAGCAATTGGGCAACAGATAATCTGAGTTTTTCCTGTTACAAAGGTGTTCCTAGTCATGCTGACCTTATCAGTAAAGCTCAAACTATTGCAATCAATCAGAATATCTAATTAGGGCAATAAATAGGAAATGTATGGAGTTTGATGCATGATATCTTAAACTGTAGGCTTAGCTAACAATTTCATGAAAATTGGTTATCTAAGAGTCATGAAAAGAGCTCCTTAAATCCTACAATACAAGAAACGTGTATCATACAAACCATATGCCCATTTATTTTAGTTTCTCTACTGTTCGTTAACTTACAACTCACCAAAGAACCATCTCACCAAGCAGTTTGGTGAAGTGAAACTCCCTGATTATTGTTTCCATAGGACCACACTGCCAGTGTGCTGGCAATGTTTCCTTTTTTTTTTTTTGCGAGGGAGATTTCACCCTTCTTTGTGTTGATGTGTCCACTGAGTTGGGGGTGTGGAGGGTGGAAGAGGGGGGCTTTTCACCTACAAAATGCCTCCTTTTGATAATTTCATCATGTTGATTTCTCAATCAGTTGTGTTTAGCTTGTTACTTCCTCTGTGACTTGTAACTAGAGGACTCATAGTCTCTTTTGGCTTTTCCCAGTTAGGGGTCGCCACAGTGGAACTCCAGTCCACTAATGATTGGCAGTGGATTTTTACGGTGCCGAGTTGCCAGCCAGATGCACAACCTTCAAAGAAGACACACCCATTCACGCACATACCTACCTGCATGTCTTTAAACATCACACGACCGTGGGGAGGACATGCAGACTCCACACAAAAGGCACTACAGCTGAGAATTGAACGGGAGGGAAAGTGCATAGACTGTTCAGACATTTTTTTCTTTTTGACTTCACTGCACTGTTCATATTTCAGAATAGTAAACCTTTATATAGTTTATGTAGATTTTCATTACTTTAGTTTATTGTGGTCTATTGTACTCCCGCTCCAAGGTAAATTTTATTTTACTTACTTTTATCAGTATTTATTCATGTGATGTAGTTTAGCAGAGTGGTGGTGGTTATCTTAGGACTTGACAGGTTTATAATTATGCATTTATTTAAAATTTAGTTTAAACATTTACTATCAGGTCAGTGTTGATGACAATTCCATTTTCCAATTAACTACTTGCAGTTATTTTTTTTATTTTGTTATTCTTTTAATAAGAATGCATTGTATTTCTTGGAGGTTTATTTAAGTGGGAGTGCTATTATTTGACAGCGGAGTGTGGAGCTTTTACCTGTGTAGTGTGTAAAGTTACTTTATGTGTGGGAAATGAGGTCCATGTTTATTTATTTATTTGTTTTTTTATTTATTCTCACATTTTTTCCTAAATTTGGGTTTAGGAAGTTGTTTTTGGTGGGCTTGAGTATTTTGGGATGTTGATATCTGTGGGCGGTAGTTATAATGGCACTGTCATGTGTATACCTTTGTTTACATGTCACAGTAACGTTTTTGTATTTAGTAATGGGACTAACATGCTGCTGTATGGTGCTCTAGTTTGAAGATATGCAGCATCACATAGGACTGGCTCCATGGCCATGCTAATTACTAATGAGTAATGAGTCAGCCCAGGGAGAGAAATAAATGTAAATTAGCTATGTGCTGTCTCTCCCAGAACTGTCTCTAAGAAGACATATACATGATGAGTGATGTAGATTAGCACAAACAGCCCCTCTATGTCATAGTAGTGAATACAGCCAAAAGAACATGTTCATTTCCTAAACACAACACTAGTAGGGGGATCAGAGGTTGTGGGGGAGTGACTAGACACCAGAGACGGTGACTCTAAATGAGAGTGCTATAATGGCATCAACGTCAGTACAGGGATTAGGGAATGCAGGGGAAACACAAGCCACCAGGGATAATGCAAGTGTGCCAAAATGGAATTTAATTACTGGGATTTGGTGATGAGGAAAACAATTGCCACCAGGATTATTACATTTGTGCTGTAATAGCGATTGAGCTGTTATGAAGATCAGGTGTTATCATTAAACACCAGATAGGAGGAGGGCAGAAAATTCAGAGGCAGGTATAGCGACTGTAGTATTAGTGTTTGAATGTGTACTTCTTTGTGGGTGATTGACTGAGGTGGGAAAATCAATGCTCACATGAGCAACAGTCCACCACAACAGGCAGATCAGGAATGATGTGCACATTGCGAGAGAGACTGAAATTCAGAGACATGGAAATTAGTTGATAATGAGGTCTTTCCTCATCATGGCTAATCACAATGTACTGTGGTGTGGCCTGAGCTTCATGGCTTGTTCAAGATCCTTTCATGAATTCCCGGGCATGTTTGATCTGAATAATGTGAATACATTGGCTCCCTGTTGAAATGGCGGAGCTCAAAATGCCGAGTACTGACAAGTCAAAAAAAAAAAAAAAGGAATGAAAACACAGGAGACGAGAGAATCTCAAAAATTGCTCTTCTCCTTTAACTTGCCTTTTGCAGGGGAGTAAGCCCTCCTGCACCCCCTGTACCCCCACATCAACTGAACTTATATATAGCAACTCAAAGATTGCCATACCTCCAAGAAAAGGGACTATTAAAGAAATGGCATCATGGATTAGTATATGTACTTTCATATTTTAAGCTGTTCAATTTCTGTATTTCGGGACGTGCTCTAGCGGCTCCTGACATTTCAAATGGTTACCGAAAGCATTTGTTTTACTTTTTAAGGAGAGATGTAAATATTTTATTTATTTATTTATTTATTTATTTATTTATTTATTTATTTATTTTCTCAGCATTATTCTTTACAACCAACTCTTTCTAATTCACAAAATTGTTACACAACCAACCAGAACCCCTGCATTACAAAATGTCATCCTTACTTACAGATCCAGAAGACCACTTCGCTCTAACAATAAGAACTTATTCATCATCTCCAAGGCCAACAACACTGCAGCAGAATCTTTATTTTCCAGCTATATATCTCATATATGGAACTCCCTTCCTAACTCCATTCTCTCAATCTCATCCACTAACCACTTTAAGCCATCACTTAAAGCTTATCTGCAAATAAGTGGCTATGATCCTGTACTAACCCCTCATGAATGCTCTTATATATCACAGTATACCCAACCATATCCAACTTCTTCCCTGGTGTTTAATATTTTATTCCTACCGGCCTGTCTTAACCTTTTATCTTGACAGAAGTCATACTTTACAAATAGTACTAGCTATGTTCAAAGCCTATATGTTGTTGTCATGATGTAACAAATTTGTATTTTCTTATGCATACTACATTTTGTTTACTTTATACTTTATTGATTATTGTAATTCATGCATTCAAATTTACTGTTACTCATGGAGCTTTTCTCCCTGGGCCTCCACTGAAAAAGGACCTGTGTCCAGTCAGACTTTCAGATAAATATGAAAGATTGTATTAAGACAATGTGGAATTTTAGAATTATTGTCATAAAGAGACAGGAATATTTTTTAGAAAAGAAAATGAAAAGAGACCGAAAATGATTCATTCTATAATGATAATACATTTTATGCTTTGTTATAAGCACTGCATGTAATGAATATGCTAAATGAGAAGATATATTTCTGACAAAGAATTGAATATGTAGTAGTGCAATAAAAGATGGAGAGATGAGAAGAGTAGTATTGTGATGAAAGAAATTAGCAAGAAAATTAGGATACAGAAGTCATGTTTTGTATATTCCTGCCAGAGTAGAAAAAATGATAGAAGATAATTGATTTTTTCAGAAAGTAGATAAAATGTGTTAAGCAACATTGTGCAAATTGCTATACTAAAAGAAGGCAAATGACAAGTGAAAATAAATGATAGGATTTCTACCTGTTAGTTTTTCAATTAGCACACTGAAAAACAGTGAAGAAATCCTGTTGAGGAGCAAATGAGATATAAAATGCTAATCAAAGTATTCTTATTATATAAAGAAACATCCCAACTTATGTTTTTGCAGGAGTCAGGGATTTATGGAAAGGATTACAAGATAACAACAGCCATCTGGCCTACGACCAGCTCTGACAGATGGGAACACAGTTTAAATTCACATCCAAGGGGATGGCATTTAAAGAGTGCTGCACCCATCCACATCCTAATGCTGCATTGAACTGACTGCACAAGAGCATGAATCCAAACTCTATTTGTCACTGTCTTCCTTTGAAATGTTGGTAGTTTCTGTCTGCTAAACAAGTTTAATGGGTATTTTCATATTACTTAAAACAAACAATAGAATTATCAATGTATATGTTCCAGTAATTTAGTCTTTCAGAAAAGTACCAACACACACCCTCACATAACAGCTGACTGGGCAGCTGAATGGTGAATGAGTGTGTGTGTGTGTGTGTGTGTGTGTGTGTGTGTGTGTGTGTGTGTGTGTGTGTGTGTGTGTGTGTATACGCACATGCACATTTCTGTAAGTACAGTAGCATAAGGATGGGGCCAAGGGGGCAGCCAGCCCAGGTGCAAAGTCTCAGGTGCCATAATTAGCAGATCTTGATGGGTCTTCAGTACAATACCAGCATGTAAACCCCACTATTGCATTTACAGTATGAACTGAATTGCTTTAGTGCCCCATGTGTGGCATAAACTGCAACAGCTGCCTGCTACAAATGCTGTAATAAAATGCTACTAAATATAATCTTTAAAAGGAAACAGGTTTTTCCCAGGACTAAAGAAGTGAAGTGCTTTAATGTTCTATGAATTCTAACAGCTGCTTAGTACAAATATAGAGATTGGTTGTTACATTTTAAAATCAGAGAAGAGTTATCACCCTGCCCACCCCCTAGCTGTTCCATCTGTAGCAACTATTCCATTCAGAGACATATAAATAGGTTGCCAATGAGTTTTTGCTCAATGGCAATTTTTCCATGTCTCTGAATCTCTTTTTATCACCACAGCACTCCTAGAGTTTATCAGAAAAGTCCTAATAGTTCTACAGGGACAATATTTCTGAATATCTCAACATTTTGCAGTAATCTCCAGTCTCCTCATCAGTGCGAAAAAGTCAAAATCCTACAACTTTCCGAGTTGTGCCAGTCTGACACTATGTGCAGTAAAGCTTGTAATGGCAATCCTGATTAGAAAATAGTTGTATGTTATCATTACCTATATATCTGTATTTTGGAAAAGTGTATGACACTAATTTTCATGATTCTATGAATATAAAGATAAATACCACTACTATAATTTTTTCCTTAACTTAAAAATAAACTTCAGAATGTAACAAAGAGACAGATTTTTATGCAATGACAAAAGGCACCGGATCAGTTTTAAAGCACTGAGGAAATCTATATCAAAAGGCAGGTTGTAGGCACCTCATATATCAAAATATAATAAAATTCATGCTTTGGCAGGCACATTTCCTTGTCTTGGAAGTATTCATTGATTAAAAAAATAAACTAGTGTGCAGAGATCACAGAAAGGCCTGCTTGGGATCCTCATATCCATACATCTTTGTACTTCTTTCTGGTTATGATGAAGGCTTTAGTAACACATTTCAATTTAGCAGAAATATGATTCTTTGATTTGACATATTAGCAAAGCAATACTTTCCTCTGATAACATTACAAGCACTGACAGCACTGACAGCACTGACATGAAATCTACTGTTAATGACAATGTCATCAAAGAAAATTTACTTTATATATTTATTTTATTTTATTTACATTTGGGTTACCAGAGTGGAGTATTGATCACAGCAGGGCAGGTTAAATTCAAAATAGTACAAACAAAAATGTGACAGAATCAGCAGTGAAACAAACAGGTAATACAAACTGTCACAAAAATGAGACATGCTGTGTGCAAATTTTACATCATATTGAAGTGAAAATTTTACAACCAATAAAGTGGAATCAGAGAAGTAGCAAGAAAAAAGTGAGAAGCAAATTTACCCTCAATAATAGCTGGATGTAACACTGGTGTTTAGAGGACAAAATAAGAGATAAGTAATGCTCACTACATAGTCCAGGGAGACAGAGAGAGACAGAAAATAGTAAATATTGTAAGATAGTGAGCAAGGAGAAAGATATGCTATGTACATATTTACAAGTAACAGACAGAGTAGTGGTATAAATGGCGTGACATGCCATGGAATTAACCTAATGCAGAACAATGTTTACCAAATGATATATTCCGCATTCTGGCATTTGTTTGTGTATATTGCTCTAATAGATACTGTGTGCGTTGGGGGCTGAAGTTAATGTCATTAGTATGCTTGGTGAGATAGTGAGGAAGGGATTGCCACAGTTTTGGACCAAGTACAGAGAAACTAGGACTTTTAAGATGGCGGCACATTGAGGAATAGCTTATTTCTAGCTCTCCAAGTGTAAAAACAGAACTCAGCAGAGAAGGCCAGTAGACGTGTGTTTATGGGTAAATTTCAGTAACTGGCTAGTAAATGCACTGCCTGGATGCCAGGAATAAAGAAATACAGAAGACCTGGAAAAAATCAGCTACAAAAAGTGAGGAAGAAATACTGACTGGGGAAAGTTCTGCAGCCGTTCAGCAAAAAGCAATGCAACCTTCTGACATGACTTCCAATAACCTATAGGAAGATATAAGACAATTGCGTACAGACCTGGTTAAAATAAACAAAACACTGATGGAGTATATCAACACAAACAACAAAAGGCTGGAAAAAAATGAAAGAATCTTTAAACAGATACTCAGATGAGATGATAAAGCTGCAACAATCAAAGATCAAAATGAAGAAAAGGCTGGCTGAATATGAGACCTCTCAGGAAGAGATGTTTTAAAAAAATAATAGAGTTAGAGGACAGAGTACACAGGGAAAACCTGAGATTTTCAGCTATACCAAAGAAGCTGGAAGGAATAGACTGCATTAATTTTATGAAGGCACAAATAAGCAACTGGACTGGTATTCCACAGCAGGAGTTTTCAATAGAAAGGACAAATCATGTGTATGCTCCAAACCTGGCTATATGAAAGCAACCTAGACCATTAATACTAAAGATGCAATCCTTCCAGCAGAAGGAGTTGATTCTAACAAAACTGTGGCAGAAGGACAAAGTACTAAAAGTGGGAGGCAGCAGACTATTTGTGGAGAATGATTACTCATTGTACAACAGACAGAAAAGGAACACATTTATTCCACTATTCAGGGAATGTTGAGATGCAGGTGTGGGATTCAAACTGTTGTACCAAGCTGTCTTTAAGTTATTCTTTCCTGGAGGGACAGAATCATTTTTGATGAAGTACATGCTAAAGTTTGTCCAACAAAAAGTAAGCTGTGAAACAGAAAGAGATTCTGCTTGTTCTTCTGGTAATAAAGACCACACTGGGACTGTACCTGTGAAACCTTTTTAAAATTTTCAGTGGAAAATGTTGGAGAGAAGGAAGGAACAAAGCATGAGATAGACTAGGAAAATTGAGAGTATGTTGGAAATAAAGCAGAGACAGAATTTCGGAGATGAACAGTAATAAAACCAGTAACTTATTATGGGATTACAATGCAGTAATTTTATTTGTGAAATATGGTAGAACAATAAAATCTGGAAATACTGGACTTTTCAGAATTTGTTGGACTTATGGGGGACTCTAAAGCATATGCCCTACTTCGTGTCATTAATGTTTGGAAAAGTGCTTTGGGGAGGGGAAGAGGAGGGAGAAATATAACTGTAAGTAAAGATTTTTCTTAAATAATACCAATTTTGTGGCATGTGGTTTTCTTTACATGCTATAAAGTATTTTTTTTCAGTTAGTTGTAAGTGTAATGGGGAATGTAAACAGGTGCTGCTGTTCTTCTTTTTCTTTTCTTTCTCCCTTCTTCTCTCTTTCGCACTGTAATGTAAAAAGAGAGCCTGGGGGGATTGATTTGATCAAAGAACTTAGACTGATTTAGTAACAAGTTTTAAGAGAGAGCAAGTAAATAAAAAAGAACATTGAATATTATGAGTTTTTTTTCTAGTAAATACGTGTATGCTCAGGAACAATTCTGCAGCTGGTCATCTGATAAAGAGAAACTGGCTGTCTGGTTCTCATGTCTCCATGGAAACAATCTGATAAAGAGAAACTGGCTACAGTCTGGTGGAGAGTGATTGGCTGGAGAAAAAAAGAAAAGAGAAATTGGCTAGGAGATAGTGTTGTCTTAAAGTATTCAGGGGTTTTCCCCAGGTAGACAATGTTCTCTGAAAGCATTCATGGGCTTTTCCAAGGTAGTTAATGTTCTCTGAAAACATTCAGGGGTTTTCCCAGCTAGGAAAGCTATAAAGATAAGACATGAAGGGATTCACATCTAGATCAAGGGAGGTCATAGTCTCCCTATACTCATCACTCATCAGACCAATGATTGAGTACAATGCCCCATTCGGAATGTATCTGACCCGACACTTGCAGCAGCTGGAGAGGCCACAAAAGTTCCTCACCAAAAGGATAAAGGGTCTCAAAAATCTGACCTATGCTGCCCGACTGAAAGAACTCCAGCTCTATTCAGTCGCTTACTGCTTGCTCAGAGGTGACCTGTGCCTGACATACAAGGCCATGTCAAACCCAGATTTGATGAATATGCTTCACCTCAAAAAATCTAGATCCATCAGAGCCACAAGTGCGGGAGACTTAAACCTCGACACGGCTATTAATAGGACGTGCTGGAGGGATAGATTCATCACCCAAAGACTCCCTATGCTGTGGAACAAAATTCCGGTATATGTGAGGCAGAGCACCTCGGTGGCCTTGTTCAAGAGAAATCTTGACCAATGGATGGGAGATCGCAGATATACCCCAGGGATTACCTCAGTGTCACTGCTCGACAGAGGCACAGCAAAATAATGGGCATAGTTCCCCAAACTAAAGGGGTGGCGTAAGCCACAAAACTATGGGCTAGGCTTGTAAATGCCCTCGGGCAGATAGCCTAGTATGAACCTATGAACCTATGAACCTAATCAGCACTTTGCAGAAGCACAGGCTGCACCATGCATCTTAGCATAGATAACCTTTCTTTTAGGTTAACTAAAGCCTGTGAGTGTGGCTGTCACTTTGGGACTTTTGTTCCTATTAGAAGGGTAAAACTTCAGTATT
Source organism: Protopterus annectens (assembly GCF_019279795.1). Lineage (NCBI taxonomy): Eukaryota > Metazoa > Chordata > Ceratodontiformes > Protopteridae > Protopterus > Protopterus annectens. The sequence goes on along the minus strand of NC_056732.1, from coordinate 485,042,460 downwards.
TGAAGGTGTATGTAATTTTGTGTGCTAGTATTAAGTTAATAGGTTTTAGGGGGTATTGGGTGTGTCTGTTGTTTCATTTGAGGGCTTCCAATAAAACAAAAAAGTTTTATAAGATAGGAAATAGGCTCAAATGGATATGATAAGAAACAACTGTATAAAAGTTCAACCTGCCAGGCAGGGTATGCATGTAACACAAAAGCTGGAACTAGATACTTAACAAAAAGGTGTTATACATAAAAGGTGGGAATAATAACTTTTTAATACAATGATGCTTTCATTAATGCCTTTAAATGTAAATGGCCTCAAAGATAAGTACAAACAATAAAGAGTAGTGAACTATAGTAAAAAAGTAGAGTAAAAATAGATATGTTACAGGAAACACACTTAGAAAGAACTGAATATGTGAATTTGATAAAGAAAGGTTTTTCAGGAAGGTTATTTAGCAGAATACCTGGGACTACAGAAAAAGAGGAGTACTAATATTAATTGCAAGCGGAACTCCAATAGTCATAGAAGAATATAAAAAAGATAATAATGGCAGATTTGTAGTACTAAGGGACTACTGGCAAGTGAGGAGGATTACACTGGCATGTATTTACATTCTGCCTAAAACCACTACAGTGGAGCTTAAGAAAATTCTGGGTGAGAAATAATCAGCTTTCAGTAAGCAATATTACTTATAGGTGGGGACTGGAATTTGGTTTGCAGCAGTGAAGATGTGTCTGGGGGGCCCCAGAAGGGAAAGTATAATAAACAAGGGTAGAGTTTTAAAGAAATTTATGAAAATATATGGCATGGCAGATGTGAATTCAGTAATAGGAATTCTGAGTGAATTTACATATTACTCCCCAAGGTATAAAAACTGGGCTAGGCTAAAGAGAATTTACATTTCACGGGAACATGTGCATTTATTTGAAGGTATTGCTACTCACCCAATAACTATTTCAGATCACGTACCAATAAAAGCTAATATAAAAGCACCAGGTAATGAAATAAAAATGTGACATTGACTTCCCACCTACCTGCTGAAAAGAGAGGAATTTAAGGAATGGGTAGTGGGGATTATTCAGGAGCTGTTAGAAAGGATAGAAATGTATTCTGAAAATATAGTTAGGGAGTGGAATAAAATTAAGGTGGAGTTTAAAAATAGGGTGGAACTAAAAGAGCATGGGCTATGGTTAAGAAGTAACAAAAATTATTTAGAGGGACTGACAGATATTAAAGTATTGCAGAATAGGAGGAATATCACAGAACAAGAAGCGGATCAATTGCATAATGTTAGGCAGAAAATAAGGGATTACCTTAATAATATGCACAAGCTTAAAACATTGTTGTTAAGCAACTGTTTTTTGATAATAACACTAGTGCACAAAAAATGTTCAGCACAATGACTCAGGCAATAGAAAGTAGAAAGGGTTGTCATCAGACTTAAGGAGCCTACAACAAGGAAGGTAACAAGAGATCCTGTAGAGGTATTAGAAATACTTCAGAAATTCTATGAGAATCTCTATAAAGCAAAGAAATATGAAAATCAAGAAAAGATACAAATTGAAATGTTTATGGAAGAATTAAATATGCCAAGGTTAGAGGAGGATGAGGCTCAATTACTAACGGTTAGGATAGGAGGAGATGAGTTAAAAATTGTGATGTATACCCAATCTACAGAAAAGTCCCCAGGAATAGATGGTATTTCTGTGAAAGTTTGGAAGCTAGGAGGAAAAAAAACTGATAAATATCTGGAAGGTTTTGTGTAACAGTATCTTAACAGGAGGAGAAGTACCACTGTCCTGGAAGAAAGCAGTGGCAGCTGTAATACCTAAAAAGGGTAAAGATCCAAGAGATCCAGCTTCATACAGGCCCATTTCAATCCTAAGCCGTGATTATACAGTGTTCAAGTCCATAATGGCTAAAAGAATGGCAAAAGTAATGCCAAAACTGATAGATATGGATCAATGTATTTTTGTGGAGGGGAGGCAAACATTTGACAACATTAACAGAACTTTGATGATCAAGAGGGAAGCAGAATATAAGAAAATACCATTGTTGTTGGTGGGTCTTGATGGAGAGAAAGCATTTGACAGAGTAAGCTGGGACTTTATGAGCAGGGCAATGGAAGCATTTGTATTTCCTAAAAAAAAATTATAAGGTTGATTAGGAGAATATATGAGGGATCGGAGGCAAAAATTAAAGTGGGTGGGGTCCTCTCTGATAATTTCTGCTTGAGCAGAAGAATCAGGCAGGGGTGTCCTCATTCTCCTTTATTATTTGCCTTATATTTGGAACCATTAACAAAGAAAATAGGGGACTCAGAAATTCAAGGATAAAATTAGTATGGTAATCAAGAAAAGCTGGCTTTCTTTGCAGATGATATTATTTTATACCTGCCAAAACCAGAAAATACATTACTGTGTTGTGGAACATTTTGAGACAGTCTCACATCTTTTGGGGATACAAAATTAATGAAGCTAAAACAAAGACAATATGGGTATATTATGTACCCAATCATGAACTTGTTCAGGAATACCCATATTTATGGGGAAATGATAAAATGAAGTATTTAGGAGTATGGATTAAAAATTATTCTAGTGTGGCAGCTAAGGATATGTGGGAAGAGACTAAACAAAAGATAATATAAAAGCGGAGAAAATGGAAGCTTTTTATATGGATATGGATAGTAAGATACAAGTAGTTAAATGCTTTAGTCCCTTTAGCCTTGTACACAGGTCAGGCATATTTTTTATAAACCAGAGGAGAAGTTGTGGGTAGCAATTAATAAAGAGCTGAATGACTTTATCTGAGAGGGGAAGACAGCAAGAGTCAAGTGGGATAGGCTAATTCTTCCAGTAGAACAGGGCAGACTGGGATACCCCAATTTGAAGAGGTATTTCACAGCAACACAGTTAAGACTCCTATACATAGCACAAGCAGAAAACTATAATTCATAGTGGAAAGGGATTATGATGAAACAGAGGGGAAGAACAAGAAACAAGGAGAGAGTGGAATTTTGGATGCAGGCCTTTAAGAAAAACAACAATAATCATACAGAATATTATATCCATAAAGTAGCAGAAAGTATTCTAAGAACTAAACCAAGACAGGAATGGAGAAAGGAGATTCTGCCGATGGGGACGACTGCAATTAGGGATACAGACAATAGGCAAGAGGGAGATGGAATTTATTGGAGAAAACTGGCAAAGGAACTAATGTATTTGGAGCAAATAGAGAGGGAATGATGATAGAATGGGAAGACACCAAGAATTTATTTGGACTGCAGGTTATAGATTGCCTTCCCTATCAGGGATTGATATCAGAGTATAGGCAAAGACAAAGAAATGGGGAGGGGGGTAAGAACAAAAGACCAGCACTGGTAGAGTTGTTAATAGAATCTAGAACAGAAGCTGCCATAAAAAAGGAATACCTAGCAGAGCGTATAAAATATTGCATGATAATTATAAGAATCAATCAGAGGAGGTTAGAAAGGCTTGGGAAGACAGATTGGATAAGGAAGTCACAAAAAAAAAACAATGGAAGGATATACGTATGTCTCCCAAATATGCAACAAAATCTAGAAGATTTGGGATTTTTGCCTAGAAATGTTTAGATAGATATTTGTATACCAAAAGTAGACTCCAGAGAATTTTTCCTCAGGCAGAAAGCAAATTTTGGAGGTGTGAAGCAGAAGAAAGAGGTAGTTGGGAACATATTTTCTGGGAGTGCGGTGAGTTGGAGGACTTTAAGAATTCCCTGCAGAATGCACTGTTGGTGATGCTAGGTGGGCTGATTGGTCTGATGAGGGAGATAATTTTTCTGAGCTATGATACAGAACCGGAATTGCCTAAGCAAGGTAAGGCCTTGCTGTGTCTAATTATGGAGGCTGCCAAAAAAGCAATTACTAGAAAATGGAAATCAAAATCTAAACCACTGTACTGGAAGTAGTGAATATAGTAACAGAGATAAAACAACTGGAATTAAGATCTTTAGAAAGGGGTAGGAGCAAACTACATAGGAAAAATGGGAATTGTGGGAACAATACATACAAGGGAGGAATAAGGTTTAAAAGGCAGCAGGACTTAAATGAGCTATGTAATGTTTGAGTGAGAAAAATTGGGTAGATTATAAGTGATATATAATGTTTACAATTGGGAGTGTGTCAGTATGTCGTGTGATGTAAAATGCTTGCAACTAGGATTGTGTCAGTGGTTTATTTTCATTTATATAAATGTATGATTGCCTATGTAGTAAGTGATGGTTTAATAAAAAATGTTTCTTGTTTAAAAAAAGGCAGGAATTGAATAATTTATGTAATATTGCTTATGTTATACGATATTTAGCAATATATGTGAAGTATAATGTTAGTTATATTAATATAGTCTGATTACTTTGATAGGAATGTAAATTTGCCTATATCATAAGTGACAATTCAATAAAGGTGTTTGAAAAAAAAAGTACAGAGAAACTAGAGACAGAGCTATGTAGTCTCATAGATGACGTTTTGGGAGTAGCTCCTTCTCTACCATGACTTCTGAGGTTGTAGTTTGGGGTGTCAGTGATAGGCTTTCTTACAAGTGGAGAAGGAGCATACTGGTAATATGAAGAGTTGGGAGCCTAGAAGTAGGTTGGATCTTGTTTATATGTATAGGAGGGCCAGTGGAGAATTACAATATGGGTGAAACTGGCAAGCACCAGGAGCCCACAGCCTTGGGGTGGGGGGTGTGGTCTGCAAGGCAATCTGCAATAAAAAAATGTTCTCTTTTCCCAGAAACTGAGGTTTTAGTACAGGGGATTCCACCCCCCATATAACATTTAGAAGAAGTAGTATACTTTCACACATGTGACTGGAGCATTTCCCCTGTCTGTGGTATAGTGTTCAGGAATGAATAGAGCACTTCCCCACCAATGATACTGCCAATAGTGGCATGCTTTTACACATGAATGGAGCATTTCCTCACCCAAAGTACTGCCAGTAGCAGCATGCTTTTGCTCATGAATCATGTATTTCCTCACACATGGTGCTGCCAGTAGTAGCATTCTTTTGAACAGGAATGAATGGAACATTTCCCCATCCAAAGGATAGCCATTAGCAGTCTGCTTTTGCACATGAATGGAAAATTCCCTTACCCATGGTACTGCCAGTAGTAGTGTGCTTTTGTACAGGAATGGAGCATTTCCTCACCCATGGTACTGCCAAACGTAGCTTGTTTTTGCACAGGAATGGAGCATTTTCCCACCCACAGTACAGCTAATAGTAGTGTGCTTTTGCACAGTAATGAAACATTTCCCCATCCACAATACAGCCATTAGTAGTGTGCTTTTGCACATGAATTGAGCATTTCCCCACCTATGATGCTGCCAATAACAGCATGGTTTTGCATATAAATGGAATATTTTCTCACCCATGGTACTGCCAATAGTAGCGTGCTTTGGCACATGAATTGAGCATTTCCCCACCCATGGTACAGCCAATAGCAGCATGCTTTTGCACAGGAATAGAGCATTTCCTCACCCATGGTACTGCCAAATGTAGCTTGTTTTTTCACAGGAATGGAGCATTTTCCCACCCACAGTACAGCTAATAGTAGTGTGCTTTTACACAGTAAAGAAACATTTCCCCACCCACAATACAGCCATTAGTAGTGTGCTTTTGCACATGAATTGAGCATTGCCCCACCTATGATACTGCCAATGGCAGCATGGTTTTGCATATAAATGGAGTATTTTCTTACCCATGGTACTGCCAATACAGTGTGCTTTTGCACATGAATTGAGCATTTCCCCACCCATGGTACTGCCAATAGCAGCATGCTTTTGCACAGGAATGGAGCATTTCCTCACCCATGGTACTGCCAAATGTAGCTTGTTTTTTTCACAGGAATGGAGCATTTCCTCACCCACAGTACAGCTAATAGGTTCATAGGTTCATAGGTAGATACTAGGCTATCTGCCCTAGGGCATTTATAAGCCTAGCCAGAGTGTATTTGGCTTCCGCCTCCCTATTAGATTAGCCTACTGTGCCTCTGTAAAGTAGGTCACAGAAGGTACCCTTTTAAGATTAGTTTACTGTGCCTCTGTCTAGCAGGGACACAGGGGAGATCCCAGGGGTGAATTTGCGATTTCCAATCCACCCGTCCAAATTTCACTTGAAGAGGGTCAGCGAGGGGCTATGTCTAACATGAATTGGGATTCTATTCCAGAGTGAGGGGAGCCTCTGGGAAATGAATCTGTCCCTCCAGCATGTCCTATTTATTTTGAGGTTTAGGTCCCTGGAGCGTGTAGCTCTAAGGGACTTGGATTTTTTGAGGTGGAGCATGTCCATTAATTCTGGGTTTGACATGGCTTTGTATGTCAGGCATAGATCGCCTCTGAGTAGGTGGTAAGCAACTGAGTAGAGCTGGAGTTTCTTTAGTCGAGCTGCATAGGACATCTGTTTGTAGCCCATGATCCTCTTGGTGAGGTACGTTTGGGGTCTCTCCAGTTGCTGCAGGTGTCGGATAAGGTAAATCCCAAAAGGGGCATTGTATTCAATTATGGGCCTGATGAGTGACGAGTAGAGGGGCACAATGACCTCTCTTGATCTAGATGCAAACCCTTTCATGATAAGGTGGGCTATATAGAAGGTGTTTCTAACCACTTTGGCAACGTGATTATCAAAGGAGAGATTACTATCTACGTCGGTCCCCAAATCTCTAATTATTTCTTCCGTACTTAATGGATTACCACCTATGTGGTAATTTGTGGGCACCTTGTTTTTCCAAAGGGGATGACTATGCACTTTTTAGCATTTAGCTTGAGGTCGTGGCTCTGGCACCAAGCATCCGTCTCTGTGAGACCCTTTTGGAGGATGCTTGTGTCAGCTGGAGATTCGATTATGGCCCCCAGTTTGCAGTCATCTGCGAACTTTGGCAGACATAATCCCCCTGTGTTAGCCTGAACCTCAGAGAAGTATATACCGAACAAGAGAGGTCCCAGAACTGAGCCCTGTGGGATGCCACTTGTAACTGGTTTGGATTCGGACATGGCACCTGCGATTCTGACCATGTGGGTTCTATCTCTGAGCCAGTTTGCAACCCATCTTGTGATATAGGGGTTGATATTTAAGCTGGTAAGCTTATTTATGATACCCGAGTGGAGTATTGTGTCAAAGGCTTTTGCGAGGTCCAGGTAGGCTGTGTGGACTACCTTGCCCTCATATATGGCTTTGGTAACTGTTTCAAAGAAATCAACTAGGTTTAAGAGGCAAGATCTGACCTTAACAAAGCCGAATTGGGTAGGGTCCAGTGTCTGGAGGCTCCCAATGTCTTTGTTTATGAGTTCCATGATAATACGCTCCATAGCTTTACAGACCAGACTAGTCAGGCTTATGGGGCGATAGTTTCTGGGGTCCGTTGTGGCACCACCTTTGTGGAGTGGTGCCACTGTAGCTGTACGCCATTCTTTGGGTACATATCCTGTAGTAAGGTTAAGTTTGAATAGTGACTTAATGTGAGGGTTCAGTTCTTCTTGGAGC
>NC_056732.1:484704956-484724956 GCF_019279795.1 Protopterus annectens | reverse complement strand
TCTTTATGAAAGCAAACCAAGAAATAACGTTTTATTTATTATTTTTTGACCTAGTTAGTACCACTTGTTTAGTAGCCACTTTTCATGGGAGACCTGAGGTGGTATTCATACTTACTAGGCAAATGCTGGCCAGTGTAATAGGAAAATTCCCCTCTTGTTTCTATGTAAAAACAATGGTGGTAATAGAAGAAGACGTGAATAATGCAAGAGAAAATATTAAAACTGAAATTGATTAATTGTTGGTGTTAATGAAAGGTGGGACAACTGGATGATGGTTCCATGATTTGTGGGGAAATGTACTGGAGCTGCATGCAGATGTTTCCTAGGGAGATGCTTCACATGTGGATTTAAAGTTTTTTACCAAAGCAGTACAGACTGTTTTGATAAATGAGGAGGTAGAAAAGGAATAAAAGTGAACAGAAAGAAGGATGGTAATAGCAGAACACGCCATAAAACAGGAAGGACATGATGACTGTGAGGTGATGAGAGCTGAGAATGCATGCAGGTCGTATGCAGCTGTAGCTGCATGTGAATGGAGGGAGACTGTAGGAACATGTCTTTTATTTCAGGGAAAGAAAGTGAACTGCTGTATGGACAAAAACTAAAAATGGAAAGCCAATAAACAGGTTATGTGGTACGACACAACTATTACTCCTTACTGTGATAGACATTAGAGCTTTAATACGTTTTGGCACAAAGTAATTTTCTGAAGTAACTTCCGAGATGTTTTCTCTAGCAGAGAAGTTCATAAATGATTGTGACATAAAAAGTTTCTGTGTATCTGCAAAAGTATATGTGCAGCCTAAAAGAAAGAAAAATAATTCAGAACAATGGGCATTTCAGAAAATAAACTAAATGTTTTTTTTTTTTCTTTGACAGTTATAAACCTATTTATGAGATACTAAAAATAACAGATTACCATAAAGTCTGAAACAGAGCTTGGGAGCTATCAGCTACATTTCAAGTTAAAGAACGAAAATTGGTGTATTGTTATGATGAATGGGAATAAAGGAAGTGCTGAAGTTTTGGAGTAGCCAAAATCATGTTGTTTTCTTTTCTTTAGGGGTCATTACATTTAATTTAGGACTGTGCAAAAAGAAAGTGCTCACAATGAGAGGACTATAGGCATTCTGATAAGAACTGTAGAATGATTTGCAGAAACAATATGGAAATTCATTTCTGATTTGACTATCCAATCCTAGAGGAAGCTGTAATTGATGAAATAAGTAAAGTATATGGAGGAAGGGAGAAATAAATGTGTTACTGTAGACAATGTTAAAGTGAATAAAGGTAGTTCGAGTTTCACTTTACAAAATGAACCTGTGCATGACAATAAAGAAAATGTGCAAAACAATGGGATAGATAAAGAAATGGGGAGTATAGTTAATGCTCAGAGACACATTCTCCATTTCCCGGGGAATAATACTGATAAAAACTGAACTGAACTGTCTGAGTACTGAAAAAACACAGGATTTTAATTGAATTTGACAATTTATTCCACAGCATTCATTTACCATAACCCATATTTGTATTTCTTAAATTTACAACTTATAATGCTGTCAGCTTGCTTTACTGGCTGTCCTCTACCTGGAATCATTTTTTTATTTTGCATGTGTATAGATGAACTAGAAAACTATAATAAATCAAAGATATAACCAGTGATTAGGATAGTGCAGTGGTGCAGTGGTAGCACTGTCGCCTCACAGCAAGAGGTTCTCTGGTTTGATTCTTATCCAGAGTGCCTTCTTGGTGGAGTCTGCATCTCTGGGTGCTCTGGTTCCCTCCCATGTTACAAGACATGTATCTAGAGTGTTTCTCCCTGGGCCTCCCCTGAAAATTGGCTTCATTCCAAGTCAGACTTTCCCAGTAAACAAATGCTAAATAAATTATAATTAAACTTGGCTGGTATAAGTCCAAGATTTCATCTACTATAAACTGAATTTCTTTTTGGAGAACCATAAATCACTGTCCTTATTTATTCTGAAATTAACACTAAATATGAAGTATGGGGAATTAACAAAGTGATAAATGAGATGCAGCTGGGGGAAGATGACGCTAACATCACTCCAAACAGGTTGAAGAAGAAGTTACAAAGTAGGGTAAAGAATACTGTAAAAATAGAAATGAAAAATCAATAATATAAACAAAGTCTATTGATGTTTGCTGATCTGAAAAAAAGTCTAGAGACAGTCATGTTGCAGCAAGCAGATTTATTCATGAACAGGATACAACAACAATAGGCTGTAGCTACTTTTATATGCAAAAAGTTCAAGAATCAGTAGTTTGTAATCCCCCAGCTTTAGTGGTTCCTTTGGAATATACTCTTAATACTTTTAACACTTTTTGTCTCTTTCTTCTAACATATCCGATAGGTGCATTCCCTCTATCTCTGATTTATAAACCCATTCCTTTCATGTCTATTGAAGTGTTGTTCTCCATCTTACAAGAGTCACTTCTCAGTTAGCTGACTGTTACATCACACAATAAATATTCTTTCCCATCTAAATGAGAGCTGACATCCTCTTACTGTTCTGGAAGGCTTTTCATCTCTGACTACTTGTTTCCTGAGTGGAGTTAAATATGCACCTAACACTGCCTGCAGTGCTAGTTCTACCAGACAATATATTCAATAAATAGAAGTTGCCATGCTTCTTTATTTTTGTATGCCTAACAAAACCCTATTCAACATAATGTGGTCATAGTATCATAGAGCATGGTTATAATATCATACACCTAGCAATTCTCTACTCTTATGTCTCTACCAATGTCTCTCTTCTGACAATGTCTCTACTCACAGACCTCTGATAATGCCTCTATTCACATGGCCGCCTGATAATCAACAAAGCATATTTATATTTTCCTATTTTAATCAATATAGAGGTAGTAATGTCTGAGCAATTCTCCTTCAGGAAGTCCATCCCGACACTTCTGCTTAAGAACAGTTATATGTTCTGTACTAACTTGCACAATGACACTAGCAGCATATTGTTGGACATAATTCTGTTTGAAGGAATCCAACTTGACAGTTCTGTTATGAATTCCCCCTAACAGTTAACATTATCAATGAAGTAAGGCAATTAATAGTTAATCAGTAGTGTAAAGAAATGTGCGATGTTATATGTTTCAAAGCCATATGGATTTTAGAGACTGAAAAGAAGGAATAATGAGAGAGAGAAATAGTGAGGCACTATAGAAAGGATTCATGTTTATGTACAGCAAAATGAAAATACTAAAGTGCTTGGTGTTGTGGGAATTCTGGGAAGAATTATTTGTGGCATTAGCATAGACAATAAGCCACACAAATTATTGTGATTTATGTTTATGTGGTACTGGGAGAAAGAGCAAAATGTTTGACGAGATGATGAAGTTTGCAATGGTGAATATGAACACCATACGTATAGAAGATTTTAACTGCAACCTAAAGAAAATAAGAACAAAATATAGCACAGGCTATTAAAGCATGTAGAGAAATTATTAAATATTGTATGTAGGAAAGGATACAGTGTACAAATGCAAGAGAATATATTAAAACTGAAATCGATTACTTGTTGCAATCATATGAATTATATGAAGTAAGGGTAAGCAGGAAAGTGTAACCTTTTGGAGATCATAGGTAAGTTCATAGGTACTTGCTAAGTTATTGATCTGTGAGAATCTTAAAAAGCTTAACCTTACATTGCCATTGTATTTTTTTAGCCATTATATTTTGTGCATAAATAACCCTGGGGCAAGCAGAATAAGGGTGTGTTGGGACATTTACTTGTTGCCCCTTTCCATGAAGGACATGGGTGCTTATTTGGGGGTGAATTTCCGATCGAATCATCCAAACTGCATTTGATTAGAGTAAGAAAAGTACTTTGCATCATGTGGAATGAAAGATGGTTCCATAGAAGCAGTATTTTCTGTGATACATATCTCTCACACCAACATGCCTCGTTTATGTTGCAAAACAGATTGATATCCCTTTATCAGCTGTTTATGCTACTAACATTGGACTTGCGAATAGGTAATAGGTCTGACATGACAGTCTGTTGAGGCTTTAAATGCAAGGTAGAGGTCACCTCTTAGTAGCCTGTATGATACTGAAAAGAGGGACAAAGCTTTGAGATGGTCTGCATCGTACCTCTAAACTGTACAAATGTTCGCAGAATGTCCAGATTTTTGTCTCAGATTTTTGGTTCGTTTTTCATAAAATTGTGATTTTCTGGAAAATTACTGGCACATCATTAAATAATGAAGTTAATAAATAATGGCAGACATTTGAGTTTCAGACTTCATATCCATCAGAAAATTTGTGCTAATGCAATACCCATTAGTCTATCAAGTTTCTAAGTTTGTAAAAGCAATATTAAAAAAGTGTCCCTATTTTTGGGCCTTTGTCTTACTTTTATTTATGGCTTTGTCCAGATTTCTTGCTCTAAGAGGTTCAAAGGTATGGTCTAGATAGTTTTCTTTAATGATTAGACCCTCAATGTTTTTTTAAGTACATACCAAAAGGGGTACTATATTCAATAATCAGCCTAATAAGAGCAGAGTACAGTAGAATGCAGCCCGGGACCTGGATGGTATATCTGTAGATATAAGGTGTGAAATTACAAATGTATTGCTTGCAATAGTGGATATTATTGTAATCAAGGGACAGTTCATTGTCAACATAGGGTCCCAGGAAATATGGGTAAGAAGTAGATGATGAGCTTATGAAAGAAAGTAAAGCACCAAAAAGACTAACAGGTGAAATGATTAAAATAGATCTAATCAGATGAGAAAGAGGGGGATGTGGTATGAACGATATACCATAACATCTTTCTATAATAGAGGGCCAAATTGGTAGATAATATATGAAGAAAAATATGAAAGCAATGTACATAAAGGTGGGATCTGGCATAAGGAAATGAGAAAAACTGGAATCTACAGGAATATGAAGATACTTTGGGAATAGATGAATATGAAATTTGTGAGAAGGAAAGAGAAACGTGAAAAAAATAGAGATATAAGATGACTAGTTTGAAGATTATAGTGGCACAGTGTGTTGCAGGTGAGAAGACATAATAAAAATAGTAGTACATTATGTAAAGCACATACATGCAAAAGGGAAATAAAGGGGAGAATGTGAAATTTAGAGCAGCTGAAGAAAGAAGAGAAACAGTGCTTAGAAAGATAGATAAACAAGACCTAGAATGTGTATTGAAAGAAACAGATGAACAAAGTATTCTAGGGGGGTCTATATTACAATGTCGAAATGTTGTAATATCGAACACCAAATGAGTGACACATATTCATCAAAGGTCATTTAAGCGATTCGATGAATACTTTACAGGGCAAAGGTGCAGTTGGCCAACTACACAATGTTGCCCTTTTCTCCACTGTAGTGCGATCTCAGAGTTGGTATATTTAGTTAGGGGGATGTGTGGGGGGGTGAAGCCCCCCACATAGTTATGTTTGTAAGTGTGTGTGTGTGTGTGTGTGTGTGTGTGTGTGTGTGTGTGTGTGTGTGTGTGTGTTTGTGTTTTTGAGCAAACAAATTCTTTCCCAGGGAAAAAATTTGCTGTTTTTATTGTTCACACTTTAGTGTGATCCATCTTTATGTGTTGTCGAAAAGGTGTTCGCTTAAATACCTCTTCAGTATTATAATAGAGACCCATTCTAGGATCAGATGAGTTAAGTAATGTGTTTTATAAGGAGATGGGTATAGAAGAAAAATGGATAGACAAAGATTTGAGGGTCAGTAAAATAATGTAATGCATGTAGGGGTCAAAATGTTCATATATTAAAAAGGGAAAGGGAAGATGTAAAAAACTGGTGACCATTGACATTATGGAACATAAAAAGTAGAAGAAAAGATGATGTTAGTAGGGAACGTATGGGGAAAGGGGAGAAGATGTAAAAGGTATAGTGACTGTGATGAAAGAAGCAATAATATTATGAGAGAAAGGGAGGGTGGTGAGGATGTGGTTTGTGATGTTTCAAAGGTATTCAACAACAAAGAATATAGAGGTATGTGGAGCATATTGAAGGAGTATGGAGTATGTGAAAGAGCAAAAATGATTTGGAGTCAGTATGTAAAAATACAGGGAATAAAGCAATGATTGATAGATGGGAGGGTGAACGCATACAAGTTAATAAAGGAGTTAAACAAGGATGCCCAGTAAGTGGGATTTTGTTTGTTAGGATGATGAATGCGGTCATGAACTGTCAGCAAATCCTACAAGAGACAAAGTGTGAAACTGCAGCAGAACAGTTGTGTGCCATTATTTGTCTTATGTGAAGCTGCCTCTCTTCTGTCCTTACACGATGCTAGCTCTAGGCCTGCTGCTGCCCCCTAATCTCGGCTCATCTCATTACGTTAGCAACAAAACACTTCCCAAACAGTAGCACTATTCACATTATGTCTGAAGGTATTGTTATTTCTCTAGTTTAGCAATCACAAAAAAGACTGTTTGTTCTCTTTCTGCGATCATTGTAGTCTCATTTTTTTCAGTAGACCTGAGCTTGAGTGTTCAAAAATCGATGAAATGTGCATCAATGTTTCTGTACATTGGTTTTAGATAAAACGCACACAAACACACACACACACACACACACACACACACACACACACACACACATATGCACACATATTTATATCACAAGTTACATCTAAAATGTGATATTTCAGTTTCTAAATAAATACAGCATATTGAATACAACCATGCTATTAAAACTGCAGCAAAAATTGAAGTAATAATGGATAGAATCAAAGAGTATTGATCAGAAGAAGTTTGATGCAGATATTTCTAGTAAGTGTAACAACTGGTAGATTGCCTGTGAAATTCTGAAAGAAATGTATGTACTGCAAGACGCTTAAGAGCATGGTTGGGGGACATCTAAAAGGTATGCTGCTCTACATTAGCCAGGGTTGTGTATAATACTTTGACACATGAACAAATGGAGGCCACAGCTGTAGCTTATCTTTTTCTGGTGGAAATACTGGCATAAGAAGGAAAGATTGCAAAATGCCATTTTAGATCAAAGTGGATTAAGTTACCATTTCCAATGACTCCTGGCTCCACTTGTGTTTGCATGTACTGGAGTCTGTGTTTTCTAAGTAACAGCAGAGTTGTATGTCTTCCTCTAGTGCTGTTTTGACGAGTCTATAAAATGAGCCTGTGCCAGACAATTCCCAAACAGAGCATAAATGTATGTACCTTTTGGCTTAGGATGGAAACAAGCATGGATGTTCAAGTCAATGAATGGAGTAGAATTACTGTGTACACTTGACACTAGTATTATTGTGTTAGACACAATTTTCAGATGTTTATAGACTGAGCTGCAGTAATCCAGGCTAAATAAATTGTAAACTGGTATACCAGTAGTAAATCTGACTCTGAGGTTATGTGAAGCCAGCCTGCGTTAACAGTGAGACAATGATGTTGTCTCTTTTGTGCTTCTGTCATGAGCCAGCACATTTTGTTTTGAAGAATCGGCAGTCTTTGCTTGTTGCAAGATGTGTATATGACAGGTATTACATAATGCAGAGCTAGAATTAAGCCACGTTTTCAAAGTATTAACTTTTCCTTGCCTCTGTGTTAAGTAGGCTTACATGTTTGTGTCAGATGGATAGTACATTTATGTCTTACATATAGAATTTTGTATGTGATAAGTAATGTTTGATGTTCCTGACCTCCAGCCTCTACAACTACTTGTACATTTGAATGGATTCAAGAAAACTCCCATTTGCTCTAGTGATTCTCCAGCAGTTAGTTACTAACCATGTTGAGCAATTTGTGTGTGTCAAATAACATGATCTTAGTTCTCCCTAGACTGCTTGCAGTTCTTCATGCTTTAATCCTAAGCATAGCCTTGTAATGTCATTATTGTGGCCTCCCCTCCTTTTTTCTTCTAATAGTGATTTACTTTCAAGCCTAAACACCCATATTGTCAGCATATAGAAACATATTAATAAATGGAACTCATTACTTGGGGAATTAATGAAAAGGGTAAGGAGCAGGGGGACCAAAATAGAACTTTTGGTACCCCAGACATTACCAGTTGTAGCTGAGCTTGACATCAGCCCTTTGTTATCTGAGAAGAGTGCTTGTTTAAATAGTTAGAGCACAAGCTTAGTGTTGTAGTACACAGACCTTAAAGTTAAAAAAGCTCAGTTAATAGTCTATCATAGTTAAAAAAGTCAGATGCTTTAGATAGGTCCAAAAACACAGCATCTGTCAATTTGTCTACTTCCATTCCTTAAAAATATATTGATGTAGCTGTAGTGTTGTGTTTATCTGTAAAACCTTTCTACTGGTCATTTAACAATCTTTAAGACTCAGTATGGACCTTTGGTTGCATGGCCACAGCCTTTTAAGACTTTTAGTTTGTAATGTAAGAAGTAATGTTGGTCTGTAAGAGTCTTCCATAGATTTAGGTTCAGGCTTTGGTAAGAGCTTAACATTTACCATTTCCCACAGTTCAGGAAAGATTCCAGTGCAAGTAAGATGTTAATAATATATCTTAGAAATACTTTAGTGATGGTATAACATGCTTAGATGCAGTTTGGACAGAAGCAATCTGCATCGGTCTATTCAAACTATGGAATTTTTAATAAAAACTGTTTTGCTACAGATGAAAAGGTTTCATTAATATGAAAGTCTTTGGAGAAGCTGGATATACTTTTTACTGCTGATCCAGAATTTTGTTTGCAGTTACATTCTTGAAAAGGTTTCCAAACAAAAGGATTTAAATTTAAAGCAACATCCATCTGTTTGCTTAATGTCTGTTACTACATCTCCACAGTGTACCACTCTGTCACCAGTTGTCAGCAAATTATTACATTCGTTATCTTAATATCTACCAGTTCTCATGTAAAGAATCTTTTGTTTTAGCACTTACCCCCTAAGGACTACAGACATCTGCTAACATTATTTCTGTCTCCATATTTTCACCCATACCACTCTCCTCCCTCATCAAGCAGTCCGTGGCAGTACGTTCGTGCAGCTGCTTTTTCTTTACCTCTTAAGGACTTGGTGACAGAAAGTGCTGCTTTATAATTTATTTTGTTAATTAATTCAATATGTACTTCTTCCTCTCTGCAAAGTATTTCTCTTTTCAACAGTAAGCATATAGTATCATGACAACACAGTTCTGTTCAGTTTCACATCTTCTCTCTCCACATTATTACCCAAACAAATCTTTTTCTTTTTCACACTCACCAAGTATGTGGCAGCAACCTGTTTCTGCTATATTTCCAGCTCTGTTTCTACCTCTTCTTCTACTCTACCAAGCACATGGTGGCAGCTGATCCTTATCTACCCTCTCCTATCTACCTTCCTTGAGCCTACTTAGCAGCGGGTGGCAGTACCTACTTCTACCCACACTCCATCTACACTACCAGGCAGTAAATGACAGCAAGTGTTTTCTAATATTTATCACATTCTGCACTGCCAGTTTTGTGCCTTCATTTCATTACCTTGTAACTTTGTATTACTGCCTTTCAGTCCCCTCACCTTAAATTGTCATATACAAGTTGCAATGCTACCTTTAAAACTTTATTTCCAGTGAGGCAAGCACATCACAAAATGGCACCAGCATCTATTTTCTTCCGTATTATAATTTGCACCTCATTACTTCTAGCAGTCCTTTATATTTGACAGATTACCAGTTCCCTTAATTTCATAGGAAACAAGCTCAGCTATTATATAATTTTCTAATGCAGCCCCCCTTTCTTCTGCAATAATAAGATTAATAGGAATTTCAAGGTTATTTTAGTCTAACAGCCATATATGCTTTGCCAATACCACCCTCAGGCTGTTCCTCCTTTCTCAAGGAGGAAGAGGCTAATTACTTCAGGTTAAATTTATCAGCACCTATCCAGTCATTCAGGTTACGTATGAAGGAATATTCTAAATCACATTACTTAACCTGCAAAGGGGGGTTATTCCAGTGAAAGGAATGGAGCAGGATGATATAATCATCCCTCCATCTTCATGTTCTGTTTATTTGTTGATGAAGGCTCAGTTTTCTTGTTCTCACATTAGCTGAGTTGTATGACTTATTGAGATATAGAAGGTCAAGGAACACTGGTTCTTTAACGGCTTTGTAAACAGGGCACAGATCACCTCTAAGTCTATAAGATACAGTGTACAGGGAAAGGTCTTCCAGTCTTTCTTGTTGACCAAGGTTCTTAAGACCAGAAATCCTTTTAGTTTGGAACCTTTGGGGTGTTTTGAGTTTGTTGATAATGCTGAGTGATGTATATGCCAAAGAAAGCATTGTACTCTTTAATAAGTCTGATCAGTGCTGAGTATAGCGGAATAATAACATCTCTGGATCTAGACAAAATACCTTAAGCTTTTAGTAGTACTATGTAGAAGGATTTCATAAATACACCTGCCAGATAATGATCAATGGAGAAGAAACTATCAAAACAAGTGCCTGGGTCCTTGGCTTCCATTTTGTTTAATAAGGGTGTTTTATCTTTACTGTATAATGTGGGTAATTGCCGTTTTCTGAAAGAGACAATATTAAACTTTTTAGAACACAGTATAAATCCATTATCCATATAACACATACTAACTAGGTATACTCTTTCTAATGGGTGCAGATATTTGAGGGGGGTCGGCAGTTCCACCCAGTTTACAGTCATCTGCAAATTAGGTTAACCAGATGTCTAAGTTATGCATTTTTAGTTCAGAGAAGGATATATCAAACAGGAGAGGACCTAGCATGGATCCCTCTAGGACACTGTTAGTCACAGTAGCATGATTTAAAGAGGTACCTGCCACATGAACTAAGTGGGATCTGTCTTTTAGTCAGATGACTATCCATCTCACCACATAAGGATTTATGTTTAAGAATGATACTTTCCTTGCAAGGGGGTGGTATTTAATCCTTTGGCCAGATTGAGATATAATGTAAGAAAAGAAAAGACCACTATCTATAACTTGCATGGCCCTCTTAAAAAAAAATAACAAAGTTCAGCAAGCATGATCTTCCTTTGATTAAGCAAGATTGTTGGGGGTTAAGTCTAATAAGATTCTTGATATCATTATTAATGAGATCAGTTATAATACATTGCCTGGCCTTACACATCAGACGTTTAAGGCTGCTTGATCTTTAGCTCTGTGGGATTGTGGTAGGGCCACCCTTGTGGATGGACATCATCACAGCAGTACACCAGGATTCAGGAACAAAATTTGTGGTCAGCCTTAGATGAAATAGTTTAAGGAGTGGTTCAGCAAGATCATGTGTAATGCTGTTTAATAAGCACCCAGATATGGTCTCATGGGCTCATGGAGGAAGTGTTTTTGGTTTTAAATAGCAAATTAAGAATATGTTCCTTAGTGATAGTGGGAGGAGGGCATAAAGGTTTCTGAGATGAGTGGTATTGGAATAGGGGTTTTGGAGTGAAGTTAGCAGAGAACATACTTGCTAGAATATATGTCATGTCATTGGAGTCAGACTTGGGGGTTCCATTTAAGAAAAGTTCAGAGTAATGTTGAGTGTCATTTCTTAGTTTTCTAATGTAACTAAAGAAGGACTTGAATTTATCCTTCACTTCAGAAGGCAATCTCTGTTCATGGTTTGATTTACTGATTTTAATGCTAATTTTCATTTTGTCACTGATATTTTTAACTATCCTCATTCTGAAGTGTTCGAGTTTTAGCACAGGTTTAATGAGGTTATAAAGTGTATTTTTCAATTAACCGCTAGAGTTTGTTTCTAAATTCTCCCATTTAATTCCCATCAAACCCTAAGCCTACTTATTCCCTAACCAGTTTTGAATTAAAATTGTATAACTTCAGTACTACTTAGTCTCATGTAACCAGCCTAGAAAATTACTAACCCAACTATACTTTATCTTTCTCTGGTTAAGCCTATAAGGAAACATACACCTAAATCCTGAACTCCTCAGTTTTCCTCCTGTATCATTCCCTGTTGCAACATCTCAGAGTAAATATCTAAAAGGCAGACTGCTTAACATTAACAACATTAACAATATATGGACAGTCCTAGAACCTTGAATACTTCTAGAAAAAAAGTGTGCTGACCATTATAGAGACATGGCTTGCCCATCTTGCTACATACATCAACATTTCTCATTGTTAATGGATAACAGGCCAGGTACAGAAACCGATCATGGAGCTGTACTTCCCATCTCATTGTTAATGGATAACAGACCAGGTACAGAAGCAGATCATGGAGCTGTACTTCCCATCTCATTGTTAATGGATAACAGGTCAAGTGCAGAAGCAGATCATGGAGCTGTACTTCCCATCTCATTGTTAATGGATAACAGGTCAGGTACAGAAGCAGATCATGGAGCTGTACTTCCCATCTCATTGTTAATGGATAACAGGTCAGGTACAGAAGCAGATCATGGAGCTGTACTTCCCATCTCATTGTTAATGGATAACAGGTCAGGTACAGAAGCAGATCATGGAGCTGTACTTCCCATCTCATTGTTAATGGATAACAGACCAGGTACAGAAGCAGATCATGGAGCTGTACTTCCCATCTCATTGTTAATGGATAACAGGTCAGGTACAGAAGCAGATCATGGAGCTGTACTTCCCATCTCTTTGTTAATGGATAACAGACCAGGTACAGAAGCAGATCATGGAGCTGGAAGCAGATCATGGAGCTGCTGCCCATCTCATTGTTAATGGATAACAGTCAGGTACAGAAGCAGATCATGGAGCTGTACTTCCCATCTCATTGTTAATGGATAACAGATCAGGTACAGAAGCAGATCATGGAGCTGTACTTCCCATCTCATTGTTAATGGATAACAGACCAGGTACAGAAGCAGATCATGGAGCTGTACTTCCCATCTCATTGTTAATGGATAACAGGTCAGGTACAGAAGCAGATCATGGAGCTGTACTTCCCATCTCATTGTTAATGGATAACAGGTCAGGTACAGAAGCAGATCATGGAGCTGTACTTCCCATCTCATTGTTAATGGATAACAGACCAGGTACCTGGTACTTCTCACTATTCCTCCCATTGTTTTAACAGATCTTAATGGGAACCTAATACCTAATGTCACTAAACAGAAGTACCTGGGTCTAATCCCCAACCCTACCCTTTCGTTAATCACTCATGCACACAGATTGTATAACTAATAAAGGTCTTACTCAGTTAAAACTATGGTACAAGATCAGTCGTCTCCTTTCACCTACTGCTTGCAGGGTCATAGCTAAAAATATTGTAATATCCAAACCTGAAAATGGCCTTCCTTTTCTCATCTTGCATTAAGCACACAATACTCACAGAATACAGACCGCTGAGAATAAAATCAGAAGATTCATTTGATTAGCAGACCCTCAGATACACCACAGGAATTTGCTAAAAAATTCCAGTTGGCTTTTCGTGCCTCATGGGGCCACTTTTCTTCTAAGCACTCGAATTTGCAAGGTGTTAAAACACAGTCACTGCCCCCCTTTAAGAGTGAAACTACCTTTACAAGACAACCCTTATGTACTCTGAAGTACAAAGCACAAGAGTTTCACTCTATTACACCCCCCATTTGAAACTGCTGTAAACTAGGAGCTGCCACTTGGAACCACCTGCCTACAGACATCAAAAATCTAAAAAACATTAAAAGTTTCACAGATGCACTTAAAGAGCCTATCTTTTCTTAATCTTCCTGCAACTGCTACCATGAAAATGGTTAGTATCTGATATCATGAATACTAGAAAATATTTAATAAACTTTTCTGAGACTTTTAATGTGGTATCTTGTATGCAGATATTTCACTTGTTTATAGGCATTTATGTATTATATATATGACGTCACTGCGTTTTATGCACATCCTTACTTGTGTTCTGTATGCTTTTTCGATGTACTCTGACTGGATCTTTTAATGTTACTCTGTCTGCATTCAAACTTAGTATGTTCTGAATTTTATGTACTTATGTACTTATGTATTTTATATACTCATTTTTGTATATAACACTTTTGATTGAAAGACCATGATGTATTTTCTGCTCTTTGAATTTGGTTCATGGCTGAAAACAATCAAAAGACCAGCCCACTTACCCAGTGAACAAATTGTAAATAAATAAATAAATAAACATGCTGTCACCTGCATAGAAGGCTAGCAATAGCAAACAATGCCTTAATTCCTAAACTGGAAACTGATCTGCCATTATTATATTATATTCTGCCACAAGCAGTCAGCTGTTCCAAACTGTAGTAAATAAAATGTGTTGTTTTGTCATTTTAGTAAATGCCAGAAGTTTCAATGTGATCTTCAAAAAAAGCCAAGTGGGTAGCTATTGCCAACAGGTATCTTTCTTACTAAATGTAATGCTTTCAGCATTATAAAACTGCACTATTATCTGCTGTTGAAATCAGGATAGAGAATCAGTAGTTACTCACCAGAAACAGTTGCAATGATGATATAATACTGACTATGCCTTAGTTTGGTTTAACCTTACCCAAAGAAGCCTTTTTCAAAATTCAAACCTACTCTGTAGAATGGTATCAAAAATGAGCAAATACTTACAACTTTAAAACAAGACTAAAGGAACTTATATTAAGAATTAAAGTACTCGATTCAGGGATAATTTAAGATGAGCTACACAAGTTAAGACTCCACTCCAATAAACAGTTTTAGATAAAAAGACTTTACCAGCTAAGTTTCCAAACAGGATAATTATTTAGCTGTAAATATCTGTACATTGTTGCTGTAGTACAGTGTCATGAAATTTTGGAACTATTGTAAATATCCTTTCTTCTATGTTATATAACAATTTTTTCCATTTTTGCTTAAAATGTAAGTATTGTTTCATTATTTCCCTGCTACTATAACACATTTCATACTCATCTAATGTCTCAAAAATTTGTATACCTGTCAGTGTAACAGTTGCATTTTCTTCCAAGGTTTCTGAAATGTGTTGTTTATGCCCCTGAAAACTGTACAGTTTTGAGTATATACTTGTTTTCAAAGACTTTATCATGGCATAAAAGGGTCAGTTGAACAGCCTACTCACAAACATATTAAATAGATATAAACAAAATAAATATTGGTGATGAGACAGAGTGGAGAAGTATGTACACTGTCACAACTCCTCAGAGGAGGGGCAGAGATATAATTGTGAATGCTTGGGGTGGACTTTCAGTACATCAAGTTACCACCTAGTGTTTACCTTCATAACAAGTGTATGGGAGTGTGCACTCACATAGTTGGTCAGTATAAGCATCTGCAGTGGCATGAGTAACTCTTTCCCTATTCAAGGGTTGGGTTTGGGCCATTAGAAAAATTCCCTCATTACTGGAATGCAAGGGAACACAGCACCATCATGACTGCTTCACTCAGATGGCTCTTGTCCTTGTCCATCTGGTGGGAACCTCCCACACTAGAAGGGATTGAACAGGCTCAAGTTCAGTAGGGGAACATTTGATGGTCAGCAGGCATAGGGACAAAAAGGACCAAGAGAAAAATAATCACTCTCTTGAAATTAAGAATGCTTCATGCACTTGAGTGCATTTTTTTATAATAAGAAACATCTTTATTAAATTATCACTTATGACATAAGCAATCATACATTTATATAAATGAAAACAAACCATATGCTGACATATAATCTATTCAGTCATTGTCAGTCAAACATTACATAGCTCATTCACATCTTGCCTTTTTTAAATCTCATTCTTCCTCAAAAACATTATTCTGCATGTACTGTAACCACAGTTCCCATTTTTTCAATGCAATTTGCTCCTACACTTTTTTAAAGATCCCATTTGCAGTTATTTTATCACTGTTACTATATTCACTAAGTTTTGACTTTGATTTCCATTTTCTAGTAATTGCTTTTTTTGGCAGCCACCATAATTAAACTCAGCAAGGCCTTACTATGTCTAGACAATTGTGATTCTGTATCATAGCTCAAAAAATAATTTCCTTAGTTATACCAATTTGCTCACCCAGTATTTCTGATAGAGTAGTCTCTAGGAAATGTGTAAAGTCTGCCAATTTTTTACACTTCCAAAAATATCTTCCCAATTATCTCTTTCTTCATCATCACACCTTCAACATTTGCTGTTATCCTGAGGAAGAATGATTTTGATATCTACTAGAAGTATAAAAATATTTATGTAAACGCTTCCAAGCAAAGATCATAAGTCTTCTAGACTTTTCTGCATTTTGGGAGACATGCATATATCCCCCAATGTTTCTTTCTGAATTGCTTACCCAGCCTCTCTTCCCAGTCATTTTTAACCACCACTGATTTATTCTTATAGTTATTATGCAATATTTTATATCATCTACTAATTATTCCTTTTTAACAGCACCATCTGTTCTTGTACAGTATTCCCAGCTCCTTTCCTCTGTGGTTTTATTTTGCTTTCCTTCTGCATTTCTGAACCATATCAGTCTTTCTGAGAAGATGCATTTTCCCTCATTTTTATAAATTAGAGAAACTATTATCATCCCCATCACAATTTTACTTTCTTGATTAATATTTGATTTCCAGCAAAGGTACAAAGAGACCCTTTCTAATGGACATCCTGGTATCATTCTACTCTCTAGACACAGAGGGAGGACACTAATACCAGTTTTAAACTGCCACTATGAAAGATTAGCAGATATGCATCTAACAGGATCTCTTGTTGGTTTTGATTCTGTAGTCAAGCCAAGAGGACCCTGAATATAAGACTTTGGTTCCTTTCAGGCTGCAGCAAGTTCTCCACTATTTGAGGCACCAAATTAATTAAAAAATGTTGTTAGTATAAATATGTTTTTTGTGGAGTCATTTTTAATTAAAATAGTATATTTCTTTTCAGTTTTGATGTTGAATCATTGCATGTAGTACCTAATTGCTTTTAAAATACAAAGTATTTTTGCTTACTTCTTCCCAGGTGAATAATCAGCAATGCCAAACCCTGTGCAAATGCCCAAAGGAGCCACCACAGTGTCCCCTTGGGGTTCCCCTGGTACTGGATGGGTGTGGATGTTGCAGAGACTGTGCCAAACAGCTGGGAGAAGTATGTTCTGAGAAGGAGCCCTGTGATGAAACAAAAGGTCTGCACTGCAAATACACTATGAACCCTGGGATCATGTGGGGCACCTGTGTGGGTAAGTTTGCAGATAACTGTAATTTAATTAATAATCACATGTCAAAAGCCAGCTTCTCTACAAAACATTCTGTAATTCCATGCCATTGCTGATTTCTTATAGTATCAGTCTCCTCTTCAGTAAAGCTCCCACTATGATCAGTTCAAGTCTGTACATTTTTTTATTGAATGCATGTATTCTAATGTCAATAACTATTAAAACTGCTGCAATGTCACATAAAATTATGCTAAACCATATTTTCAGTTTCCAAGCTGTACATTTCTGCTGTGATTTTCCCCATGCATCTGATATTTATGGTACATTGTTAATGTGCTAATAATCTATACATCTTTTTTATTGTTGTTTTTTTTTTTTGTGTGTGTGTGTGCAACACAGGGTAATTTTGTACTATAATTGAGTACTTTTAGTAAAATGAATTAACCAAAAGTGAAATGTCCTACCAGATAAGTCCATACTTATTTGCATACCTGTGAGACTAGGTACATGCCCGTACTAAAACTATAAATGAACAAGCACATTACATACAGTTATACACCACATAAATCATCAGGCTTTGAGTGTTCTTTGGTAGACAGTAATTAAAGAAGATCCCAGAAAACATTTGGGAAGGGATACATCTTTATATAGTATTATACTACAGCTGGGTGTAGGTAAAATATAGTTTACCTGCAGTGGAGGGCATTGTTTGAGCCACTGTGAGTAAAATGTATTTTATCCACACTTCTGCTCTGGTATATTGTAATTTATATTATATTATGGTATTAATTAAAAGATAAACTTCATGCCCCTTATAATACGATTACATAGGCTTTTCTTTTCTAGTTTTTCCTCATTGCATTCAAGTGACTGTGCAGACAAGTCTGAAGTAAAGCAGTGTGCATACAAGCACACAAACACACACACACAAACACACACACACACACACACACACACACACACACACACACACACACACACACACAGACACATACACTTTTGATGATGGTGAAGCATATAATTGATTAAAGAATATATAAGTTACTGAAGGGTATATGCTGTTGTGAAGCTCTGACGATTCATTTTCTCTCTCTCTCTCTGTATATATATATATATATATATATATATATATATATATATAGATATGTATACAAGAGTAGATATAGATAGATAAGTACATATATATATATACATATATAAATAAAAGAAAAAAGGGAAAACTAGTTGTACAGGAATGATATTGGCATACAAATTGCTAAAATAGACTGTTGTCATAAATTCTAATCAATATGTGTTAAAGATCACTTTGCATTCGTATTAAAAAAACAAGAAAACAGGATTAAGGTTGATATTACTTGTTTAAATCACGGTTTATTAACTAAAAACAAAAGATGAGTGCTTTCACACTTGACAGAGCTTCGTCAGATCTATGTTATACATATAAGTAACAAGTAATATACTTTTCTATTTTCCATATAAAAAGCCATGTAAATTACAATGAAGGCATTAATCAAAGAGCACTTCCACAGATTACATTCAGTGATAGAGACTGGAACAGTGGCGCATACATAGTTTGCATTTTTTTGTGACTGGTGCTGTTTACGCCTTATCTAAGTAAGTACAAAGTCTTTTGTTTTTAGGGAAACTGGGAAATATGGCTATGCTCTTCAATGGTCTCTTGGGCTGCATGACTATTAACTACCTATGACTGGGTCTATGCTCTTTCCACTAACGTTGTATTTTTTTCTGGTACAGTCCCAGAAAATAGCATAAACAAGTTGCTAAAGCTATAAAGGGCAATGCACAGAGATGTAAAGACTGTGGAAAGTAATAAAGTGGTTTGTAGTTTATGTCCTCGCAGGATAAGGTTTTCTTTTAAAATTACATATATATACAACTCACAGTGGTAATGAAATTCAGTGTATTGCAAAACAGAACCAAACTATCAAAAATGAATTTGGTAATCGTGATGATGTGAGGTACTCCCAGCTATGCCAGGAGAAGTAGGGCAGTGGATGTGTAACATATGCCAGCATAATTAGCTGGAGTTTTTTAAAGAAGTATATGTCATTTGTATATCAAGCTGATTTGTGCAGCTGCTTGTGCTGAAAATGTATTTGTAAAGCTGCTTGTGTTAAAAATGTACCAACAGTGGGTCCTGCTGAACAGGAAAGAAATACACCTGTATGTCAGACTGTATTGTAACTGTTGAAATGAATATATTGTAACAGGGGATACTGGGAGAAAAAAGGTTAATCTCAGTCCAACTAACTTTGAAAAATAGTCTGAATTAAATTACCTGGTTTAGCCCATAAATATTGTATTTGTAATTCTGATTGCAGCCAGAGACAAATGTCTGTGAAAACCAGGACTAAGAATCCTACTGTATTGTCCTTAGGGGTGAACTAATTGCTACTCTGGAAGGGTGGATGTTTTTGAAATGGTTTTGTAGCCTCCATATGCTATAACACATCTTAAAAAAGCTCTATATGTGAATAGTGTAACACTTATGTGCAATATTCTGGCTCATTTTCTAGTAAAACGGGTAGTGTGGGAACCTAAAGTCAGATGACCAGATGTATGTGATGTCATTCTGTAATCCAGCACTGAAATAATGTTTTAAAGATTAGATGAGACAGAGGTCTCAGGGCAGTCTGTTTTTGAAACCTGACAAAGAAGGCTTACTCACCCATTTCATCTTGCCTCATCTTATTAAGTAAGTAGGAAACAGTAATTCTTTAGATCAATCAGGAAAATATAGTGAGATTAGTTAAGTATTGTTTGCAACCCGCGGTGGTGGTGCTGCGGTAGCATTGCCGCCTCACTGTAAGACGCTGTCTGGTTCGATTCTCAGCTAGAGCGTCTTCTGCGTGGAGATATGCATGAATGGGCGTACCTTTGTTGAAGGTTGTGCGTCAGGGCTGGTAACCCGGCACTTAAAAATCAACTACCAATCATTAG
>NC_056732.1:484619956-484699956 GCF_019279795.1 Protopterus annectens | reverse complement strand
CATGGTTTTGCTAATGTTAAACTTGCAGTTTTTTTTACTCAGATACCTAGCTATCATAGTACTTATTGTCTAAATTGCTGCTTTATGTTATTCTGTAGATTTTCTCCCTGGGCCTCCGCTGAAAAGGGGCTCTTGCCCAATTGGACATACCTGGTCAACAAATGTCAAATAAATAAATAAATAACAAATTGTCCAGGTTTCTGTACCATACAGTGGTACTGGTTGCACCACTGACTTGTAAACCTTACTTTTCAGTTTCTTTGGCATTCTTCTGTCATATACCACACCTGACACTCTATGCCAGTTGCTTGCAGCCCCTCTGATTTTAGCGTTGACCTTTTCATTCATACTGCCCCCTCAACCATCCCCCTCAGATATCTGAAGCTGTTAATCTGTTCCATTATCTTCCCTTTTATCTCATTTCTCAGCTTCTTCTGATTTCCTCATTTGGTGGTATAACCACTATCTCATTTGTACTCAGTTTCACCCCATGTGCCTTCAGTTTTACATTCTATTCCCCTATCTTTTTCTGAAGTTCTTGCTCAGAGTCTGCCTATAATGCCACATCCTCTGCATACAGAAACTTTGTTGATCTGTCCCCTGTGAACTTTTTGCTAATGTAATCCATCACCAGTATGAACAGCAGTGGTGTCAGAGTTGAACCCTGAGGCACACCCACACCCACCAGGAAACCCTCTGGGAGACCAAACACTGTTCATACTTGAGTCATTGGGTCCTTGTACATAGCTACACTAATTCTACTAATGTTTCTGGGACATTGAACCCCTGCAGGACTGCCCAAGTCAGCTTTCTTGGGACCTATTTATTTGCTTTTTCCAAGTCTAGCAATGCCCACTTGGACTCTTTCCTCATCTCTAGTTTCTTCTCAACTGTCTATCTAACTGCAAACATTGGGTCAGTTGTGCATCCTGATCTGAATTTGAGCTGCTCATCTCCCATCTTACTTTCTGTCACTCTCTGTATCCATTTATCAATCACCCTCTCCAGAATTTTCATGCAGTATGACAAGAATTTGTTACTTCTGTACTGCCCACATTTGTGAATGTCCCCTTTGTTCTTGAACACTGCTACTAGTATACTTATTCTCCAGTCATC
Source organism: Protopterus annectens (assembly GCF_019279795.1). Taxonomy (NCBI): domain Eukaryota; kingdom Metazoa; phylum Chordata; order Ceratodontiformes; family Protopteridae; genus Protopterus; species Protopterus annectens. The sequence continues at coordinate 484,698,840 of NC_056732.1, read as the reverse complement.
TGGGATATGCCTTTCTCTCCAAACTTTTATAAGTACCGTCATTAGCCATTTTTCCTCTATCTCACCCAGCATCTTTATCATACCTGCTTTGACCTCATCTCTGCCTGCTGTTTTTCCTGACTTTGTTTTCCTTAAAGCTGTTCATACTCCTTCTACTGGGGGCTCCTTCTCTTCTCTCACTGTTGGCTGGGGCAGTACAGCTTCTGTGGGATTTTCTTCATTCAGAATCTGCTGGAATTATTTGCTTTTGATGTCCTGTGGACTCGTGACCAGGTTGTTGCTGGCATCCTTTATGAAGGGTATCTGACCATCTTTATCTTTTTGTCTCTGCCTTGCAACCTGATTTAGTTTCTTTGTGCCACTTACTGAATCATTTTCCAGAAGTTGGTAGAGTGCCTCTGATACCCTATTCTTTACCATTGCATTTCCTTTCTTAGCCTCTTTGTTAGCCAACCAGTATTCCTTCCTAGTCTGGTCTGTCTTTTCTATTGCCCCACTTTTTCCTACACTCCTTCTTTCTTTTGATGACTTCCTGGACTTCTGCATTCCACCACCAGCTTTCCTTATGTACCTTATTTGCATACCTTGTTCAGCCACATATCTGTTCTGTAGCCCTTTCACATTCTGTTTTGAGGCTCTACGATTCTTCTTCAACTCCACTTATTTCTTCTTCTCCTTGGGGTGCTAGAGCCATGAGTAATTCCTTGATCTGCTATGCCTTTGTGTATTCAACAAATTTAAATAACAAAATTGTAGCATGGGGAAATAAACCTTTCAAATTTAAGGTGGATACAAATTTAGGAATCTAAAGATACCGAGTCTTCTCTTGGTAGATTCCTGGCATTGAGCAATTCGCATCAATTAATTAAAAAAAATGAAAGATTATATTTGTACATGTACCCCCAAATTTGATGACTGTGATGTTCTTGTATTTCTAGTTGGCAGTGCCTACTTGGTTGCTACTATGAAGATACAAATTCAAAATATAGAGAAAGTGAGGACTGAAGGTGAGGTTGATTACAGATGTATCATGCATTATTGTAAGATTAAGGCTTATGAGAATGTGGATTGGCACAGATATTTTCATGGAGAAACAGGAATTGACAGATGGAACTTGTTAAAATAAATAATTTCAGGTTTTAAGAAGAAAACAAGCCTCTCAGAGGGTTGTCACCACTGAAAAATAAACAAAAAAATATACACATTAGTAATATATTGAAAAAAGCAAAATTAGGAAAATATTTTCCCTATCTTGGACAAAAGTATCAAAGATGGTTTACTAATGGACCACAAACAAATTAAGGTAAATCTCAAAAGAAATTTCAAAATATAGGAGAGCCTTTTTAAGTATTTAAGGAATGATAGACATGTAAATATGCATCTTGGTAACTATGAATTATTAGGGTATAATGTGTACAGAAAGGCACAAATTGTAGCTTTATTCATTGCCCCTAAAACTAATTTTTGATGCCAGCTTCAAAGAATGCCTGAGCCCTGTGTTTGGAAAACTGTCATAAATTAAATCTATCTTCTAAGGCAGGAGTAGTACAGACAATATGTTTGTTGTCCTGTTCATGCAGGGACATGGAAAGACTGCTGCTAAACCCTCTAAGTGCTATTATGAATGGGTCTTGCACTAAAGACTTCTAATGGACAGTGTCATGAGGTAAAGAACTGTGGCAAAATATCTGAAAGCAGTTAGCACATGGAGATTGCTGCCTTTTTATATACGATCCATTGGGAACTTTTCTAACTTTTAGCAATAGATACTTATTATGGACAAAGAAAATATGGTTTCAAGACAAGCTAATGGGTTTTTTTGCCCAATCAGCTAGAGCATATTCTGCGTGGAGACATGCTTGAATGGGCGTACCTTCGTTGAAGGTTGTGCATCAGGGCTGGTAACTCGGCATGTAAAAATCAACTACCAATCATTAGCAGACCGGAGTTCCGCTGTGGTGACCCCTAACCGGGAAAAGCCGAAAGACGCAACAACAACAAGTTGTATTGTATTGGCAGCTACTATCATAACATTATTTTTCAAATGTATGATGCTTCCATAATGTGTCAGCAAAATCACTAATGTAAAAGCACCTATCCAAGAAATTGCAAACACTGAAATGTTAAGATGTCTGAGCATATAATCCTAACAGTGGCTTCATAATGCTGTTGCTCTATGATATTATTACTCCAAAATATTTATTATTTTAGGGGACAAACGCATACTGCAAACATTTCCACACTAGTTTGCCTAATGCCTCATAAATGCTGAATTGCTGTTAATATACATTCTATCAAACTGCTGCCTTAATATGCTTGTTACAATCCTAATAACACTATTTATGTTAAGTAAACCTTAAGGTACTCTGTGTTTTTGTGCACCCCTTATAATAACGTTCTCAAATAATAACTATAAGATGTCAAAAAGGAACTGTTAAATACCACTAATATCTTTAATGCCATTTTAACACTGAGCTGTATTGCAATAACTGGCCTGCCATTCTAGAAAGTAATGTGCTGAGTATTGCAGATTTTCTCCTAAATAAATCACTGTGCTACAGTGCCTATTATTAAGAGTTGCTTACCCTTAAAATGCACATATTGCTTAATTCATAACATGTTGTATCACAGAAAAATTAAGTACCACATGCTGGTTGCAATCTTTTCTATAGCACAGACATCTATAATGTATTATCATATTGGTGATATTCACCCCCCCACCAACTTACTGATGCTTCTTAAGTTCATGTCATTAGTTTCTGGCTTAATTTTTAAACTATTTACTACATAAACTGCATCACTATGGGACATACAATATGATGTTTAGATGCCACACTGTCTAATATCATCCAGCTGTTAATGCAATCACATGCAAATATAGTTGTATTTATGTTTTTATAATACCAGTGGTTACAGATGCTGAGACTATACCCTGAAACAATAACATACAGGCAAGCTCCCTTACTCCATTTGTGGACAGCCACATTATAAGTAAACGTACATGCTTCCAAGGTAACTACCATGTCTTAATAAGGACAGTTAATAAAGCACTTTGCTAAGGACTGAGTAGACCAAACGACTTAAATATGTAATTAATAGACTTTGAAGCATCGCTGAAACATTGCCACATCAATCAGCATGACAACTTTATGGCTGCCCTTCAGTATCCCATATGGTCACTTTAATTGTGTGAATACATAGGAGTAAAGTGGCAATGTTAGTACTGGAGAAAGATGTTTCTTCTTTACTTCAGAGTATGCTTGTTTATGTGAAAAGGAATGGAAAACAGATATAAGCTGTAAAGATACAAAATAAATTATTTTTCTATATGTGTACTTATTTCATTTTACCCTACAACTTGTAAAAGCCATGGTGCAGAAATGTATACAGTTAATCTTATAAGCTTCACCTTTGCATCATAAGATACATAGGGTCCTCAATGGAGTCATCCAGAAGCAGTGTGCATACCTTACTTTGACCAGTACACTTCTCTCTTCTGTGAATCACACCTAGTCACCCTTCCAACTGTGCCTGCCACCTAGTTTTAATGCTACAGACAATATCTGGACCTCAGGGGTAGCCTGATAAAGACAAAGTCAAGGACAACCTATTTATTACCCTGTCATGGATCTATAACCTCCATAAATAGGTGTTTTGATGGTACTTATTCTTATTTCTTCACTTCAAGGAGTCAAACATTTGCTGCAGTGTTTGTATAAGGCATACGCTGTGCATTGGGCATCACAGTGGCACAACACATAGTGTTGTCCCCTCACATCAAGAGGTTCCCTGGTTTGATTCTCAGATGGATGCTTTCTGTGTAGAATTTTCATGTTCTTGTTATGTTTGTGTGAGTTTCCTCCAAGTGCTCCAGTTTCTTCCCGCATTCCAGAGATATGCAATGGGCAGATTGGACACTTTAAATTGGCCATAGGTGTGAGTCTGCTTGCAAGTGTGTGGTGTAGAAGAACTACTGCAGCAGGGCTAGCCACCCAGTGGGGTAAAACTTGGCTCTAGATGATTGTCACTGCTGAACAGACACCCCAACCTCTGGGAAAAGTTGGCTGTGGATGGATGTACACTACATCAGCGATGTAGTCACTAGCTCTGTATATTAAATAATACAGTATAACCTGTCATACATTAAAAACTGCATTACCCAGTTTTAGTAAGCCTAATATGGCTCTTCATGGGCAGCTTTTCATAACACCTCTTACATATCTAAATATTGTATGCAGCTTTTTATCTATCAATACTTAGATTATCTATCAGTACTTAGATTATTTTAATAACAGTACTTCATAAACCCACAGTAGGAAAACCTATTCCCCCTATTTTTATCCAACATCAGGTAATTAATTAGCAGTTTTTTTTGTTATTAATCTAATTTCATTTCTTTGTTTAACAGTTCCCCAATATGCAGATTTTATCAAACCGCCGCTAATTTTACTTCTCTTATTTTTTCATCTTATTTTTATTTACTAAACTATTGTTGCTACCAGTGCCCTACTTAGCAAGTGCATAAGCTTTTCATTAATTCCTTTCTTTATATAATTTACTTTATATATTAAAGTGCAGACAGTAACAGTTACGCACACTCATATCTCCCTTTTCTCCAGTTGCTTGCTTGATTGATTGATCGTTTTCTGACCCGCAGCATTCTGTGCAAATGGAACCCACGCTCCACTTGGGCTCACTCTGTTCCCCTACACTACCCTCAATTCCCACCCATCCTCAGTCAATCTACCTTAAAAACCCTTATGTCCATCTACCTTAAAGCTCAACCAATCCCAGTCTGTAATGTACATCCATCACTTGCCTGCCCACATAAATTATTTGCAGTCCCTCCAGTATGTAAGTCAATACTGCCTCCACTATCCAGATCTCTCTTTTTTTCTGTATATCATAACATTCTCTCCACCATTATACTTAGCAACACCTCAACACCATATAGTTTCCCAGTTCAACACATCACCCATCTTTCCCACCCCATCTCTGTCCCTAACCTTGTCAAAACATCATCCTGTAACTAATGCCATGCTACCAACCTCCATGTTGGCTGTCTTACTTCTCCTGCTATTCACCCACTTAACATCTTTACCTTCACACATTCATGCAACCCATCACCATCATATTAGTTGCAACATATTCAACATTTAATTCACCCAAGATAACATCCACCTTATACTCTCCGAATACCTCAGACTTTGTGAAATACAACGTATGCTTACACATCCCCATAATACATAAGCAACAATTAAAAATTAAAACTAAATGTTTATCCTACAACCAACATATCTACCCCAAACCAAACCTCACTGGTGACATCCATCCAAACCTTGGACCAACAACATCCCTACTAACCTTTACCTCTACAACCCCCACAAACTGAACCCCTCCAATACAACTAACACTACTTGTTCTTCCCTAAGCATTATACACATGAACATTAAAAGCATCTACAACAAAATATCTCAGTTCTATGCCAGGCTTACCCTTCACACTCCAGATATAGTAGTGCTGACTTAACCTGGCTGAAAAAAGAAATAAAAGATAAAGTATAATACACTAAGAGCAGCGAGACAAAATAAAAGAGCTGTTGGAGTTACTATACTATACAAAAATTCTCTGCAGTTTACCCTTCATCGCTAAAGCTTCCATAAATTGGTAAGGCATAAATCCGTATATCTACCTTCAAACTCAACCAAAACAAGACATTATCCATCATAGGTGCCTATTTGCCACTAGGTAATAACTTATTACAGAAGTCTTCCTCTGCTGGGTCTCATCTAACATCTCATAAGAAAATTCATACTGGGTGATTTTAATATCTCTCTCTCTCTAGCTCTCTCTCTCTCTTTCTCTCTCTCTCCTCCTAATCACCTAAGCAATCATTAAATCTCCATGATCTCTCTCACAGCTAATCACTCCAACCCATTACAATAAAGACAACACTAAGAGGATATTACTCAACTAGATTCTTACCTTTATGCCTCATAAAATCTTTACCTCAAGTATCCCTCCAGATAGACAAAGTGATCATCTCCATACCTATGTTGTAGAAGGAAGTGGCAGTCCACATAAATCACAAAAAACTGACAGGCCAAAAAAGAGCTATTAGGATGATAGAGTGGACTATTGAGGATAAGAAATAAATTATGCATTGTTACTACTATGCAAAAAGCCCAGAATTTCCAGACAAAAGATATATGAAAAGAGTAGGAGAGAAATTAGCAGAAAGAAAAATACTTCCACGATAAAAACTGTCAGAAGCTTCAAAAAAATTGTGTTCATTAATACAACAGAGCCATCTAAAACACTATATAGTCTAAGAAACCTTGTGTCATTTGGAAAAAGAAGCGACTGAGGAAGCACAAAAATTTAAAGAACAAAATTTAGAGACGTCTGAAGGGTATAAAAAAGAAATATGAACATGGGAAAGAAAGACAGATCTGATATGGTGCAATATTTATGCAAAGGAGAAAGCCAAATTAATCAACACAAAAAAGGCAGCCCCAAAGATATTTGAAGAGAAATATAGGCAAAGGCATCCAGATATGAAAAATTTCACAATAAAAAAATAAGATCACAAAAAGGGAATGTAGAACAGAAGATTAGTGAAGTAGAAGTTAAAAAATAGATGCTGAAGTTATCAAATATTTGTGAAGTGAAGGATTCAGTGTAGAAAGTCTAACACAGGTCATATCACAGCATGATGGAACAACTAGTCCCCAAAGTAAGGAGAAACAAGAGGAGCAGGAGACATCTGAAGAAGAAATATGGACACGGGAAAGAAAAGGAGATTGAATGTGTGTTTGTTTGTGTCCTTCGGCTTTTCCTGGTTAGGGGTCACCGCACTCCGAACTCCGGTCCGCTAATGATTGGCAGTTGATATTTATGTAAAGGAGAAAGCAAAACTAATCAATGCAAAAAAGCACCACCAAAGATATTTGAAGAGAAATACAGACAAAGACATCCAGATGGAAAATTTTACAATACAAAAAATAAGAAAACAAAGAGGAAAAGCAGAAAAGAGGATTAGTAATAGAGAAGTTAAAGAAATAGAAATAAGAAGTTATGTACTCACCATAATGTTCCATGTTTGTTGTCCATCTTGCCTAAATTCTTGCTGGTTGGGTTCGGAACCAAGCATTGGTTCCAACTCAGCCTAATGCAAAAGCTCGAGAGCTTCCACTGACTCAAGGCTAACCCCTATCTCATGATGCTTAGGGCACAATACCCAGATCTTGTTTGTAAGTGAAAGCAATACTATTGTCTATATACAATTATAACCCCACCTGTCTAGCTGAAGAAGAAGGACATCAGAGACTCCAAAAATAAAAAAAATTATTTATATCCATATATGCATACATATATTTATATCATATTACCTGTCCGATCCTCCAGGAGCAAAGGAGGGGGAAGGAGGGTGGGACGCAAGAATATAGGTGAGATGGACAACAAACATGGAACATTATGGTGAGTACATAACTTCTTAATGTTATGTTGTCCTATCTTGCCGTAATTCTTGCTGGTTGGGACAGCATCCCTAGCACCTTCATCCCTGGGTGGTTCAGGAAAAAAGACTCTTTAGTACAGTGGATTCAAAGGAAGACCTGTTCTGGGAGACCACATCTACTTTGTAATGAGTAATAAAGGTATGAGGTCTCGCCCATGTGGCAGCTGCACAAATAGTGTCCATAGGAAGTTTAGCTTGAAAGGCCGATAAAGTTGCAACCAGCCTTGTGGAATGGCCTCTCACTTTGCCTGGTAACTTTCTGTTAATATTGCTATAAGAAAAAGAAATGCAATCTGTAATCCATTTTGACAGAGTTACCTTAGAAACCGGTAATGCTTTCCTTTTATCTGAAAAGGAAACAAAAATCTGACCTGACTTTCTGAAATCTGTGGTCATATGCAAGTAAAAGAGTAGCTGTCTGTGTACATCTAGTTGATGCAATCTATATTCTGCCTTGTTGCTAAAGTTAGGGAAGAACACTGATAACTCAATAGATTGATTTAAATTATTCTCTGAACACACTTTTGGTAAGAAAGAGGGATTAGTTCTTAAAGAGCTCTTTCTTTATGGAAAACCGTATAAGGATGATGGATAGAGAGGGCTTGGAGCTCTGACACCCATCTGGCAAATGTAATGGCTACCAAGAAGAGAGTTTTTCATGACAAAAATTTTACATCGCAAGATAATGCTGGCTCAAAGGGTGGCAAAACTAAGGCAGAGAGAAAACTTAGGTCCCAAGCGGGTGGACGTTCTCAGATTGGAAGTCTCAGTAGGAAGGTACCTTTCAAAAAGGCTTTGCATAGCTTGTGGGACATGATAGACATTCCCATTTCCCCAATATGCTGTTCCTTCATCAAAACATTTGGAGAGAAACTCTAGAACTGCTGTGATAGGAGCTGTAAAAGGATCTAAATTATGCTTAACAGCCCAGTATGAAAATCTTTTCCATTCACTGGAATACAGGTTTTTGGTAGAAGGTTTGTGGGAAGAGGTCAAGATATGTTTAACTGCAGTGGAAAAATCAAAACACCTGGCTATACATGGAATTGCAGTAGCCATGCTGTCAACCTGAGGGTTTGGATAGATGGAACATTCCTGATGAGTTGGTCAAAAGATCCGGAACTGGGTCAAGAGTCCATGGTTCCTCCAGAATATGGGCCCATAGAAAGGGGAACCAAATTTGTCAAGGCCAGTAAGGTGCAATGAGTATCATAGTGCTGTTCAACATGCTGGCTTTCTAAAGTACTTTGGGTATTAAGGGAAAGGGTGGAAAGACATACAGAAGTCCTGGGGGGCCAGTCATGTAAAAGTGCATCCCTTGGTGACTTCCCTGGGGAGGAATGAGGGCAAAGTAGCTGCTGCACTTGGCATTCATGAAAGTGGCAAAAAAGTTGCAGCAAGGCTGGCCTCATTTCTGAAAGATCTCTTCCGCAACTTCTTGTTTCAGGGACCACTCGTGAGGCAACAGAATCGCTCTGCTGAGTTTGTCCGCCGTCATGTTGGATTTACCTGGGATGTGCTTGTTTCAAAAAACATTGAGAAGCGACAGCACATTGCCATACCCATTGTGCATCTTGACATAGGGGATATGATTTGGTTCCTCCCTGTTTGTTTATGTACCACACTACTGATGTGTTATCTGTTTGAATTGCAATAGTTCCTATCGGAAGAGAGTCCTGGAATGCCTGCAACGCATATAGCACCACTCTCATCTCTAGGACATTGATATGTAAGTGGTTTTCATGTTCTTGCCATAAGCCTTGAACAGTCATTCCCAGATAATGCCCCCCCCCCACCCGATCTGGGAAACATCCATGGTCAGTACAGCCGTCGGTTGTGGAAATACGAACGGGTGGCCCAAGGACAACTGGTTCATTTGAAGCCACCAGAGAAGATCTTTCTTGCACGACTCCATAATGATTATCTGATGTGACAGGCAGATCTTGCATGGACCATTGGGCAAAGAGTAACCAGTGGAGGACCCTCGTGCAGGGGTGCTAGACAAACTAGAAGAATTGCTGCTGCCATGGTACCCAGAACCTGTAACACATACCTCGCCTGAACCTTTCTTCTTGACACCAAATTCCTGATTTGATAATGAAGGGACTGAATTCTCTTGGGGGTAAGTTTTGCCACCATGTCTGCTGAATCCAATTCTGTGCCTAAGAAAGTAATATGCTGTGAAGGTGACAAGACAGACTTTTTGAAATGTATTGTAATGCCTAGCTTAGAGCAAAGTATTATTTCATCCCTTGCTTGCAGTAGTAGATGCTTGGTGGTGGCAGTCGGAAGCCAGTCATCTAGGTATGGAAACACGGAATCCTAGATATCTCAAGTGAGCTGTAACTGCTGCCATGCACTTGGTGAACACTCTGGGGGCTGTAGTGAGACCAAAGGGCAGGGCTCAAAATTGGCAATGACTGGCTCCCAGCCGAAAGTGTAAGTGCCTCCTGGATCGCCTGTCCATCTTTATATGGCAGTACGCATCCTGGAGATCTAGCGAGCACATCCAATCATCTTTCCTGAGAAAAGGGAATATATACTGCAGTGTCACCATCCAGAACTTAACTTTGATTTTTTTTACAGATTTGTTCGATCTCCTGAGATCCAAAATGGGTCTCCAGTCCCCTGTCTTTTTTGGAGCTAAAAAGAACCTTGAATAAGTTCCGGATCCAATTTGGTTAGCGGAGACCGCTTGGATGACTCTTTTCTTCTAGCAACTTGTGTGTCTCTGACTGGGTGGGATGTCTGAAATGGACTGATTTATGGGAGGGTAGGTGGAAAAGGGAATGTAATAACCTCTGGATATGATTGTCTGTACCAATTTGTCTTGAGTGATTTCCAGCCAGGCATTTGGGTGCAGTGACAAGCGTCCCCCAACTGCCTCCAGAGAAGAACAGGTGGGTCTCCTTTCAGGAATGCTGAAAGGGCCTGCTGGAGAATACATCTCTGTCACCCTGATTCTGTGGACCCCCTCTGCTGCAACATTGACATCTTCCATTGTTACTTCCCCCTCTGCCCCTGGGGAAGTTTCACCATGTGCATCGGAAAAACCTTTTTGGGACTTGTGGAACCACATTTTTACACTTTCTGTCCTTTGGGATAAGGTCTAGAGGGGGTGGAAAAATGGACCCTTGTGGTAGACAAGGGTTTTCTCTTCGTGTTCACACCCGGTCAAAGTTTCTTTCACCTTTGGTCTGAAAAGGGATGAACCATGAAGGAAGACTCGAAGGATTCAGCAAAATTGCATAAACGCATCCAAGTCTCCTCAAGGAAATTCCTGTAGCTGCTGCCCTGCTCGTTCCATCAGCTGCATATGAAATCAGTCGCATGGAGGAGTTAACAACTGACTTGAGGGTGGAGAGCTGAGATGAAACTTTATCTGTGATCCCCGAAGCTACAGTACCCTGAAGAGTATCTCCTAGATCTTTTAGGAGATTCTTTTGAAGCCTCATAAAATGGGTCAAGTAATTCAGTGACCACAGGGTAAAGGCCACTGATGAAAAGGCATGCTTTCCATATCTGTCCATAATCTGTGACTCTTTATTTGGAGGATGGACAGATGAGGAGGTCTCTGACAACTCCTTCCTGGTAGCCACCACAACCACCATCACATCTACATGGATGCCTTTAGTTAAGAACTCTTTCTCAGCAGGACCAGTGATAAATTTATTGGGGCTCCACGGAATAGGCTCCACTGTATCAGTGGAAGTCCAGGCCTTACGAGAGATCACATTCATTAATTGGTCATAAGGGGGAGACACCCAGTAAGTGGAAAGGCAAGACCCAAAAGCCACCAGGTATACCAATTCATCCTCTGTTTCAGGATCTCAAGGATTTCAGCAAAAGAGACATCCTCAGAGGGGGACCATGGGGAACCTTCTGAATCATCCAGATCGGTATCTGACATGACAGACTCAGGGTAGTCTATGTGCTTCTTCTTGCACAATCTCTTCCAAGGGACTTTCTCACAAGGATACTCTGGTGAAGTTTCAGTGGAGACAACGCCACCCACAGGGGCTTTGTGAGGCTCTGGGTCTCTATGCTTTGGGGGAGGAGGTGATGATGAAACCAACACAGGCGCCTGGGAGGGAAGAAAACCTGGGCCAGAGAGTGGAACTGTCTGGGGTGACAGCACTCTCTCCATCAGCTCAAAAGCCCCCTCGCTCCACCCTGAAGAAATCATCTGCTTTAGAGAGACAGAGGACTGGCACTGAGGTAGAGCAGGTGGCTCCAAAGCTGATGTAGGAGCTGAGCTCATCCTCGCCTAGGCACCGAGGAGTAGAGCCAGATCAGACAACTGCCCACGCCAACTCCCCTCCCCGGACCCGATAGGTGAACGTCGGCTCCCAGATAACTCGAAATTTGATGGATCCAAAGAAGTCAGAGCAGATGCTGGAACCAACGATCATAAAAGAAGTCCTGGTTTCGATAGCTCCACTACTATTGGACCCACGATCTCTGGCTCTGAGACCACAAGTGGGGTCAGAGGAGGAATTGGTGATGGTACCTTGTATGGTTCCAATTACTTTGGGGCCGGAGACGATAAAATTTTTCCAGCGCCGGTGTTTGAAGCAGTCTCTTCACCACCCACTCCACATCATCATCAGATAAGCTCCTGAGGAAAGGGAGGATAAGGAAGGAGATCTAGCCCTCTCCAAAATGGGTCATCTCAATATTGGAGTAACCGGCTCCAAGATCGGAGACCATCTCCTAAATGATAACTCTGCCAGCTCCATGGTCACAGATGGAGATGAAGAGATAGATTTAGATCTGTTTGAGCCAAGAGCCCTTGGTTCCAAAGCGACTATTTTTTTAGGTGGCTCTGAAGCTGGAAACGCAATAGCAATCCTTTTGGACCATTTTGCATGAGAAGAAGAGGGAGAAGATGGTTTGGAGCTCTGAGATCCCACTAAAGATTCCTGGAAAAGACCTTTCAATAAGCCTCTAACCATTAATTAATTCCTACTTTCCTGGAAAACCCAGCTACTAAAGCCATGACAAACTGTACAAGGGTCTTGCAAATGGATGGCACCAACGCAATATACACAGCTAGTGTCCCCATCCGTGAGAGACATTTTTTGAGTACATTGATCACACTTTTTGAACCCTGATTGCCTGGGTTCTTTCTGTTCTTTTTCTTTAGACATGTTTACAAGCAGAAAGGAAAATACCAACAATATCTGCAATAAACAAAATTAGTCTAGCTTTTCCGAAAAAAGGCTATTGTAACTACAACACTAAGTGAAAATTACAAAACAAGGCTTTAAACAAACAACAGAGCCTACTAACTATGAAAAACACCACATACAAGAAAAAAAAAAAAAAAATATATATATATATATATATATATATATATATATATATATATATATATATATATATAAATTTAAATATTAATTTACAGGCTTTAACCCACCAAAAAAGGGCAGCCAACTACACACAAACACACCAGTATGCCACATTAATAAACTAGAAGCCTATGAAATAAACTAACAGGAATCTTTAGGAAGAATCCTCTAACTCAAATGGGTTCTCCTGAGCATGAAAGGAAGACAAACACATGCTGGGTAGGGGAGCGGCCCTCTAAGTTAAACGGGCTGCTGAGAGCCCTCTAACTTTAATGGGTCACACAACAAAGAACAAAGGGGGGTTAAATGCACTAACTCACTAAAAAGGAACCAGAGACTATTCGCACATGACAGAAAGAGGTTTAAACTATGTTTTTCTTAAGTAAAACTAAGGATAATCCTGAAAAATTTAAATTGAAAACTACTTAGGCAACGAACCAGCCAGAAGACATCCCGGTTGCTTGCGCAGCAAACGAGATCTGAGTATTCTGCCCTAAGCATCATGGGATAGGAGTTAGCCTCGAGCAAGTTGAAGCTCTCCAGCTTTTGTATTAGGCCAAGTCAGAACCGAGGCTCGGTTCTGAACCCAACCAGCAAGAATTATGGCAAGATAGGACAGCATAACATCTGAGGTTATGGAGTACCTGCAAAGTGAAGGATTTAGTATAAAAAATTTATCTCAGTTAACAACACAACAGGATAGCGCAACAGACATGCAAATTAATGAGAGACCAGTGGAGTAGCAAGCATCTAACCTGTTAACAATACTTTAGAGCCTCCCACAGGAAACTAGTATAAAGGTTCAGTTGTAACTACACAGCAAGGGCAAGGGAAAGAACAGGAAACTGCAGCAACTCTGTCAATATCATGGAGTCATAGTCCAGTGAGTTCCCATATAAAAGAGCAATGGATGACACAGGGTGAAACCGAAGAGAATGTGGCACAGGAAGAAGCTCTGGAACTTTCTGTAGATTGCCTGCAGGAAACAGCGAATAAATAATGTGCCCTCAGTTTAGAAAAAAAATGATCTAGGAGAAGAGTTGCGCCGGTCAGCTAGGGTAAAACTATTCCCGGCTCCACAATGTCTACTCTTCAATTTTTCCCTTGGAACTAGACAAACTTTCAACTTAAACACTCAAATCATTCACTTCTCATCCCTGCACTTGCCCAAAACTCATAGCAGGCACTAATAAACCTTAGCACTAAACTCCCCTATACTGTAGAGAAGGACAAGGCTCTCTATTCAACCTTACCAGCCAATCACTAAAACAGTTCACTGTACCTATCCAGGCATGTCCAAAGGGCAGTTTCAGGTGTACTCTCCAGTCCAACTGGTGAATCTGGGCATTTTGAGGCAATGTTACAATTGCCTCATGTACACAGACAACCCTCTCCTCCTTCTGCCAAACACTAATACATGCGAGAGATGTAATTATACAGCCAAACGGGATGCTAAGCTCTCTCAACCCAAGACTGGACCAGGCAGTCAAGAGGAGAAGGGAATTACTTGCATCACACCACCAGTCTCACATAGACCTATGAAACCAGCACTGGCAAAAAAACACACGTAAATACACAAAAACATACTCGAAGGCTCTAAATAAAAATCTGCAAAAGCAACAGAGACCTCCAAAGCAGACATACAAGCAACCTCCACCCCCCAACACAAACCATGAAACACATACTTCACAAAACCAGTTTGCCACACAATCACAGCCTTTAAGGCAAAATAACATGCTCAACACACTAGTAATAAGTGACTCTATAGTCAGGCACACTGACGTCCCACTCACTAGGCTGAACAAGGAGAAGGTTACTGTTAGTTGCCTGTCAGGTACCAGGATCCGCCACATAACACAAGCACTCAGGTCACTCCAAAACAAATACAAATATGACTTTGTCATTGTCCATGTTGGTGTGAATGACGTGAGCCATACCCCTGGACTACATGAAAAGAGACATGGAGGAGCTCTCTGATCACGTAGCCCAGGCTGGTATGACCCTGATCCTGAGTAGCATCCTGCCCTCACCAAGAATGATACCAAGGTATAGAGAAAAAATTATCAATTTCAACAATTGGCTAAGCTTCTGATGTCATTCAAAGGGGATCCAGTGTCTATCAGCCTGGGATGACATGCTCGACAAGCCACGCTGCTTTGCTAGAGATGGCTTGCACCTGTCACCCTTAGGCTTTCGAATACTGGCCAAGGCTCTTGCCACCCCCGTAGTGCCTTTTTTAGGCAAGCCTCAAAAGACAAACCCACTGCTGTAAATAGCACAAGTAACAAAAAACTGAGGGTAATGCTGCTCAATACCAGACATCTAAACCTCAAAATGCACGCATTCGAGGCACTCCTCAGTATGGAGAAAATCAATATATGTACAGTAACAGAAACCTGGTTTAAGGCTCCAGAGAGCACCCCAGCACTACCAGGCTACAACTCATACCATACATTTTGGCCACAAAACCCGGACCGAAATACAAAAGGTGGAGGAGTATCTATATTCATCAAGGATACCCACACCTCCAGGTTAGTGGCACAGCACAATGCTTCAGAGATCATCCACGTGCAACTAACAATGGGCAAAACTGCTATTCAAATTATAGATTGCTACAGATCACCCACCATGTTCCAGGACACCCACTCCGCATTCCTGGAAACACTGGGAAACATAAAGGTCCTACCAAACACCCTGATATCGGGTGATTTAAATTATCCAAACATTAACTGGGAGAACAACTCAAGTACGAACTCCCTGGCCAACATTTCCTAGAATTTATAAACTCAAACACCCTGGATCAACTGGTTAACACCCCCACCAGAGGTGACAACATATTGAACCTGGTCATCACCAACATGGGTGACCAGTGTTCAACACCGGAGGTCAACCCCTCGCTGGTTAGATCTGACCATAAACTAATCACTCTGGATATCCACATTCCGCCACCACCCCCGGTCAAAGAAACCACCATGAAAAACTTTTCAAAAGCAAACTTCACATTACTTAAGACCGAGGTGGGAAGTTTCAAAGTCCCCATGCTAAAGCATAACGCTGTCCAAGCTGCAAAATCCTTTACTAATGCACTCTATGGGCACTTACAAGAATAAATGGAGCATGCTATCCCAGACAAAACCAAGACTCACTCCTCCAAGAAAAAAAAAACAGTCTGGTGGGCCCCTGCCATAAACAAGCTATACAATAGAAGGAAGAAACTAGTACAGAAAAGAGTAAAATCTCAAGAAGGGAAGACATCCCTGATCAGTATCAGCAAGAAACTATGTTCCCTCATAAAATCATCCAAGGCTAGCTTTGAAAGAAAAATTGCCATGGACTCCAAATATAACCACAAGACATTCTTTAGCTTTGTCAAGAATCTAAGTGGCAATTCTCAGATCTGCTCGGACTTAGTGCAGAATGGCACAAAATACACTGAACTGACCGATATAGCCAACATCCTGGCAGACAGGTTCAGTGCAAACTTCACCCCCCTCTCACCCCCAAAAGGGCCCATAACTATACCAGAAGAATGTAGTGCCCCTGAAATCACAGACACTCAGATTAAAACAGCCCTCACCAAAGCCAAAAACGCAGCATCAATGGGACCAGACAGTGTCCCAGGCTGCGTCCTACATGAGCTCAAAGATGAACTAACACTTCACCTAAACACACTGTTTAAACTCAGCCTCTCCACAGGCTACATGCCCACAAAGTGGTGCACAGCAACAGTTATTATGCTCCACAAAGGTGAAGCCACAATGGACCCCAGGAACTATCGCCCTATAAGCCTGACTAGCTTGGTCTGCAAAGCTGTGGAGTGCATCATCATGGATCTCATTAACAGACTGGACCCAACCCAGTTTGGCTTTGTTAAGGGCAGATGATGCCTCCTAAACCTGGTAGACTTCTTTGAGACAGTTACCAAGGCTATGGACGAGAGAAAGGTGGTCCACACAGCCTACTTAGACCTCGCAAAGGCCTTTGACACCATTCCCCACTCAGGTATCAGAGACAAGCTCACCAGCCTGAACATAAACCCCTATGTCACGAGATGGGTTGCCAACTGGCTCACAGACAGAACCCACATGGTAAGAGTTGCAGGAGCTAGGTCTGACTCTAAACTGGTTACAAGTGGTGTTCCCCAGGGCTCAGTCCTAGGACCCCTCCTGTTCGGCATATACTTCTCAGAGGTACAGGCAAGCACAGGAGGACTATGGCTAACCAAGTTCGCAGATGACTGTAAACTAGGGGCTATAATTGATTCTCCGGCTGACACAGACATCCTCTAAAAGGGTCTCACTGAGACAGATACCTGGTGTCAAAACCATGGTCTCAAGCTAAATGCCAAAATGTGCATAGTCATCCCCTTTGGAAAAAACAAAGTACCCACAAACTACCACATAGGTGGTAACCCCCTAAATATGGAAGACATAATAAGGGATCTGGGGACCCAAGTAGATAGTAACCTCTCCTTTGATAGAAAATCCTTCTATGTGGTCCATCTAATCACAAAAGGATTTGCATCCAGATCGAAAGAGGTCATTGGGCCCCTCTATGCATCACTCATCAGTCCCATCATAGAGTACAATGCCCCATTTGGGATGTACCTTACAAGACACCTGCAACAACTGGAAAGACCACACAAGTTCCTCACCAAGAGGATCTCTGGCCTCAAGCAGATGCCCTATGCAGCTTGACTGAAGAAACTCCAGCTGTACTCGGTTGCATACCGCCTACTCAGAGGTGATCTCTGCCTGACATACAAGGCCAAGTCCAACTCAGAATTGATGGACATGCTCCACCTAAAGAAAACCATATCCACTCGAGCCACATGCTCCAGGGATCTAAACATCACCACAGGAATAAATAGGATGTGCTGGAGGGATAGATTCTTGTCCCAGAGACTTCCCATACTCTGGAACAAGATTACAATCTACATTAGGCAGAGCTCCTTGCTAACCCTCTTCAAGAGAAATCTTGACGAGTGGATGGGAAACAGAAAGTTTACCCCAGGGATCACTTCAATGGCTCTGCTGGACAGAGGCACAGGGAACTAATCTAAGGGGGTGCGGCAAAAGCCAACATATTCAGACTAGGCTTATAAATGCCTTCAGGCAGATAGCCTAGTACCTACCTATGAACCTATGAACCTATTTAATAGAGATAGTTAGACATATTAAAATCAATGAAAGAAATAGAGTGCAGAAGGTCAATAGAACCCAGAAAGTTAGACGTTTGATAAAGCAAATGAACACAGTAATTAGAACTGTCCATAGAGATTCATGCGATATGTTCTTCTTTCGGCTTTTCCCGGTTAGAGGTCGCCACAGCAGAACTCTGGTCCGCTAATGCCTGGCAGTAGATTTATGGGTGCCGAGGTGCCAGCTCGATGCGCAACCTTAAACGAAGGCACGCCCATTCTACGCATGTCTTTTGAACGCCACTCAACCATGGGGAGGACATGCAGACTCCACACAGAAGGCGTTCCAGCTGAGAATCGAATGGAAGAACCTCTTGCTGTAAGGCAACAACGCTACCGCTGCATCACCGCAGCTCCAGAAGTAAATAGGATACATTACTGTGCAGCCTAATTAATAACAGATAAAATCCTACCACACGAACACAGGGTAGTAAGGGAAAGGATGGGGAGAAATCGAATACCATCATGGAAGTATTGAATAGAGAAACATATAGAGCAATTAAGACAAGAAGTGTCACTGTTAGAATAGTCTAGAAGAGGGAACAGATCAACAAAAATACTCAGAAAGATAGACGTGATAAACGCAATGTACAGTATTATAACGGATCAGGATTTATCACGCACTATCACAAAAATAATCTAAAAATATCAGCACTGGCAGAAAAACTTAGAAGATACACAGATAAATATAAAGGAAAGGTACAAAATAAGCAATTTATTGATCACCAAAAAAAGTTTTGTAGAGAACTGGCAAACAAGGTAAAACGAAATGAAAGATGACCAAAAAAAGAAGAAATAGATATATTTTGGATAAATATTTATGAAGATCCTGTAGAACATAACAAAGATGCTAAATGAATAGAAGAAGTAAAAGAAAGAATAAGAAGTTCAAATGTACAGGATATGAAATGGGATAAATAATGCACTGGAATTGATACTGACAGAGTTTATACTCATTTAGAAGAAAACACAATTATGGCAATAGAACAAAAGGGTAATAAGAGAAAGTCATATGGAACAAAGGATCATTTTTTGTTAAATAAAGTCATAGTGGAGAACTGTAAAAAGTGGAAGAATGTAAATATGGCATGGATAGACTACGTAAAAGCATTTGACAGTATCCCACATTCATGGACAAAAGAGTGCTTAAAAATGTATAAGATACACCCTGCACTGATAAAGTACATCACAGTGACCATGAAACAGTGACAAACCACTTTGCAGTTAAGCTATGATAAAGGACAAATTATCATTCCAGGGATAAAAATCCAAAGGGGGATGGATATTCCAGGCTGACTCTCTGTCACCACTGATATTTTCTTTTGTCCTTAACCCATTAAACTGTCTGCTTAACAGATAAGGTCATGGCTATAATCTGGCTCCCAGAAAGCAACAAAGTGTAAAAACTTCTCATTTTCTCTTTGTTGATGATTTAAAACTGTATAGCTCATCAAATGAGTAACTGAAAGCACAACTGAAAGTAGTCAAAACTTTTTCAGATGATATAAGAATGTGCTTTGGTATTGATAAATTTGCAAAAGCAACCCTTAAAGCAGGAAAGATGCACCACCAAGAAAACATCAGTTTGGGACAAGAATGTGATATAAAAGAATTTGAGCAAGAGGGAGTGTATAACTATTTGGGAACTGCAGAAGGATCAACAATAAAACATGAACAAATGTTAATAAAACTCAGTAAGGAATATTTTCGAAGACTTAAATTAATCCTGAAAACAGCATTAACATCTACGAAGAAAGTTCAAGCTATAAACCAATTTGCTCTTCCTGTCCTAACTTACAGTTTTTGAGTGACTGACTGGCCCCAGAAGGTGTTGGATAGATTAGACAGGGAAAACATGAAGGATGCTTCATACTCATCAAATGATTTATAAAAATCAGTGTATACCAAGATTATATATTCCCTGTTCTGAAGCAGGTATAGTCCTCCTTGAAATTGATTGCATGTATAGATTTTCAGTCGTGGGACTGCATACATATCTGCTGATCTCTCAAGACTCATAGTGAAAGTTTGGAAACATAAAGAGAATAAATCTAGGATGACTTCCCTGCTTAATCCAGCAGAAGCATACTGGCGTGAAGTCAGAATGGAAATCAAACTAGAAGTAGATAAAAATCAGGCAGCAAATGAATGTTCCAAAAAGAAAGAATATAAGGTGAAGGATCAGATGAGAAGGCAAGAAATGTGGAAAATGCATAAATATAGTTGCAAGTATAGAAAACTCTTGTAACAACCTCATGTTGATCAGGATCAAATGCAGGAATGGTTAAGGAGAGGCAAATTCAAACCAAAAGATAAAAGGTTAATATTGGTGGCCCAAGACAGTGGACTACGTACACGTTAGTTTACAAAGTCCATTGAACATATGGGAGAAACAGATAAATGTAGGTGTTGTAACACAGAATTGGAAACAGTTGCACATCTTGTTGCTGGTTGTAACATACTAATGGCAGAAGGACTGTATACTGAAAGGCATAATAATGTGGCAAGACTGTTGCACTGGGGTTTGTGCAAACTTTATAATACTGAAGTCACTGAAAAACACTGGAAACAGCCACAAAGCATCATAGAAAATGATGAGGTCTACATCACATGGGATCACCCATTACCTACAGTTCAAAAGATAAAAGTGAGAAAACCAGATATAGTGGTCCATGAAAAGAAGATAAAAGTAGCATTGATTATTGAAATCATTACAAGCAGTGACTACAGTGTCTTGTGTACAGAGAGACACAAAGTCATAAAATATCGGCATTTGCAGGCAGAAACAAGAGCAATTTGGAAGAAAGATACCCAGACAGTTCCAATAGTAGTAGGAGCAATGGATCTTATAGAAAAGAATCTACATTTAGATATGTTACCAATACATGTAACTCTGTACGAATTGCAGAAGGAGTCATTACAGGCACATTGCAGGTGCCACGAAGAGCACTTCTGGCTGACATCAAAGACTGAAACAATACTAATCTCATGAACATTAATCATGTTTTGACTTAGGAATGGGGTCCATTCCCATCATGGTATTAAAAGCCCAAAGGATTTGGAGAAATTAAAAAATAAGAAAGCAAACTAATATTCAAAAGCTACAACTTTTGAGCATAGCACATAGCCTAACACATTTTAAAAAGACTCCTTTATCTAGATGATGCAGTAGATCTTTTTAATTCTTTTTTCCTGAACATCCTAAATGAACTTACTCCATTTAGGAAAAAGCAAGTTAGGACCAAACCTGCCACCTAGTTGTCTCAAAATACAAAATATTTTATGTGACTTAGAGATAGACCCTGGGCTAAGTGGTTATCCAATAAAACACTAACAAATCTCCAAAAGTTTTGAGAACTCAGAAACCAAACCAAAACTCAGATTAGATAAAACAATATTATACTGACCTGCAATATAAAAAAATACAAAAATCCCAAAACATTCTAGTCCTCTATAAACCATTTGCTCAATCTGTCCGCACCACTCTACCATTTTCTCCTACACTTAATGCTAAGAATAACTCTATTAACTATGCTGATGCTTTCAACTCACATTTCATTCATTCAGTCTCATTACTACTTCAAAGATCCCCTAATACCAAGAACCTAACAACTCCACCTACCATACCTCTTCATAAACTCTACTTCCAACCAGTCTCCACTACTTATATAAAAAAATATATATATTGCTTCAATTGAAACCCACCGCTTTAGACCCCCACATCCTACCTGGCGAGTACCTTAAAATGGCTGCAGAAGGACTAGACTACCCTATCTTAGTTCTTATAAATTGCTCCATCACTGAAGCATATGTTCCTATCCTCTGGAAAAAAAATTCACATTCTTCCTCTCCATGAAGGAGGAACTGAACTCTCAAACTATAGGCCCATTTCCGTCCTCTCCCCATATCAAAAATACTCAAGAAATGTAAACAGTTGCAACTCTTATATTACCTCACACAAAATAACCTGCTTTCTTCATCTCAGCATGGCTTCCCATCTCCATCACAGTACCTCTAATACTTTTCTTAATTTCACCAGTACAGTAAACACAAACAGAAGTTATGGAAACCTACTGTCCGCCCTCTTCCTTGACTTATCCAAGGCCTGTGACACAGTCTCTCATTCCATTCTCTACACAAACTGTATAACCTAGAACCTGACTGCTGTGTCATGGTTCTGTAGTTACATTCAAATTGAGCTCAAACTGTCAAGTAGTAAAAAGATATCTTTTACTAGGTTAATAGGCCAGCGGCCCTTGAGCCCTTACAAGACTAGTTATGTTAATCCCACGTTGCCTCAATTTTCCTTAGTTAGATGGATGTAATTCTCTAGGCAAGTCTATAAAAAGGGTTGGGAGGGTGGCCTAATGGTTAAGGTGTTTGCCTTACAAACACAAGGTACAGGCTTTGAATCTCACATGGGATAATTGTCTAGGCTTAAAATGGCTCGCAAGGGCAGTTAGCCTAGTACTAACCTATGAACTGATCTCATTCTTCCTCCCTGTCCAAGTTGAGGTACCACAAGGGTCAATTTTGTGACCCATTGTCAACATTTTCATACGTTCATATGAGGTTACTAGGCCAGTGGCCCTAGAGCCCTTACAAGACTAGTTATGTTAATCCCGCATTGCCTCAATTCTCCTTGGTTAGATGGATGTAATTCTCTGAGCAAGTTTATAATAAACACCAACCACCCCTATCCATAAGGGGCATGAGTGCCACCACTGAGGTAAATTTGCGGTCTCCCGTCCATTTCTCCAGGTTACTCTTGAATAGGGTCAGTGAGGAGCTTTGCTTCATATGAATTGGAAGTTTATTCCAGAGCAGAGGCAATCTCTGGGAGATATATCTGTCTCTCCAACATGTTCTGTTAATGTCACAGGCTAGGTTAAGATTTCTAGTGTGAGTGACTCTTGTGCCATTTGACTTCTGGATGTACAGCATATCCATCAGGGCAGGGTCAGAGACTGCCCTGTAGGCCAGGCACAATTTGCCTCTCAGACTATATTATACAGAGTACAGTTACAGGACTTTCAGTCTATCCATGTAAGTCATGGTTTGGAGGCCCTATATTTTCTTGGTGAGAAACCATCTATGGTCTCTCCAGCTGCTGCAAGTGTCTGGCGAGGTACATGCAGAAGGGAGCATTGTCCTCTAATAATGGTCTGATGAGGGTTGAGTACAGTGGAGTTATAACATCCTTAGACCTGGATGGGATGCTTTTACTTATGAGATGTGCAATGTAGAAGGCTTTCCTTACCACTGTGGAAACTTGGTAGTCAAAGTTCAGATTGCTACCTGTGTTTCCAGAATTCACATTACTGGGTTTGAAGATGGGGAGGTGCTGTCAATATTGTAATTAGCAGGGAATTCTGCTTTGCCAAAGGGGATAATAATGCACTTTTTTCTCTTTAGTGGCTTTGGCACTAATCATATGTCTGTGTTGGTCCCTCCGGTAATATATTAACATCATTAGGGGACTCAATGACTGTACCCAATTTGCAATTATCAGTGAACTTGGTAAGCCAAAGGCAATCTACTTTAGCTTGGATTTCTGAGAAAAACATTCCAAACAGTAAAGGGGCCAGCACAAATTATTGTAGTATGCCACTTACTAGTAGAGGTGAATTCACCAAGTTTGATAGTATATGTTCTGTTGGTGAGCCAATTGGCTGCACATCTAGTGACATAAGAGTTAATCCTCAGCTGACTGAGTTTCTCGATGATATCTGAGTGGTGGACTGTGTTAAAAGCCTTGGCTAGGTGAAGGCAGGCAGTATACACTGTCTTATCTTCATCCAAGGCTTTCATGACTTTCTCAAAGAAGTCTACTAGGTTTAATAAGCATGATCTACCCTTAACAAACACAAACTGGGTTGGGTCTAGAGCTTGAAGGTTGCCTATGTCTTTGTTGATAAGGTCCATAATGATTATTTCCATGGCCTTGCAGATAAGACTTGCTAGACTTATGAGTCTATAGTTCCCAAGGTTGGTTGATGGCCCCCATTTGTGCAGAGGGATTACTGTTGCTTTTCTCCCCTCTACTGGAACAAAGCCAATTTTCATGCTATGGTTAAAGAGAATGTCAAGGGGATCCACTAGGTCCTGTTTTAGATTGCTTAATAAGCAACCTAGGATGTTATCTGGTGCCATTGAGGCCATGTTTTTGACCTTGGTGAGAGCAGATATGATCTGATCTCTAGAAATACTAGGCAGAGGACTGGTGTCAGGCATGCTTTGGGGTATGGCTTGTTAGGACAGAGAGGTGAAGTTTGCACCAAATCTGTCAGCTAGCAGGTTGGCAATTTCCTCTGGTAAAGTATGAGTGGTACCATCTACTACCATTTCAGCACATAGCTTGGCATTCCCTTTTAGATTTTGGACATAGTCAAAGAATTCCTTATGTTTATCCTTAGCTAGAGATGCTATTTTAGCTTCATAATTGGCACATTCCTTGTTCAAGCTGTGGAGGGAATTCTTCCTCTGCTGAGTCAGTTCCCTCTTGTTCTTAGACTTCCTTTTTTATATAACCTGTTTATACCTGAGGTCCGCCAGTAGGCTTGCTTTTTTTTTCAGGAGAACCTGGTTTTAATCTGGTGAGGTACAGCCAAGTCTATACAGTTGCTTAAGTGTTTATACAGGGCATTTGTGTACACCTCTGCAAATGAGTCATTGTCTGTGATTGGGGGGGGGGGGGTATAAAAATGTTATACCTTTATTTAGTAGGCTGTAGTTTGCTTTAGAAAAGTTTTTTTAGTTTTTTGCTCCTGTGTTGGGGACAGGTTCAATAGGTACTTCAAACAAGACTGATTTATGGTCTGACCTTACCAGGCAGGGCATCATACAGAAGGGAATGCAGTGACCCCCCCCCCACCATGTTGGTCAGTACTATATACAGGACATTTGAGCCCCTTGTGGGGGGTAGACGATCTGTTCCACAGCATCTGTATTGACAAAATCCAGGAAACTCTGGGTGAGCATGTTTGTGCTCATTTATGTCACCCAGTCAATGGAAGGATAGTTGAAATCTCCCATGACTAAGGTGTTGGGCTGTATGGTGAGTGACTCCAGTAAGTCCAGATAGGTGGTGTGCTTTTCTTGATTCATGGTGGGGCCATATAGCTAGCAATGATGTGGTAGGGTACTTTGACTATAGTTAATTGTATATGGAGTAGTTCAAGAGAGTTGTACTGTTTGA
The DNA here is from genome assembly GCF_019279795.1 of Protopterus annectens. NCBI lineage: Eukaryota > Metazoa > Chordata > Ceratodontiformes > Protopteridae > Protopterus > Protopterus annectens. The sequence goes on along the minus strand of NC_056732.1, from coordinate 484,673,572 downwards.
CCAGTCTTAAGGTGTACTTGGCTTTAATGAAGATGGATACACATCCACCTATCCACCTATGGTTCTTTCACACTCATTTTGAGGTCTGAACATGTGGAAGGCATTGTAGCCTTGGATAGCCGGGGTGCTCTCTGTGGCCTTGAACCATGTCTCAGTGACTGCATAGATGTCAACATCTTCCAAGGTGAGGAGTGTGTCCAGGGAGTGCAACTTCATGTTTAGACTCCTAGCATTAAGCTGCAAAAGAGTTTGTCTCAAATGGATTTTGTTACTTCTGAAATGCTGTTGTTTTGACATTTCCTAAAAAAGGCACTATGGGAGTGGCAAGCACCTTTGCCAGTATTTGAAAGCCTAGAGTAGACAGGTGCAGACCATCCCTGACAAAGCACTGTGGCCTGTCAACCATGTCTTCCCAGGCTGACAGATACTATAGCCCCTGGACTGACTGACACCACATTCTAAGCCAACTGTTGAAGTCAATCATTTTTTGTTTATATTCTGGCATCATCCTGGCCTGGGTGAAGGTAGAATGCTGCTTAGTGCTAGGGTCATACCTGCCTGGGACACATAATCTGAGAGTTCAGTCATGTCTCTCTTTATATAGTCATTTATCCCAACATGGACTATGACAGAGTCATAATGGTACTTGAGTGACTTGAGTGCATTTGTAATTTGACAGATCCTGGCACTTGACAGGCAGCTGACTGGTGCCTTCTCCTTGTCCAGCCTGGTGAGAGGGACATCTGTGTGTCTCACTATGGAGTTATCTATGACAAGACATTAGGTTTTGAGGTGTTTTGCCTTAGGGGCTTATTTTCTGAGGCACTGGTATTTGTGTTAATATGTGTAGTGGTCTCTATTTGCATAGCAATGTGTGCAAGTGGTTTACATTTGGGAGGTCTCTGATATTTTGGTAGGCTTCTAGTGAGTACCTCTGCGTGTGTGGATTTGTTGCTAAGTGAGAGAACTGATTCCAATTAAATAGTGGAATTACATCTCTCACATATGGTATTTGTATGTTTTAGGAGTAAATGGTTGTTAACATACTGAGGTGATTACTACATTTTACTTGCATTCTGCTTTAACTGCATATTAAAACTTCAAAAGAGACTACAGCTCTGTCTCTTCTGAGTCAGGCAGAAATTTCTTCCCATCCTCCCAACCAGTTACAGTTGTCTTGTTAAATACCACTGTCTTACTAGTTGCCTGCCTCTTATGTTAATCTGACCATATATCTCATTTCCTCACTGCTTTCACTGGCTTGTGTGAGTAATCACAAAATCATCATTTTTGAAATCCCTCCCCTTCAACTATTTAAAATTATTGGCCATCCTACTGTATTCCATAGTACCAGAATACAAAAGTGACCACCCCTTTCAACCCATCTTGCTGTTTTTAACTCTCCACTAAACCTTAACTTTTTAAACAGGTAAAACTTAAGTTACCTACTTTCACATCTAACTTCTCTAGTGTACACTGCAGTGTGCATTTTTTTTTTCATCTTACCTTTAAGCATCCCTGTGACTAGCACTTGCTCTAATACCTGCTGGAAAGCACTAGGAAGCCTTAAACTGATACAAGCACTCAACTCTCCTTGTTAATAAGGAGAAATTAATCATAGGCACTAAACAGCCTATAATTGCAAAGTACCTTGCTAAGGTAAGGGAAAACAGCTCCTGTACTTTACAAAAAAAAACAAAAACACCAAACCAGGCATGTACAAGGGTCAGCGTCCGGTGATTTCTCCTGTCCACCTGATGAATCTGGGCATACTGGGGCAATGCAGCAATTGCCTCATGTACACAGACAACCGTCTCCTCCTACCACCCAACACTACAACCTGTGAGAGATGCACTTACATAGCCAAAATGGAAGCAAAGCTCTCTCCACCCAAGATTGTGCTAGACAGTCAAGAGGAGAAGGTTAACACCCACACTACACCTCAAACAACACATAGCCCATCTAAACCCACACCACCAACACCCACATATAGCAACACTAAATCCACATATGCAGAGGCCCTTAACTGTAACCTGCCCAAGCAACAAGGACCTCTGAAGCTGAAACGCAAACAAACACCAATCACAACCAAAGTGTCACATAGCTCACAACACCAGTGTGCCACCCAGCAACAGACCCTAAGGCAAGACAACGTACCTAACACTCTATAGTCTGGCACACTGATGTCCCACTCACCAGGTTGAACAAGGAGAAAATTACAGTCAGCTGCCTGTCGGGTGCCAGGATCCGCCACATAACGCCTGCACTCAAGTCACTCCACAACAAGTACAAATATGACTCTGTCATTGTCCGTGTTGGAGTGAATGACTTGAGACGTACCTCCCTGGACTACATGAAAAGAGACATGGAAGAGCTCTCGGATCATGTGTTCCAGGCAGGCATGACCCTAGCCCTGAGTAGCATCCTATCTGCACCCAGAATGATACCACAATATAAGGACAAAATGATTGACTTCAACAATTGGCTAAGCTTCTGGTGTCATTCAAAGGGGGATCCAGTATCTGTCTGCCTGGGACGACATGATCGACAGACCACGATGCTTTGCCAGAGATGGTCTGCACCTGTCGCCCCTGGGATTCAGGTTACTGGCTAAGGCTCTTGCCACCCCTATAGTGCCTTTTTTAGGCAAAGTTCAAAGGACAAAACCGCCACCGTAACAGGTACAAGCATGCAAAATCTGAAGGTAATGCTACTCAATGCTAGAAGTCTAAACCTCAAAATGCACTTTCTCAAGGCATTCCTAAAAATGGAGAACGCCGATATCTGTGCAGTAACTGAGACCTGCTTCAAGGCTACAGAGAGCACCCCTGCAATACCAGGCTACAACTCTTACCACACTTTTCGGCCACCAAACCAGGACCAAAACACTAAAGGTGGAGGAGTGTCAATATTCACCAAGGATATTCACACCACCAGGGTAGTTGTCCAACACAATGCATCTGAAATTTTCCAGGTGCAACTAACACTAGACAAGACTGCAATCCAAATTGTAGCTTGCTACAGATCCCCCACCATGCCCCAAGATTCTCACTACACCTTTCTAAACATACTGGAAAATATTAAGATAGAACCAAACACCCTAATACTGGGTGATTTTAACTACCCTGCCATTAACTGGGAAAACTACTCGTGTACCAACACCTTTGCCCAACGGTTCTTGGAATTCATAAATTCCAACGCTCTGGATCAACTAATCCATAGTCCCACCAGGGGCTCCAATATCCTAGACCTGGTCATTACCAACATGGGAAATCAATGCTCCACACCTATGGTCACCCCCTCATTAGTCAGGTCTGACCATAAGCTAATCACCCTTGACATCCACATCCCACCCCCACCCCCCAGTAAGGAAACCTCCATAAAAAACTTCTCCAAAGCCAACTTCATGCTACTCAAGTCAGAAGTGACAAACTTCATGACACCCATGCAGACAGGAACTGAAAGTTCAACTGATGCATCCTACACTAAGGCACTGTACGAGCACATCCACTCATGCATGAATCGTGCCATCGTAAATAGAACCAAGATGCTCTCATCCAAAAAAAGGAAGCCAATCTGGTGGTCCCCTGACATAAACAAACTTTACAAAAAAAAGGAAGAAACTGTTGCAGAAAAGAGGAAAATCCCAGGATGCAAAAAACTCCCTTACCAGCCTTAGTAAGAAACTGAGATCCCTCATAAAATCCTCCAAAGCTAGTTACGAAAATAAAATTGCCAAAGATTCCAAAGACAACCACAAGGCATTATATAACTATGTCAAGAATCTAAATGGCAATGCTCAGATCTGCTCTGAGCTAAAACAGAATGGCATTAAATATACTGATCCCAAGGATATTGCCAATACCCTGGCAGATCGATTCAGTGCCAACTTTACTCCGCTCTCACCCCCTAAATGGCCCATCTCAATACCAGATGATTGCCAAATTCCAGTAATAATGGCCACACAGGTAAAATACTCTCCAAAGCTAAGAATACAGCATCCATGGGACCAGATGACTTCCCAGGCTGTATACTACATGAACTGCAATGTGAACTGGCACCTCACCTAAGTGTCATGTTTAATCATAGCCTTATCTCAGGTTTCGTGCCCACTGAGTGGTGCAGAGCTACAGTTGTCCCACTCCACAAGGGGGGATCCACCTTGGATCCTGGAAACTACCGCCCCATCAGTCTGATGAGCCTCATCTGCAAGGCCATGGAGCATATTATCATGGAACTTTTAAACAAAGACATTGGCAACCTTCAAACACTGTACCCCACCCAGTTTGGGTTCGTGAAGGGCCGATCTTGTCTCCTGAACCTGATTGACTTCTTTAAATCAGTCTCCAGAGCCATGGACAAGGGTAAGGTGGTTCACCCAACCTATCTAGACCTTGCCAAGGCCTTTGACACCATCCCCCACTCTGGAATCATAGATAAACGTACTAAGCTGGGCATTAATCCCTACGTCATCCAATGGGTTGCTAACTGGTTTACTGATAGCTACTTTTACAGTGTGGGTTCTAACTCCAAATCCAGCTCCAGACAAGTGACAAGTGGAGTACCTCAGGGTTCAGTCCTGGGACCGCTCTTGTTTGGCATCTACTTCTCTGAAGTACAGGCCAACACTAAGGGACTCTGGCTAACAAAGTTCGCAAATGACTGCAAACTGGGAGCCATTATTGAATCCCCAAATGATGTGGATACTCTACAGAAGGGCCTTACAGAAACAGATGCTTGATGCCAGAGCCATGGGCTCAAGCTCAATGCCAAGAAATGTATAATTATCCCCTTTAGGAAAAAACATGTACCCGTGAATTACCATATAGGTGGCAGTACACTAAACACCAAAAGTGTGATAAGAGACTTAGGGACACAGGTGGACAGTGGTCTCACTTTCGATAACCACATCGCCGCAACAGTCAGGAAATCCTTCTATGTGGCACACCTCATCACTAAGGGCTTTTCATCCAGAAAAAAGGAGATCATTGTCCCACTGTACTCATCCCTCATTAGACCCATTATAGAATACAATGCCCCATTTGGTTTGTACCTCTCAAGACATCTGCAACAACTGGAAAGGCTGCAGAAATACCTCACTAAAAGAATCACAGGCCTAAAGCATATGCCCTATGCTGACTGCCTTAAAAAAACTCCAGCTATACTCTGTCACATATCGTCTATTCAGAGGCGATCTCTGCTTAACATACAAGGCCATGTCAAACACAGAGCTGTTGGACATGCTACACTTAAAGAAATCCCAATCCCTCAGAGCCACACGCTCCAGGGATCTAAACCTTGTCATCACAATAAACAAAATATGCTGGAGGGATAGGTTCCTGACCCAGAGACTCCCCAGACTCTGGAATAGATTGCCCATACATGTCAAGCAGAGTGCCTCTTTGGCCCTCTTCAAAAGGAACCTTGACGATTGGATGGGAGAAAGGAAATTCATCCCGGGGATCATGTCAGTTGCCCTGCTAGACAGGGGTCCAGGGAAGTAAATAGTGTGGGAAGAAATAGCCAGGGAATTGTTATTGCTAGGCTTGTAAAGGCCCTAGGGCTGACAGCCTAGTACCAACCTATGAACCTATGAACATTGCTTCAGGATGCCTATGTCAATCAGGCTGATTGATGAAATGATGGAAAACTGCTTGTCCATTACAACAGATTTTTACTGTATGTACTATTGGGGAAGGGAGTGGGCTAGTTTGATCAGTTTTTGTGCTAGAACTAACAAAGGTGCTTGTTCTGTTGAAGGCTATGGATTATAAGTGTGGCAATACTGCACAGTGCACCTGTAGTGCAACCGGGAAGCTTGGGAGGGTTTCACTGACAGCTGTCTAGGGAAAATTTGGGTTTGTGTCTATACAGGGCACAGATAACCCCTGTTGCATGGTGCACTGCAACTCGCATGAGCAGGTGAAATGAAAACACTTTTAAGCGAATCTACCAATAGGAAAGCACACTATTATTTATTTATTTATTACAGTTGGTGACTGGGGAGGTCCACTGGGCCCGAGAGCCCGTTTTCAGTGGAGGCCCGGGGAGAAAAGCTCCACAGTAAAATGTTACATCCCAATGAAAATACAAATAAAAAATACAAAAACTTAAAATACAAAGAAAAAAATCTTTTTTTTTTTTTTTTTTTTTTTTTTTTACAGTCAAAATAGGTGGAAATTCCACAGACATCTGGTAAAAGAATTCAGTATTGGGGTCATTCATAGTTAAGTAACTTGGATGTAAAAATGAGTATTCTCCTGGAGGATGAGTGGCATTAAGTATAAGGTTGGGAGTAAATATATTTGTTGCATTAATAATGAAGGACGAAGGGGGAAATTAGTAAGGTATGAAGTTTAGCCAGGAGAGAAGGAAGATGAGAGCTTGGGAGGAAAAGAATGAAGAGTGCAGTTACATTTTCTTTGAGTTAGTAGGTAGAAGTGGAGTTGTGTTTTGAAGGAGTGTAGGTTGTCGCATGTCCTCAGAGTAGAGGGCAGGGCGTTCCATTTTTTTGCTAGGGAAAAAGAGAGTAGAAGTTGACCAGCTGGGCACTTGGATTTGTGGATGGAAATAAGGTTTTGGTAAGAAGATCTAAGTGGTCTTGGGGGGATATAAGATTGAAGAATATTGGATAGTGCGGGGCAACTTGTAGGTTGGAATATTATTTTGTGGGCAGAGACAATTTGGAGGTAGTCTAGTTGATTAGGGAGTTCAAGCCAATTTAAAGTTTGTAAGGAGGTGCAGTGATGAGAGCGGGAATTTGCCTTGGTGGCGAATTTGGAGATTTTATTGTAGCATACTTCCAGTTTAGAGGTTAGGGTGGAAGATAGATTAGTAAGCAGAGGAGCCCCATATAGAAGAGATGGGAGGAGATATGTAATGGCCAAGGTCTGTCTAGTAGAGGGGGAGAGGAATTGATTGTTTCTGTACAATAGGCCAAGTTTTATGTGGGTTTTCTGGATGTTAAGATGGATGTGGGCATTGAATTTTAAGTGTTCATCAATGGTGACCCCTAGGAGTTTGGCGGAGGGAACAATGTCAATGATGGAGTTGTTTAGGCTAGTAATTTTAAATGAGTTTTTTTCTGTGGGGGTGGGGGTGGGGTGGATTTGGAGTTAGTAAATAGAAGAATCTTAGTTTTGTTAGCGTTAAGTGAGAGGTGGTTTTGGTGCATCCATTTTTCAATGGTTTAGAAGGCGGTTTGAGTTAGAGACTTGAGATCTGAAAGGTTGGAGGCATAGCAGATCAAAGTTGAGTCGTCTGCGTATTGGACAATTTTGGTATTGGGAATGGCTTTATGGAAATTGTTAATGAAGATGATAAATAGCAGAGGGCCAAGTATGGACCCTTGGGGAACTCCTGTGGGGGTGGGAAGGAAGCTGGAGGAGGCTTGTCCCCATTTCATGGCTTGGGACCTGTCTGAGAGGCAGCTGGAAAACCAGGATAGAGTTTTTGGGGAGATGTTGAGGTTAGATAGATGATTTAGTAGATGAGAGTGGGAGATGGTATCGAAAGCTTTAGATAAGTCTAATAGAACAGATGAAACTAAGTTGCCTGAGTCTCGAGCTGAATTAACAGAGTGTAAAAAGGAGAGAAGGGCTGTGTTGGTATTATGTCCGGGGCGGAAGCCATGTTGGGTAGGAGAGAGCAGCTGGTGTTTGCTAAGGAATGGCATGAGCTGCAGGTGAATGCATTTTTCAAGAATTTTGGAGACCGGTGAGAGGATGGCTATGGGGCGGAAGTTGGAGAAGCTACAGTTTTTGCCACCTTTATGGAGTGGAAGAATAAAAGCAGAGCGCCATAGTTTGGGTACATAGGACTCGAGCATTGATCTATTTATCAGGATGCTGATAGGGAGTGCGATACTGTCAGAGGCTGTTTTTAAGAAGGAGGAGGGGATGTTGTCAGGGGCATTGGTGCAGGGTTTGAGTTTGGAGAGAAGTTTTTTTATAAGAAAGGTAGACACAGGTTTAAGTTCAAAGATAGGAGTTGAAGGAGTCGAGGCATGGGAAACTTGGGCAGAGGGGGGTGGGGAAATGGTGTTGGGGAAGGTTTTGGTTAGTTCAGCAATAGAAGAGGTGAAGAAGGTATTGAATAGTTTGGCAATGTCTTGGTCAGATTTGCTAGTGTCAGGGCAGGGGTTGTTAGTTATGCCAGGTATAAGGAGAGAGTTAATGGAATTCCAAACAATGAATGTTTCTTCAGCAATCCCCAGCTCAGACAAGGCTAGATACACACTCTTTTGCCACAAGGGCGTAATGTAAGATGGCTGGTTTAGTGCTCAAGTATTTTAATAACAGGCTAGATTCAGCATGTGTGAATCTAGTCTATGCTATTTGGGTATCAGAACAGTGCAAATCAAGTGGAGAGAAGTGCAAAAAAATTATTAGAGCCATTGCATGTGTTTCCTAGCTCAACTAGACCAGGTGAACACCTACTGCCACTTGATGAGTAATCCCAGTCCTCCTAATGTAAAAGCACAGTAAAGGAGTGTCTGGAGTGAAATGCTATCACAAACAAACTTAAACAGGACAAAATGCTACCACAAGCAAAGTTAAAGATATAGATATAGCAGTGCACTTTAAACAGCTTATAAAAGTGTAATTATTCAATAAAAGTACTTCATACTGAATAAATGAGCCAAGACCCACTCAAATATATAGAATTTATAAAGGAGTGAAAAAACAAGCTGATTAATAAGCCCTCCAGCCAATAAAACTGCATTCAGAAATCTCAGGTGTTTCCCCAACCTAAACACAGCAGGCTATCTCTCGGTGCACTAGATGGAAAATCCACTGACATATTTTAATGTAAAAACAATTGCTTGCTAGAGTGTAAAAATACACTACTTTATCCAACAGCTAGTCAGATGATGAAGTCAGATCAAGAAGAACAGACAATGGGAGGCAAAATACACTTTTTCATCGATGACCTACGTAAACCCTGTAAAACTGCATCCCTAGTACAGTATGCAGATGACTCCATAGTTATCCGTATCTCAGAAAACACCAACAGTCTACAAGAACTATCCCAGGAGTCAATCTCCGCTACAGAAATCTGGCTGACATCTGTTTAGTTATTCCCAAACCCAAATAAATCCAAACTACTCCTATTTACTCCCAAAACAGCTTGCAGTCAACAACACTTCCTTCTTGGTTACCTCATCCAACAAAACAAAAATTGTACTTGTCGCACATGCTAAATTTCTAGACATCTGTATAGATGAGAACCTGAAATCTAACAAACACCATCCAAAATATAGTGAAAAAATTACACAAAAACTACATTCTTTCTATAGACTTAAACCCTTCTTCCCAAACAGTACAATAAAACATATTGCTTCCTCTCTCCTCTTGCCTGTTCTAATGTATTCTGCATTCATCCATTATAGCATCCACGTAACCCTGCAAAACAAACTTGAACAATGTTACAACAAATAGAACAATTCAATACCATTCTTCCAAATGGAACCCACCACTGTTCTGCCTTAAGGGAATTCCAGTGGCTGGAATTCTCACATTGTCTAACCTACTCACAACTTCCACGTATCTATAACATTGAGCATTTATTTATTTTTTTTATTTTATTTTACATTTGTTTACCAGGAGTGTCCACTGGGCCAGAATGAGCCCGTTTTCAGTGGAGGCCTGGGGAGAAAAGCTCCAAGGAGACATAAGTACAACATACAGTAAAATTGACATTAATACAACAAACAACCAAGTTACAAATTGGAGTAAAACTACTATTAGCTACAGCAAGTTAATATTACTTATCTATATGATGAAGACATTTGGCAATCTTAAATGTATCATAATGTTTTATGAAATATAAGGAAGGGAGAAGTGATTGATGACCATGAGTATTTCAGAGGGCAATGTGTAGCAGAATAGTTTTAACAAGTGGTGGCAAGGGGGTGGTTGAGAGATAAGTTAGAGTGTAGAAAAGAATAGAGGAGGATTATTGTGTGGATGGTATGAGAGATGGATTGTGAAATGAGTGAGAGAGTGACAGTAGTGGAGGATGAGGTTATATGGACTGTGGGACAGAAGCACTGCGAATGGGTAGTTAGATAAAGATGTAGGGTGCTTTTGAAGGAGATAACATCATTGGTGGCTCTGAGTTTCAGAGTTTGGCAATGCAGTAGGAATAGAGAGCATGACCAATGGGGAGTATAGGTTTTTGAACGAGTAGCAGGGTCTCATTATTTGATCTGAGGGGTCTGTTTGAGTGGTATTAAGTTAGAGTTGAGGAAAGGGCTGGACAGTCGAGAGGTTTATAGATTATTTATTGGGGTATGATAAGCTGTTGATAGATGAGATATTGTAGTAATTCAAGCCATTTTAGTGTGTGAAGTAAGGAACAGTGGTGTGAGGAGTAGGTGGCATTAGTTGTGAATCTTGCGATTTTGTTATAACAGTTTTCCATTTTGGTTTTTAGACATGTGCAAATGTTTGTGAGTAAGGGGGCACCATATAATAAGGTTGGTAGTAGGAAGGTAAGGCCAGGGTTTGTATGGTGGTGGGTTTGAGGAAGTGTTCATGTCTGTATAGGGTTCCTAGCTTTTGGTGTTTTTTTTTTTAATGTTGGGAATATGATGATTGAAGGTTAAGCTTTCATCAATGGTGACACCTAACAGTTTTGTATGTGAGATGACTTCTAAGGTAGTTTTGTTAAGTGAGTAGATTTTAAAGTTAGGTTTGTTTATAGTGATTGCTTTTAGGTGTGAAGAGAAGACGTTTGGTTTTATTTGGATTGAGTGCAAGATGGTTATTAGTCATCCAGTTTTCAATGGAAGAGAATGCTTGCTGAGTGCATGTGAGTAGTTCGGGTATGGTTTTGGAGGTGCAAATTAGTGAGTCATCTGCATATTGAAAAACAGAGTTGTTGAGAACACAAGAGTGAAAGTCATTGATAAAAATACTGAAAAGTAAGGGGCCTAATATGCATCCTTGAGGAACTCCAGTGGCAGTATCTAGGAATGGTGAGGCAGAGGCATGCCATCTAGTGCATAGTTTTCTATTGGACAGGTAGTTGGAAAACCAGAGTAGAGTTGGTGGAAATATCCCCAGAGTGGAAAGCTTGGAGTGATGAAGGGAGTGGGAGATGGTGTCGAATGCCTTAGAGAGATCAAGGAAGAGGGAGGAGACACGTTTTCCTTCATTGCAAGCTTGGTTAACAATATTTGTGAATGAAAGGAGAGCAGTGGTAGTACTGTGGGCAGGTCTGAAACCATGTTGATAGGGGGATAGAAGATTGTTGTTATAAGTAGGTATTGCTGGAGCTGGAAGTGTATGCATTTTTCTAGGATTTTGGAAATGGGGGATAGTATAGCGATGGGGTGGAAGTTAGAGGTGCCAGACTTATTACCACCTTTATGTAATGGAAGAATGTATGCTTTCTTCCAGATGATGGGTATGTAGTATTCCCGGATAGAGCTATTTAAGAGTATGCTGACAGGGTAGGATATGGCTGCAGCTGATATTTTAAGGCATTCAGGGGGTAAGTTGTCAGAGCATTGCTTCCTGGTTTTAGTTTAAGAAGGACCTTGGTTATAGCAGAGGTAGGGATGGGGGGGTATGCTAGTGGGAGAGTCTGCGGTTGGTTATTATTGGGGCAGTGATTAGTTTGACAAGGTGGAGGTGGGAAGAAGGCAGTAAGATTAGCGATGGTTTCTATAAAGTATGAATTGAAGATAGAAATGATTTCTAATGGTGCTTTTTCTGGATATGGACAGGGGTTACTTTAAGTACCAGGATTTAATAGTGAGGAAATTGAGCTCCAGAATTTTCTTGGATTTTGCTTAAAATTATGCTGTAGTTTAATGTAGTGATCTCTTTTATCATTAATGATTAGACATTTTGCTTTGTTGCGAAGCTGTCTATACAGTTGGAGGTAGTGAGATTTGCAGTTCTTTGCCATTTTTTTCCTGGCTTTGTCTCGAGTGAGAATAGCCTGTCTGGTACTTTTGGAAAGCCAGATAGTGTGTTTTGATTTTACTCTTTTGCATTGGAGAGGGGCATGGCTGTCTAGGACTTTTAGGAAAGGTGAATTAAAAAATTCAACTGCCCCATCTAGTGGGAGGGTCTTTAGTATATTCCAGTTAATAAACCTAACAAATGTCTATCCATTTCCACCCTGAGTTGATGTAGTGGTGCATTACTCTGACTGTATATAACCCTTACAGGCCAGTACGTTCATTGGACAAATACCTATTACATGTATCCAAACCCAATGATTATACTGGCAAATCACTACTGTCCAGCCACCTCACCAAATTCTGAAGCTGCATCCCACTAGCAATACGACAAGTACAATTATAAAAATCTTTTAAAACTCAGCTAAACTCCTACCTAGTCCAGTACTGGCTCTGTACGTGCGATGTTTCTGGATAATCTCCAAAGCCTTAGTAACTGTCACCACTCTTTTATCTAACTGGCCATAATACAACTACTTCTTCACAATCACTAACTGTCTGTCATCTACCCCTCTCTTGTACCATATCAGTCTCCCATAGACACATGGTCAGCCTCAGTACTCCTTAATAATTTGTAACCATCTTCATCTTATAATTATTTCACTGTCTCCCACTTAACATCAATTTACAACTAAATGCCTATTTAAAACAACTAGACTATAAGTTTGATATTAACTAGTATTTTACTATATGCTTGTTTTGGTTAACTGTCATGTTTTGATTAACTGTCATATCATTACTATTCCATGTATGTACATTTATTATGTAAATCTGGTATAACTGTCTTCTACTCATTCTGTGAAATGGAGCATTTCCCCCTGGGCCACTGCTGAAAATGAAACCTGTACTCAGTCAGACGTTCCCAGTAATCAAAATCAATAAATAAATAAATAAGGTGAGAAAATTCACACTTAAGAGATCAATTTGGGAAATAAAGGAAGCTCCTCCAGCAGCAGGGTCCTATCACAAGTATGGTGAACATATGGCACCTGTAGTTTCGGTTTAAAAACATGTATGACTTTAATGTTTTATTGCAGTCATATGATGTTGGCATGTTTGTATTAAATAAATGCACCTTTTAATAAGAACACCATGGTGGTCCTACAATACCTACTGCATACTTAAATTCTCAATAACTTGATTTTTTTCGTGTAATGTGGATTTATGAGCATAACAACTGCTAGTGAATACACCAATCACAGACATTAGGTTTGTGGCAAAATTTATGCTGAACTTGTATTTATGCCAGCTCCCTAACTAGGTAACATCAAGTTAGAGGTACTTTAGTTTTTGGTACTTACCTTGAAATTCTGTCCTTATAAGTCAACCTTCCTTCTGACTTAAGCCTGGGAGGTTGACTACTATAATGTATGTACAAGAAAGACTACAGCAAATTGCATAGTCTTTGACAACTTTCACCTATTCACGTTTAGTATGGCCGGACTCAAAAAAGTAAAAAAGAACAGAGAAGGCACAAAGTGATGGCACCTGTCAGTAATATCAGAAAAAATGGTTGCAGCAAAGTACCAAGAGAAGCAGACAGTGAACCTAAAAAATGTGACAGTCAAATAAGAAGAGAAAGTACAGTTGTGTAAGTAAAACTTACCATAACAGTAGATGTTTGAATGATGTCTGGTGCAGAAATATTAGCTATATGGGTTATATCCTGCCAAGGATATAACAGCTGGCTAGCTTCCAACGCTTCAAGGTATATTCTATATGCCAAAACTGTCAAGCAGCTCGAGCTGAGCTGAATGAAAGACAAGGTTGGGCACAAAGTCCTTCAGAGTTTTCCTGCCAGCAGAGTGAGGGAGGCTGAGCCCTGAAAGGACAATGTCAGGAATAACAAGAATTAAATGTCCACACCCTGACATTAAATACATAAAAAAAAAAAAAAAAAAAAAAAAAAAAAAGCAAGGGGGATGGAGAGAGGAAGTGGCTACTGCAGAAGTGATCATTCAAGTGACTACTATTATGGTGAGTTCAGCTTAACACAACTGCATGTTCTTCGTATTGATCAATGCTGCGGTAGCCTTATCTATGTGGGCAGATTACCATAGTTAACTATATTTGGCAGGAGAAAGGAGAAGGGTTCTGGAGCCCCTGGAAAATGGTCCTAGCAAAACCTTATCTAGACCTACAGAAGGAATCAAGTTTACAGTGCTTAAAGTATGTACAGGGGACCAAGTAGCAGCTTCTAAAATACTTCAAGAATCCAACCCTTTTCAAAAAGCTGTAAACGAAGCCAAGGACGTGGTGGAGTGGGTCTTGACCCTGCTTGGATTAAATTTGTCATGGTGAGTATAACAAAATTTAATAGCTCTGGACAGCCATTTGGAAATAGGTTGTCCCTTCTTATTACCTTCACATAAAATGATCAGATGCTCTCAAAGATTTAGTTCTGTCACGATAGTACCTGAGTTGTCTGTGGATATGCAAGATATGGACTACCCTTTCTTGCTCATTTTTAGAGTCAGAAAAAACTGGGAGATGGATAGTTGGCTTAAAATAAACTTGAACACCACTTTAGGTGTAAAAGAAGAATTAGTTCAAAAAGAAACCGTGACCCTATGGAAAATTAGTTAGGGCTGACTCACCATAGAGCTTGCAACTCTGATACCCTTCTTGCAGATGTCAGAGTAATCGTTAAAACTGTTTTCCATGTCAACAACCTTGTGTCAGCCAGACTAGCTGGTTCAAATGGAGTAAGTGCTAGCTTTTTTAACACAAAATTAAGTTCCCAAGGAGAGGCCACTGGTTTACTTGGAGGCAAACCCCATTTCAAGAAAATTTTGACATGAATCTAACTTGAAAGAGGAGGATTCATGGGTAGACATGCTTTAATGGCTGATAAATAAACCTTGATTGAGCAATAAGAAAGGCCATAAGATAGTAGCTCACAAAAATATTATAAAACCAGAAAACAACTAGGCTCGAATGGGTGGTGGTTATGTTGTTGGCACCAACTAGAAAACCTGTTCCATTCACTAATTTATGATTTTCTAGTAGCAGACTTTCTTGCCTCCATTAGTACCTGCTGCATGTCCTCAGTAAGCAGGTTCCTAAAAAGGAATTAAGATCCTATTATCCAGGCAGTCAACTGAAGATGATTGCTGCCATCTTTAGATGACTGTCTGAATGATAGGATAAGTCAAACTCTCCTGTTCTTGTGTGAATGTATCCATTCTGTAAGAAAACTTGTAGTAATTGCCCTTGACCATTTCCAAAAGAAGGAAGAACCATGGTGGCCTGGGCTAGAAGGGAGTCACTGCAATGATCTTGAGGGATTCCTTCTGAACCTTGAGACTTATCCTGGATATTAGTGGAAAATGTGGAAAGGCATACAGGAACATTCCTGTAAAAATGAAAAGAAAAGAAAAGGCATCTGTCTTCCATAGAGGAGGCAAAGAGATCTACGTAATGAACTCCAGACAGATGGATCAAATCTTGTATGACCCCCCCCCCAAACTAGTTTCCATTCATGAGTGTCTGTCTGGGTTCTGCTCAGTTTGTCTGCCACACAATTCTGCTCCAACAGAATGTAGGATGTCTGTAGAATGAGATGGTGCTCTGAAGCAATAGCTCAGGCTAACATGGCTAGTCTGCAAAGAGGGTATGACCAGGTTCCCACTTGCTTGCTGATGCACCACATGACTATTGAAGAGGTCCCAGGGACGAAAGATGGTTCAGAGAGTTGATTGCTTTGATCAAGGCAAGCATCTCATTGATAATTATGTGCATGCATCTGTCCTTAATGTCCCATACCCCCAGCACTTTTATCCCTCCTGAAACTACTCCCCATGTAAAGTGCAAAGTGCCTGTGATGACTGACTGCTTTGGAGCAACAGATTCCTCTTTTGACAAACTCCAATAATGGAATCTGAAAGGACAAATGGTGTTGATGCTGGGACCAATGAGATTTCAGATGCAACTCTATCTTTCTCATGTGGATTCTTGCCAGAGGTATCATGAGAATTATAGATGCTGTGAGACCCAAAATCATGAGGTATTCCCACACAGTAACCAAAGTCTGATTGGAAAACATTAGAAAAAGATCTAAATAAGTTTTCCTGTGGAAGAAAAGCTCTTTGAACTGAGGTGTCTAGTTGACATTCCAAGAACACAATCCTGTGTGAGGGAGTCAAGAAAGACTTTTGAATGTTCTCTATGAATCCCAGCTTGTTGAAGAAATTTCTCACCCAAGAGAAGTATTTGTGTCATTTTGAAAAAAGATTCTTCAAAGATAAGTAAGTCATCTAAATATGGAAAAATGCAGATACTCTGTAGCCTGCAATGAATTATAAGTGAAGCTAGACACTTTTTGAACACTCTTTCTGCTGTGGATAGTCCAAAGGGTAAGGCTGACAACTGATAATGTGATCCAAACACACAAATCTTAAGAACTGTCTGAATTCTGGATGAATAGGGATGTGATGATAAGCATGATTTATGTCCAGTGTTACCAGGAAACATGAAAGAGGAAGAAAAGTTAACAGGTTGTGAAGTGACATCATTTTGAGTATGGGCACTGTCACAAAGAGGTTTAGGAAAGAAAGATCCAGAACTGATCTCCAAGCATTTTCTTTCTTTGACAATAGGAATGTCCTTGAATAAGGGAAGGAAGAAGTGATATGATCATTCCTTGGGACAGCATGTGAGAAAGAACAGGTGGAAACAAAATAGTCTGATCAGCAGGATGCAGAATGACCCTCTGGAAAGGAAGAATTTCCTCCCACTGCAATCTGTAACCCTGATGAATAATTTTCAGAAGCTATTTTTCTGAAACTTTCTATTGCCAAAGAGAAAAAACTTTCTGGAAGAGAGAAGTGGCCAGGGTGGGAGGGGGTCAGAAGGTCTCTTGAATGGTCATTCAGACTTTGTTTTGGAATCATCCTTCCACTTCCTAAATGTTTTTCTATATGCATTATTTTGAGACCATTTATTCTGTTTTTGCCAAAATTAAATAGGGTGAAATAAAATCCTTTTGACAATTTGGAAAAGCAGGTCTGAAAAATCCTAGAGATTCCCCAGATCAGCTTGTCTCTTTCATCACACTTTTTATCACCTCTGCAACAAAGGGGCCAAACACTTAATCTCTGTTCAAGGGAGAATTTAAAATCTCATTTTTACATCACCTGGGAGGTTCTGAGAATGCAGCCAAGCAAACTTCCTTTAAAGAGTATCAGTAGTCATAGCCCTGGAAGATATATCAACAAAGTCATACTCACACTGCAAACAATGAGTAGTGACCTGTGCAATAGAAGAAACTAAGTTATTTAAAGCAGATTTTTCTTCACAAGAAGAAATTGTAGATAACATTTGTTCTGACATATTGTGAGAAAATGAGGAACATTTTAACATGAGCCTGACAATTTAAGATTCTGAAAACCAAGTTGAAGAAGTGTACACCTTTTTCTCCATACCTATCAATACATTTCCCATCCTTATTAGAAAGAGTAGGATTGAAATTAACTAAGTGCTTAGCAGCAGAGGAGTCAACTAATACTATAGCTGCTGGGTCATGTTAGGGAATAGTGTATACAAATTTAAGACTTAGGAACTGTATACATCCATCTGCCTTTTCTGGGACAGCTGGCTAACTATCCAGAAAATTGCAAGCAGTAAGACACACATCCTCTAAAGCAGACAGGAGAGGAGGTATGGGTGTGGGTTCTGGAAAATCCTTTTGTAACAACTCATAGTACTTTATGAGGCACTGAAAAAACTCATTGTTCTCCCACTGAAAATACTGACACATTCTAGCAATAGTGTCAGAAAAAGAGAAACTCCTACAGGGAGAATCAGAAACTGAACCCTCTTGAGAGTCTAAATCAGAAATATGAGGACAAAATACCTCAATCTGTCCCTGCATCTTCCTGTTCAGATTCAGAATCTTGAATCTCTTTAGGAAAAGAAGTATCTATCTTTCTTTTACCAGCTACTTTACAAGAAGGATCAATAGCTTGAACTAAACACTAAGACAGTCCCAGTAAACTACTGCTAGCCAAAGAAATTTGAGGAGGAGTAGATACATGTTTGGTTTTCTGTTTCTTTTTGATAGGAAAAATGAGGCCATTCATATTATTAATAGCAGCTGCTGTTTCTGCAGGGATGGGCAGAGCATTCTAACACAAAAGGGAAACCTTCCTGTTCCCTTTCCCAAAACTGACAAGAGTGTCTCTACCTTGCCTACTGAGGGGACTCCAACAGCTGCAGAGGAAATGGCTAACCCCCAGTCCACAGTGGCTGCAGGTACTGCACCAGAGGGAGCCAGGGTAAAAGATGAGCGGTCTAAGGTACAATGAATGGCTACAACAGAGTTGCCCATCTGTGGCTGTGGCAAATTGCTAGCCTGCTGTGGTAGCAAAAGCTGTTTGCTTAACTTTTTCTTTTTGTGGCTGGAAGAAGGACCATCAGTGGGACAGTCAATTTGTTCCATGGTCAAGGTAAAACTGGTGCCTTTTTCCCAGGGAAGAGAAGCAGCAAAAGCAAGTAAAACTGCCAGTCCACAAGAGTTACTTTTCACAGAAAAACATTACCTTGAAAACTAACACAAGAAAACAAGTTTTCCATTTAAAAGTAAGTTACAGTCTCAAGATAGTCCAATAAAACACAACACTCCTAGCTTTAAAATAACTTTCCTAAATGAGGGAAGTAATAAAACATTAATAAATATAAGAAAATTCAAGGGTTTTCCCCAAGAGGAAAATCATCTGCCCATCAAAGGAAAGCACAAATCGACCATAAATCCTTTAAGGAGTGTGTTTTTCAGAGTCAGGAAAAGCTCTGAAAGGCTTTACATACAAACTTGTCTTTTAGTCAGCTCAGCTTGAGCTTGACAGTTTGGGCATGTGGAAGGTGCCCTGATGCTTTGGAAGCTGGTTGGCTGTTATATCCTTGGCAAGATATAATCCATAAAGCTAATGCTACTGTAGTAGTCATCAATATGAAGAACATCAGATGCTTTGACATAAATAATCCAGTGTATGAGGTGAATGATTTCTGCTGTAACACCTTCTTCATAAAAAATTAAGATCTTGTGTACAACAAAATAAAAGCATTCATCATAAAATAGATTTCACACTACTCAAATAACTCAACTCATTTGCTGTCATTCATAAGTACAGAATTAGAGTCAGAGTGAAGAGATGATAAAATCAGAAAGCAAAGGAGAGTAGTATTGCTGGAATTGAATTCATGTCATGGGCTATTTGGAAAAAAGAAGTGACTAAGAAAGTGGAAAAATATAAAGAACAAAATCTAGAGATTTTTGAAAGGTATAAAAAAGAAACATGAACATGGGGAAGAAAGATCTGATATGGTGCAATATTTATGCAAAAGAGAAAGCCAAACTAATCAATATGAAAAATCAACTCCAATGATATTTGAAGAGTAATACAGGCAAAGGCACCCATATATGGAAAATTTCACAATACAAAAACTAAGATCACTAAGGGAGAACGTAAAACGGAAAATTAGTAAAGTAGAAGCCAAACAAATAGAAACTTGAGTTATGGAATATCTGTAAAATGAAGGATTTAGTGTAGAAAGTCTAACACAAGTTATGTCACAGCATGATGGAACAATGAGTCCCTAATGTAAGGAAATACAGGTGGAGCAAAAAATCTGAAGAAGAAATATGGACATGGGAAAGAAAAAGAGATTTAATATGGTGCAACACTTATGCAAGGGTGATGCAGTGGTGTAGCAGTTAGCTTTGTCACCTCACAGCAAGAGGTTCTCCAGTTCGATTCTCGGCTGGGATGCCTTCCTTGTAGTGTCTGCATGTCCTCCCTGTGTTCATGTGGGTTTCGTCTGGGAGCTCCAGTTTCCTCCCAAATTTCAAAGATGTGCAGTAGATGGATTGGGTGCTCTAAATTGGCCCTAGGTGCAGGTGTGTGCGTGTGAATGTGTGTGGTGCATTCCCTGAAGAGGGGGGTGCCTTGGGCTAGCAACGTGAACCCATAAAACTTGTAAATGCTACAGAAACCAGTGCTGAACAATGCTTGTTGCCCAATGTACTGCATGGTGTGTAAATGGGAAAGAGGGAGAGAATATTTATACAAAGGAAAAAAAAAGCAAAAATAATCAATACAAAAAGTAACACCAAACATAGTTATTTATTTTACATTTGTTAACCGGGAGAGTCCAACTGGATATATCCATTTTCAGTGGAGGTCCAGGGAGAAAAGCTCCAAAACAATATTATAGTTAACAAATAAGACAATAAGTACAGCAGAAAGGCATATTTTACAACATACAAGAAGCACATTTCTTACACCTTAGAGAATTTGGATGTACAGTTGGGTGTACAGTTAGACTTCCTGTTTAAGATGAGACTTTACATTGAATTTATGGACAACAGATGCCAGTAGTTAAACTGTAAATCTCATTGAAAATACAAAAAGTAATGAATTACTAGCCAGGGCTAATGCAGGAGCATAGTCTGTTATTCAGGAAGTGTATTTTGAGTAGTTTCTTGAATTGGGTTGAGGAGTTATTGCATATTTTGTAGGCAGGAAGGGTGTTCCAGATTTTAGAGATGTAGTGGCTGTAAATGGATTTACCTGCCTCATTATTAAATTTGGTTGCCTTAGGGAGGTGTTGGGTGGTTGATCTTAAGGATCTGGTAGTGGTATAGGGTTGGAGTAGTTGCTGTAGGGCTGGGGTATTGTCAGAGTGATGTATTAATTTATGTGCTAATGATAGTTGATTGTATTGAAGTAAATACAGGCAAAGGAATCCAGATATAGAAATTTTCACAGTACAAAAACTAAGAAAACAAACAGGGAGAGTAGAAAAGAGGATTAGTAATGCAGAAGTTAAAGAAAAAGAAAGTGAAGTTATGGCTTACGTGTAAGTTAAAGATTTAGTGTAAAAAATCCAACTCTGGTAACATCACAGCATGATGGAACAATGGGTTCTCAAATTAAGGAGAAATCTGTGGGATGAGAAGCATCTGATTACTTGCCACATGGAGCATTCAGCAGCAAACCAGTGCAAATATTCAGGTGGAGAGTCACAGCAAGGGAAGGAGCAGGAAACAGTGACAACTCTGAAGCAGTCAATGCTGTGGAGTGATAGGCCAGTGAGTTCCCATATGAAAGAGCAATGGATGACGCAGGATGTAGCTTAAGAGAATATGCCACAAGAAGATGTTCTGGAACTTTCTGTAAAATTCCAACTGGAAATGGAGAAGAATGAATGTGCTCTCAGTTTAGAAAATAATGATCTAATGGAAGAGTTGCTTGATTTAGTACAGATGGATAGACATGTTACAAAGACATGCGTCTGGAGCATTTCTCCCTGGGCCGCCACTGAAAAGTGGCTTGTTCCAAGTCAGACTTTTCTGGTTAACAAATGTTAAGTAAATAAATAAATAAATGTTAAATAAGATATTAAGATCGATGAAAGACAGATTATAGAAAGGCAATAAGACCCAAAATGTTAGAAGTCTGATAAAACAAATGAACAGAGTAATCAAGACTATTAACAGAAATGTGTGTAACAGAAGTAAATAGGATATATTACTGTACAACTAAATTAACAAAAGCCAAAGTCTTGCCACAAAAACACAGGGCAATAAGGGAAAGAAAGGGAATAAATCAAATGCCATCATGGACGTACTGAATAGAGAAAACTATAAAGCAATTAAGACAAAAAGTGTCATCGTTAGGAGAATATAAAAAAGGTAAAAGATCAACAGAAATACTTAGAAAGACAGGCATGGTAAAAGTAATGGGCAGTATGAGAACAGACCAGGATCTCTTCTACACTATTGCAATTAATAAACTAAAGGTTTCAGCACAGGCAGAAAAACTTAGAAGATATGCAGATAAATATAAAGGAACAGTACAAATAAGCAATTCATTGATGAGAAAAATGTTTTATAGTAAATTGGGCAAAAAGCAAAAGGAATAGAAACACCACCAAAAAAGAAGAAATAGACACTTTGTGGAAAAATATATATGAAGGCCCCGTGGAACATAACAAAGATACTGAATGGATAAAAGAATTAAAATAAACAGTAGGAAATTCAAATGTACAGGGTATGAAATGGGATGAAGTAAGAGCCAGAGAAACTGAAACAAAATAAAGAAAAGCTCCTAACTGGAAACCCCCAGGCCCATATGCAGTACCAAACTTCTAGCTAGAAGTATTAACATCTTTACATGAAGATTTAACCCTGAGTAAAAACTAATTGTATGTATATCCCAAACAGACACCAACCTAGTTAACAACAACAAAAAAGTGCTACCCTCCTTAAGAGTGAACCTGTAAGCTATCCTAAAAACTATAGACCAATAACTTGCCTTCTGATGATGTATGAACTATTTACTGGAATTGATGCCAACATTCAGAAGAAAACTCAGTCATGGCAATAGAACAAAAGGGTAACAAACAAAAGTCATATAGAACAAAGAATCATTTGTTGTTAAATGAAATCATAATGGAGAATTGTAGAAAAAGGGGATGAATCTAAGTATGGCATGGCTAGATTACAAAAAAGCATTTGACAGCATCCTGCATTCATGGATAAAGACGCGCTTACAGATGTAATCATAGGACTGCATACATGTCTGCTGACCTCATCAAATCCAAACATAGTGAACATTTAAAATTATGAAGAGAGCAAATCTAAAATGACTTCCCTGCTTAATTTAGCAGAAGCATGTCTGTCTCAAGCAGGAATGGAAATAAAACCAGAAGCAGACAAAAATCAAGCAGCAACTGAATATGCCAAAAAAAAAGGAAGACTATAAAGAGAAGAATCATATGAGAAGGCAAGACATGTGGACAAGGCATAAATATAGTTGCAAGTACAGAAAACTCTTTGAACAATCTCATGTCAATCACGATCTGATGCAGGAATGGTTAAGGAGAGGTGAATTTAAACCAAAAGATGAAAGGTTAATATTGGTGGCCAAGAGTAGTGAACTATGTACACATAAAACATTACAAAGTCCACTGAACATGTGAGAGAAACAGACAAAAGCAGTTTCTGTGAAACAGAGCTGGAAACAGCCACATGTCTTGTTGCTATGTGTGATAAACTAATGGCAGAGGGCTTGTATACTAAAAGGCATAATAATGTGGTACTGCAGATTGTGCAAACATTATAATACTGAAGTAACTGAGAAGCATTGAAAACATGAGCCGTGAAGCATTATAAAGAATGGTGAAGTTTACATCATATGGGATCACCCATTACCAGCAGTTCAAAAAACAGATGCAAGAAAACCAGGTATTGTAGTCTATAAAAGAAGACAAAAGTAGCATTAATCATAGAAATTGCTACACCCATTGATTACAGTGTCTTACGTACACAGGGACACAAAGTCATAAAATACAAGGATTTGCGGGCAGAAATGAGAGCAATGTGGAAGAAGGATACCCAGACAGTTCTAATAGTAGTAGGAGCAATGGGATCTTCTAAAAAATTTACAGTTGTATTTAGATATGTTACCAATACATACAACCCTGCATGACTTGCAGAAGGAGTCAGTTCTGGCCACATTGTAGTTGCTGCAAAGAGCACATTTGGCCAACATCAAAGACTGAAACAATACTAATTTCATGAATCATACTTTAACTTAGTAATTGGGTATATTCACGTCATGGTATTAGAAACCCAAAAGACTTGAAGAAATTCAACCCAAGCAAGTATATAATGTGTTACATAGCTTACCATCAAAATGTCAATCACACATCAACGAATGTGCATATTATTGACACCTTTATGCAAAATCCATAATGCCAATTTTTCAGAATGTCACATAATCACCGAATGTCGACATTTCTGACTGCTCTACACCTAAAAACAAGTGCTAACATGGGTCAAAAAGGGGGCGGGATTATGCAGTTCAGAATATTGTTCGACATTTTCAACAGTCGCAGTTCGGAGTTCGTGGTAGTGGTGTCAACAATGTACAATTGACATTTTGATGGCAAACCGTGTTGCACAACTTCATTTACTTCTTTTTCCAGTAACGATCTACAATCAAAACTTCCAAGAATAATTATAGTATACTCTTTAAATCTCAATATAAACCTTCCTTTAATTAATATGGCCACTCCTAAATAGTATTAATTTCAAAAGGACTGGTTTGCTATTTTGATCCATAAAATCTCAGACATACTCCACTCAAATTCAGGCACATAATGCATTCTATAAAAACACACATCTAGGTCTCTCTCTCTTTTTTTAATCCACTGTAACATAGTTCTTCTTTTGACATGATTTTAGATTTACATTTAATTTTAATAACTTTTATTGTAAATTTATATTTTAGTTTTAACTTTTTTATACTCTTATATTTTTATTTTTCATGTTACCACTCTCTACTCACTAGTTTTAGACCTGCTCTCAGTCAGTTTCTTTTCCTCCTTAGACATCTCTTTAAACTCGCCTTGTAAAGCAGAATAAATATGTTTCAAAATGAAATTTCAACTGGCTTACATAATTGTCTCTCTCCCACAGTAAGTAATTGTCTGCCCTCTTCAATATCATCATATCTTACATACTCAGCATAATTGCCTTCATTAACCACCATTTGTTGTCTGCAAATTTCCGTACCTGACATTATTTTCATCACATCACACTTTGAGAAACAGCATTACTAGATTCTGCATTACTAGCATTGCTTGTCAGAGCAAGTTCACTTTATGTAGTCTATTGATAAATGTCCCTTCTTTTTGCACTTTGTGCATTCGGCATTAAAATGGTTTTGTGTGGCCTCTCTAACCACATATTTCACATCTCCTCCAGGAACCATTTTTGATCAAATGTTCCTCTCATTCAACAGAAAAAGCAAATTTTTGGCTGATCTCTTCACAATACAGTCTCTATATATCCATTAATTATCACCTTATTAGGCAAACGTCTCAACATTCTTTATTCATTCTTTGACACAAGAGCTACAACTCACACGCCACTCCATAAAGCATCACAGTCTCTTAATTTACTCATTGAATATGATAGAGCACAAAAATGTCTGTTTTTCTCAGTATTTTATTTATGAATACTGAATGAAACTGCAAAGCTACATTTTTCTCACAAATGCTCAGAATGCTTGCACTCTGTATTTATTCAAAAATACCTTACCTTGTAAGCTTTGAAACTTTCAATTTGCAATAAAAAGGGCTGTCACAATTTCAAAACAGATCAAAAAGTTCATTTCCTTTCTGATCAGTGGCTGAGATTCCAAAGGTTTGTGCACCTCAGTCCAAAACAAATGTCATTTAGGAACAGTCTTATCACATTTGTGAAGCTGAATCTTATCAAATGCTTCCTAGATTGCAGACTATCATATGCCTGCTCCCATGTGTTTACAATTGCTGCATAAGAGCATATGATACTTCCAACTGATTTTCATGTTGCTCACTGCCTTGCATTTCTTCTTCTACATCTCCTTGCAAAATCCCTCACTCAAAACAGACTTTGGGCTCATAAATGCATGATCTCTCTCCTCTGCATTTACCTTCTGGATCACTAGCACTGTATGAAGATGCCAATTGCTTAATCCACCCAATTGCAGTGTGGGTGCAGTCATTTGCAGACTCTTAGATTCACTATCCTTCCGTGCAGGACTAGCTTAGTCCTGCACGGAAGCAGCCGTTTAGGAGCAGGATGGCAGCGCGCCAGGCATATCAATGAAGGCGTGCTACCTGAGCTCCTAAATGGACATGGAGCATATACGAGTTCAGGGAGCGTGTCTGAGAGCAGAGCTATCAGAATATAGACTCCCTGCAATCAAGAACAGCAGGTTAGGAATAAGAATGAGCGAGCCCGCTCACAGGTGTTAGCACACCCCCAGAAACATCCCCCCAAGTTTCTAAGAGTAATAGTTAATATATGAAATATAAAGAAGCTTTTTTTTTTTTTTTATGAAACAGTTAAATTTTAACCATAGGTGCATGGGTTTGCCCATCACTTAGCTACATTTAATGCAGCTTAAATGGCACAAGAGGATAAAAATCAAGATATATGCAAATTAAGCAGTACTGAAATAGTGTAGTGGGCAGAGCATTTGTCTTACAAGCAGTCATTCTCGGTTCAAGTCCCACTCCAGTACATTCCATTTTCCATGTCAAATCACTTTATGACCAATATCTTTTGTTGCATAACCTACTAAATAACATATATTTGTGAACTGGAGTATTGGATTAAATGCAGATGTGAGGTGTCATTGTCATAATGTTGTAAAATCCACAAATAATCACAAGTGTCCAATACAGTATATGTACACAAGAATCAGGGATACAAATTGTAGGTACAATGTGTAACGAATGATAAATCCATAGAGTGTCCAAATCCACCACTTTCCCAAGAACCATTTTACATTACTGTCTAAATTAGTGCGGTGGTAAGTGGGAGTAAGCACTATTAAGCAAGAGTAAGCATATTTAAGCAATAGTAAGTGGGTTTAAGTCTGTTTGTGCAGGGGTAAGCAATGCGCACACAGGTTAAGCAATATTGAAGCTAACTCTCTATAAGCATATTTAACTGAAGGTTAGCATTGCTTACTGTCATGCAAACCTGCTTACAATTGCTTAAAAGTGCCTTAATCATGCTGTATGCAACAGCCGCTGTTCTGGCCAGAAACAAAATAAACAGCCTTTGCAGGTCTTGAACCTAGGACCCTGTACACTACAGTCACAGTAGTTAACCACTAAACCATCACAGCAGTACATAAGACTGAGGTATCACCAAACAGATCCTCACTATAGGAAAATAAAACTGAACATGTGAAAGGAATCTATATACAGTTTTATGTTGTATAACCTACTACATAAAATAAATATGTGAACTGGAGTACTGCATTAAGGCCAGATGTGAGGTGTCATTGTAATAAAGTGTTGAAATCCCCTAATAAACACAAAGACCCCATACAGTGTACATTCACATGAATCATGGATACCAACTACATATAGAACATGTAATGAATAATAAATCAATGCCAAACAGCAAATAGTATGCAAATTAAAAATTAAGCTATGCTAAGCATTGCACAGCCCAGCTTAGTAGGTGTAAGCAATGTATAGGCCAGCTAACTCAGTCTGCCCATTGTTATACCCCTTTAAGCAATGCCAACCTTAGGTAAGCAGGTTTGCTCATAGCTTAGCATTTTCAAAACCATCCAATCATGGTAAAGTGAAGGAAATCAGCCCTATTTAAACCCAACAGGTGGGAATACATCTCATAACTGGTTTCAGCTTCCTCCTGTAGGCACTATGACTGGTATTGGAGAGGGTGTGCACTTCCGGGTGCAGAGCTGAGGCATCCAGGAGTCCAGAGACATGGCAAGACTCCTTGTGAAAGACCATGACCAGAGACTGCTGCAGGGCCAGTACCAGGATTCCCAATACAAAGCAGAAGCCTGGGACTGTCTTGCCCGTGACCTCACCAGTGCCACTGGCATACCTCGAATTGGTGAGCAGGTCAAGCATCGCTATGCTGACCTGAAGTGGAGAAAGGGGGATCTGTTGGATCAGTGGATCCAAAAGGCTAGGAGGACAGGGCATGTCCCAGCCGTGTGTAAGTATCAGTCCGCTACCTATTTAATAATTGCCAGCTCATGTATATTATGGATAGGTCTGGCTAAATATTCCTCTTATGTCTTTCACAGTGGCAGATGAGCAGGCTGCAAACCAGGAAGCCCATGCTTGTAGATTGCAGCAGTTGCGACACGAGGCAGGTTAGTAATACTCTTGTATGTACTGTCATAGGAAATAAATCTAAAAGTAGTAGTAAGTTAATCGCCTGTATAAAACCTGTATTGTTTAAGGCATGTACTGCATACACCAGAGAATATGGCAGGAAGAGTCTCATATAGGTTGCATGTAAATAAAAGCATAATAGCCTGACAATAAAGGTATAACTGCTGGATTGCATATGTTTACTCTGGTATCATGTGGTAATGTAGAGTTGCAATCTCTTAATAGTACTGTTGTACTAAGCACTGTTACTCACACTGTGCTACATAAATAAAATGTGTAGGAATGCCTGTATATGACTGTTGTAATCCGAAGAGGTCATATAGTACAACTGAGAGAGACTTAGAAAACAGTGAAAGGACAGACAACATAATCCAAATAGCAAACTCAACTGAGACATGAACTGTTGTATTTTTAGCACACACAGCCATGTTCAGAATCCTGGGAGTGGTAGTAGTAGGCTGCATGCAGAATCATACTGCACAACTGTACAGATATGTCCAGAATGTCCAGTAAATTGGCCCATGTTTGCTGCCTGTCACCCTGGCAAATCAGTGGGATGATCCCAGACATTTAGGCAGCAAACAAGAAATACAATTGATTTTCAGACATCTATAAGAACAAACCTGTCACTCTAGCAACTCCCCAAAATGTTATGAGAGTAATAAGCCAAGTGTGTCCCATCTCCACCCCCATGTTGTTAAGCTGTGAGCAAAGTGTGTGCAGTAACAGAGTGAGATGTATGTGCATAATACTAATGTGGAATCTGGTAATTTGTGTGGCAACATTCTGGTAATGCTAACAAACATTGCCCCCACATGTCTGTCAGATATGAACACTGTGCCTAGAAATAAAAGATTGATATCCTGTACTGGTACTGTTTACTCTGGTATTGAATGGCAGTGTTAGTGTTGCAGTTGCTCTGAATAACAAGGTATTACTCACCACTGTCACCCACACTGTGCTACATAATAAAACTGTCTACGAAATCCTGTATAAGAGTGTTGTAATTACAAGGTCAGATTGTAAAACCACAGGAGAATTAGACAAAAATCAGACAAGAGATACACAGCAATATCTATGTAGCACACTCAACTGTGATGGACAGTGTTTTAGTTTTAGCAGACACAGCCATGGTTCGAATCCTGGGAGTGGTAGTAAGCTGTATGCAGAATCATACCCCACAAGTGTACAGAATTGTCCAGAATGTCCAGTTAATTGGCCTATATCTGCCGGCTGTTACCCTGTCCCCCTGGCATATCAGTGTGCTAATGTCTGACATGTAGGCAGCATTTCATGTCATATAACTGATTGTCAGGCCTGTATATATTTGGAAAATGTCAACAAAAAGAAACCTATCATTGTACAACTCAGTAAAGGTTTAAGAGGGCAGTAGTCAAAATATGTCCCAGTTCACCTGTCAAGACATGCCCAGAGTATGTGCAATAAGAGATGGACAGGTATGTGCATAACATCAACCTGGAATGTGGGAATATGTGTAGAAACAGGTAGTGTTAACAAACAATACCTCCACAGATATACTCCACAGATTACTGCAGGTAAAACTCAGTTCATGTATATAGTTGTCTACATCCATACCACTGTCCAAACTAAGGCCTTAGGGTACTATATTAATACCTGTAAGGTACAGATCATAGGACTGACTAGGAAAGTAATGAGAACTACAGGAATATACTAGCTGTTAATTGACATCTTTCTCTCACCCCCACCATATCTGCAACAATAAACTAAATACACAACTCGATCGGTATGTGCTGCATTAAATCTACGGTTGGGACATATGTCCTATTGTATGATAAATATTTAAATCTGTTTCTATGCATGTGCCATGTTGAAATACTCCCACATTGGTGGAATGCTGCCATCAATGTATCTGCATGCTATTGTAATGGCTACTGTGGTTCCGTATATACATGTGTTCTGTTTGCTATGCAACTGTTTCATATCTGGTGTTTTGGGTTAATGGGAATTTCTATGCTTGCTGTTATACCTAATCCTGGAATGTGTTGACTATTACTAACCCACATATGTTATAAAATTGAAACACCATAACACGTTTGGGAAGGCCGGTCCCAGCGGAGCCATCTGTCGCACCTCAGTTGGCCATGACACCGGGCACCAGCACATCTGGGGCCCACCCCGGTCCTCCTTGTCCGTTGGTCCTGCACCACCTTCGGGTGGTACCGCCTCAGGGGATGGGGCTCACCCCCCTGGGAGTAGGCGTGGACAGAACACTGTCATCTGTCGCCAGGTCCAGGGCGTGGTGCGTAGCAAGCTCCGCAGGGAGTTCGGAGATCTGCTACACCAGCTTGAGGGCCATGTGTCACAACTAGAGGGTTGGCCTGGCCCTCCTACTCACCCCCCAGCACAGCTACCTTTGGGGCTGTGAAGGTGCAGTGGTGACTGCCCATGGGTGGGGACCTCAGTCCCACTGTTTCCACTGGGGGGCTCACGGGCTTCCGATTTCCAAACACCCCTCCCCATCAAGGTGTTTACTCCCCACAAGTGTCATATACCACCCCTGTTTGCATCTTGTTTGCCTTGTCTGTTAACCTACCCAACCTACCTCCCCAAATATACCTACTATCCCTCCCCAATATCCCACTCTCACCTGAAAACAAAAGGGCAAGCTGTTCCCAAAAAAAATTTCACCCTGTACATAGCTGTCCATTTCACACACCTGTCCACTGGACACATATAATCTGGTCTACTTGGCTTCAAAACATATTATTGTTGTCCTCACACCTCTCTCAGGGGTTTGAGGGTCCAAATCTATCTCAAAATTCAGTGTATATGTACAGCTGTTGCTTTACAAGAAATGGGCAGGTATGGACCTTCCCTACACCCATCTTGCACATCCCTAGCTATTTTCCATACTGTCTTTCCTTCTTTGTGCCCCTTTTTCACCACTTTCTTATCAACCTTTTTCACTTTTTTTAAAGAAATTAGCATGGGGGTAAGCGGGAGTAAGCACTTTTAAGCAGCAGTAAACAGGTTTAAGCTTGTTTGCATGTGGGTAAGCAATGCCAACACAGGTTAAGCAACTGAGAAGCTAAATCAGTATAAGAAAATGTAACCTCTGCACAAACCTACTTATAACTGCTTAAAAGTGCCTTAATCACTCTGTATCCTATGGCCCTTGTTCTGCCCAGCAACAAAATAAACAGCCTCTGCAAGGCTCAATCCCAGGACCCTGCACACCATTGCAAAAGTGATTTACCACTAAGCCTTGCCAGAGTTACACAACCCTGATGTTTTCACAAACATATCATCCAGCACAGTCATTCAACAGTGCAGGAAATGTATTTATGCATGTAGATGTATGTGTGTGTGTGTGTGTGTGTGTGTGTGTGTGTGTGTGTGTGTGTGTGTGTGTATGTATATATATATATATATATATATATATATATATAAATATGTCTATATATGTATATATATATATATATATATATATATATATATATATATATATATATATATACAGATATATATAGATATAAAAGAGAACATAACAAATACATATATGACCACAGGCACTGTTAATGGTGGTGATGGGGTGCAAACTAAATATGTCTTGTACGTATTGATATCACCCTCTCCTCCACAGCCAAACAGATCTGTCCTGCAGTACAATACCAGAAAATACACAGGACCCGACACAACATGGGCACAAGACATTAATAGTAATCCATCCCACCTGTATGATGTCAGGCTGGTATCAATAACATATCATGCAGTACAATCTGGCTGCCATAAGAAATGTACAATGTGGAAGCAAGAAACATTCCAAAGATACATATACACACACACACACATACATACATACATACATATATATATATATATATATATATATATATATATATATATATATATATATATATATATATATATATATATATATATATATATACATACATATACACATATATAGATATATATGTAACTACACATACACACACAGAGATATTTATGGAAAGATACATATTTAGAGGGTACACACCATACTGAACAGCCAGTATTCCTACAGTTGCCACCTTATCAAATGGGCAGTGTATGAGTCACCCATACAAAAGACAATTGTTGCCTAAAACATATACCCACAGAGAGGTCAAAGGATACAACACCACACACAGGTTTGCATACATAAGAAAGTTTTATATGTGTACTATTATAGTTGTATATGCCATGTCATATAGCTGTTTAGACTTTGAAATACAAACAGATTAATGCAACTCTCAAACAGATCTTTTACTACAATAATCCGAAGGTATAACATATGTTGCTGTCCAGGCCAAGGCCTTCAAGTAGTACAACAGTAAGGACAGACTGGGCCACGGGATAGCAATCAATCAATAGTAAGTAATGCAGCTGTATAATCCAGCAGCCTCTAATTACACTCTGAATGCAATCCCTAGGGGGAAAAGACTTCACTTGATACAATGGGATGTATCTGTTACATAACAAGGCATAACTGAAACCATTACAATCACACTGACAAACTGTATGGCAGTAAGCAGTAGGCCAGCATTTTCCCAAGGTGAAATGTATGGTAATGTACATCCATATACTTTAAGGCAGCTTACTCCTAATATCCCTCACATGTTGCAACAGCCTAGGTTATTTATGGTGCACCCCCCATAGACTGACTTACAGGGGCATATACCACTGTTACATACACTGACCTCTGGACTGCAGAAGGGCACACATGGTTTGTGCAGATGAAGCCCACATATATATGGACCCAACCCCACAATATGTGTGGGAGCCACAACAACACTGGAATGATGGCAGGACTGGCAGCATAACATAATCACAGGCCACTACATAACAACCCCTGACAGCATGTCATATGGACAAAGCTGGTATCTAGGTGGAGGACAAAGGCCGGAATGCAGGCCCATATGTGAAATAGTGTTGTCATACACTGAACAAATTGCTGGTGTTACAGGATAGTCTGCAACATACCCTTAGTCAGGAATATGAAGTCAGAAACACAAATGGATGTAGCCATGTACTGATAGCACTCAACACACACACTGCCAGTGATATATCTGACACAAGACCTGTGTGGTGGACAGACAAAACATAACAGGCACACCTGTGGCCATCATGTGGATAGGCCCACGGTTGAGAGCTATGCAGTCAGACTGCATTCCATGTTAAACTAGTATGTACACACAAACCCTGTAACACTGGTGCTATACAATGCATATAACATATAACAACACTACTCACACTGTCTGTAGTTCTGGAACCTTATACAAATATGTAGCTGGCCTGAGTCTGCAAGTTCTCCTGTAAGAGGTATTGCTATCTGCTGTCTGTAACACTGCTGCCCACACACAGGAAGGATGCTCACCATACAGGAAAGGAAAAGGGACCTTACCCACATGATGTAGGGATTTATAATAGTGGATTGCCATGACAGTGGCAATTGGAAGTACTACACAGCATGCTACATGCAGGTAGCAAGTGGAGGACACTGGTGCTGAAGCCATCACCTGATCATGTGCATCACCTACAAAAGCCATGCTGCAATCTATTCCAAGCAGCTCAATCCATTTACTGGAGACAGAGAGAGAGAGAGGGAGAGAGTGAAAGTGAAAGTGAAACAAACTAAGAAAGAAAGCAGGCTAAAGGCCAAGGCAAAGGAGAAAAAAACCTTACAAGGAAACTATCCAGAACAGACCTCATTCCCACAACAGGTATGTGAAGTATATATGCATGTCATTTACTGTATTACTTGGTCCATATTAATGGGATAGATGATGTAGAATGATTTATATGTGCCATCAGGTGTTGTTGTTGTAATGATGTTCAGCTGAACAACTGCTATGGACAATAGAGTCTGTCCCTGTGGGTAGTGGGCCATACCCGTCAACTGTGCAGAGCAGCACTGACTGACAAGATGTAAGCCATCATAGTGTGTGTTGTGTAATGGAAAGCATGTATATTACTGTGGCCAATAGCTGGTGGTGAAAGTAATGCCATAATGATGGCCACATGGGTTCCAGAGCCCACCACTTGCAGGTCATTCAAGTTAACATGTAATGTAGCATGCCAAAATGCCATAGATGTGTAATAGGCTTACCTGCAATCTGTCCCTATATATACCCCCCTGATGTTAGGCTGAGTCCATATATATAGACACATATATACAACATAATATATATCTACACACACACACACACACACACACACATATATATATATATATATATATATATATATATATATATATATATATATATGTGTGTGTTTCCATCACAGTGCTGCATGCTATGTGTGCGGGCACATCACACATATCAATACACACACACACACACACACACACACACACACACATATATATATATATATATATATATATATATATATATATATACATACACAGTGGCGGCTGGTGACTTCAAATCAAAGGGGGGCTGCAGGAGACAGCTGAATGGGTGGGGTCAAGGGAAGGGGTGTGGCCAACCAGAAAGGGGAGGAGCTATGCTCAAAACTACAAAAACTAACTTTAATTAAATACGCTGCCCTGGGTGGCAAACCATCATTATGAGAGTCCAATCAAGACAAAAATAAGTGTAGAAGAATAAAAATATTTCAATGCATTGGCTGCATGACAGCTTACTTAATATTTAGATGGAAACAAAAGGTTGTGAGGCATGAAAAATAAATTACTTTTAAATACATTACTGGAATGCCAGTCAAAATCAAGTACAAGCAAAACCAGAAGCACTCAGCTCAAACCACTTCTCCTTGCACTGCAGTTCTAATTATAATTTATATTCAGCTTTATTAAAGTTCCAAGTAACATGCTGAAAGTAGAAATCTCTGTGATCGCCCCACTTGTAAAAATGTTTCTTATCCAAAAAGACCTGCTGCCTGACAACTATCTACTTGTTTCATGGGAAAACATGTAAGTAAAAAATGAAAAGCAAACTAGAAACAAGCTCAAGATACATTGCTTAAAGGATTACTGTACAGGTTATGGACCACACATGACTGGCATTCTGTTTAGTTTACGGGTAAAGTCTGTAGAGATGACTGGAAGTCTCCAACAAGTGTAATGAGCTTTTTAAAATAATGGAATCCTGTCCTTTAATACCAAGGCTTATACATTATCTAGTCAAGTATTCTCTGCATGGCAACAACAGAAAGGCTTTCAATGTTGGCAATTCTTTAACAGTATGCTTATTAAAGCTTATTTGCATCTTACGATCTCAGACAAGCTTACATTATAGTCATTAAAGCATTGCTACTTAAACACAGAGCAACAGGCACTTTGAGTAATAAGCATAAATCAACAGTACAAAAATATGACAGAAACCAGACCTTTCTGCAAAATCAAGGACAGATGAAAAGCCACTGTAGTACTTGTGTCTACCTTGGATGGGGGCACAGCACATTTACACTGCATAACTACTCCTTGCCTTGCTTGGACACATCCAGAGTCAG
The DNA here is from genome assembly GCF_019279795.1 of Protopterus annectens. NCBI lineage: Eukaryota > Metazoa > Chordata > Ceratodontiformes > Protopteridae > Protopterus > Protopterus annectens. The sequence goes on along the minus strand of NC_056732.1, from coordinate 484,638,399 downwards.
TACATGGTGGAGTGGGGTGCAACAAGTATGTCACAATTTGAAATGTTTCTGGCTGACTGTGATGGCCCTGACATGTGTCATACCTCTCAACCTCAGAGCAAGAAATCTGGACAAAGCCATACACAGAAGTGGGACAAATGCCCACAAATAAGGACAATTTTTAAATATTGCTCTAATAAACTTAGAAAGATAATAGAATAGGTCTTGCATTAGTATGACTTTTCTGAAGGGTATAAAATCTGAAACTCAAATGTCTGTTATTATTTTCTAACTTCAGTCTTTAGTGATTTGTCACTAATTTGCCAAAACACAATTTTATGAAAAATGGACCAAATGTGATGCAAAAATGTAAAATAGCCACACAATACAGCTGGGAACCTGTTAAAGAAGGGACACTTTAATATTAGTACTGCTAACTTGAGCAGCTGACAAAATAAAAGAATCTACATGCATTTCAAGTAATCTATAACTTTGATTATTACAGTTATTTCTTAATTGTAAACCCTCCATGTTTTCTTCCAAAATTGCTATTTTGCGGAGGGATTATTAGGGGAAAAGCAACATTTTAAGCCAAAATCGGAGACAGTTGAGAGGTTGGCTATGCCTAATTCTATAAAGCAATTTATTTACATGTACCTCTCAACCTGTTAATGCAGTAAATCTGAACAAGGCCAAATGTACTGGGGCAACATATAAACAGTACTAAAAATTGCGTAGAAATTGAGACAGTTGATAGAATAACAGTTCTTACTTTTGCATGCATTTTTCTGAAGGTTATGAAGTCTGAAACTCAGTGTATCATTATTTAGTGACTTAATTTCTAAATGATTTGCCAGAAAACTACAAATTTTATGAAGAACAAACCAAAAATAAGAAGCAAAAATCTATTCATTCTTTGAAAATCTGGACAGTTGGGAGGTATAGTTCAGCTGGGCCTGTCTGATTTTGCTGCCCTTCCCCCCTGATAAAATCACGGTTGAATGGAGCCTCTGCAGCCATTCCAATGAACCATTACTTGGCTATTTCACTCCATTTATGTGCATACTGCTTTACTTGTATGAGGAGTTGGACTTCATTTGAAAGTTTTATTTTGTATTTTACAGCACAAACACTAAGTCATCTACTAAACAAAGCAATGCAGTCTCACAATGAAAACTTAGCATTAAAACTTCTCTGCCCTTGAAACTCACATTCATTGAAACAGCATTGAAACCCACATTCAAAGAAAATACATTTTGCCAGTGGCAGATAAAGATTAATTTTGGGCTGTTTTCAAATCATAGGCCCCTTGCATATGAAACATACATGTGCTCTTTGATACACCTTCCTCATTGTACTAAATTATATTCCTTGTACAATATATTACAGTTGTTAGAGGGCATTTTAAATTTGTTTTGAACATTTTTCCAGTAAGCAATGAAACAAAATGCATGCACCCATAATGACAAAACTGCCCAGTTCAGAACATTTATCATAAAAGTCTACTCAGACTTCCGCAGTCCACCATTATCAGTAAATATGCACAATTCTACAGTCCACTGTTATCAGTAAATATGCACAATTCTAGTCCATTATCAGTAAATATGCACAATTCTGCAGTCCATTATCAGTAAATATGCACTCTCTCTGAAGAAGTAAAAGTCATCTAAATAATTCCACATTAAAGAAATCTGTAACTAATGAAGAGGTTGCTGCTAGCAAACACCTTTATATTTCATGGTTTCATTGAAAGATAAAGTGCCTGTTGCCCCTCAGGAATAAATTGGCTATATTACATTAAAAAAATGATAAGCTAGTAATATTGCAAGAGATGGATGGCAAACTGATAACGGACTCATAGTTAGTATTTTCACCAAGGAGAACATTCTCAATACAGCAGCATCTACCCCTTGGGGGAGTAGAACCCACAGCCTTCTGCATCAAAGGTAAGTATACAACTTGTTGTGCTATTTACAAGGTAAACCAACTTCACTTAAGCAGCACTAAACTTCTGTTCCCCTGCAGCTCTCAGCTCCTTGTAAAATCTACTCAATACTCAACTTCGCAGCACAAGAAAACTGGAAAAAGCCAAAATGTATTGGGGGGGGGTCAAAAGCCCAAAAACCAGGGACACAAACATTGCTTGTATAATCTTGGAAAGTTGCTAGAACCATACATTTTACTGCCAAGCTCCCTGTGCAAAACAGAGCAACATACCACTACGCCAAATCAGCTGCTTTGTAAAAGAAGAAGACTGAAACTTAAATGGCTGTCATTTAGTGAATTCAGTTCTCACCATAGCTGTCAACCTCTTAGTACAAAACACCTGGACAAACCCAGTAATGAGGGAATACAGCCCTCAAACATTCAGTGAATTCCATTCTTGCCATAGCTGTCAACCTTAGCACAAAAAACCTGGACAAAGCCAATAATAAGGGAATACAGTCCCAAAAATAGGGACACATTTCAAATATTCATCTTATAAACTTAGAAAATTGCTAGAATAAAAGTTGTGTTACGGTTGTGTTACTGTGTATTTTTTGAAGAACATGAAGTCTGAAATTCAAATGCCTGTCAGTTTTACTGCTGACAGAATAAAAATTTTCAGCAGAGACCCAGGGAGAAATACTGCAGACACGTCTTTGTAAAATGACAGGGCACCAGAGCAAATCCACACAAACACAGGGAGGAGATGCAGACTCCACACAGAAGGCACCCCAGCCAAGAATCAAACCAGAAAACCTATAGCTGTGAGGCAACAATACTACCACTGCACCATCAAATATGCAAGGACTTAAACATTCAGATTCCTGAAGTCTGAAATTCAAATGCCTGTCAATTTTATTTAACATTTGTTAATCAGGACAGTCTGACTTGGAACAAAAAAACAATTTTCGGCAGAGGCCCAGGAAGAAATAATGCAGACATGTCTTTTGTAACATGGGAGGACACAAACGCAAACCCACACAAACACAGGGAGAAGATAAAGACCCCACAAAGAAGGCATCCCAGCCAAGAAGCAAACCTGAGAACCTGCAGCTGTGAGGTAACAATGCTACAACTGTCCCATCAAATATCAAGCATTGCACCATTTACAAACCACAGATATTATGAGGAACAGATCAGATCAAACATGAGGCAAAAATCTGCAGTTTTTTTTCCACAAATGGTGGTGGGTAGGAAATTAAGGTCTTTAACACCTGCATACAAGGTACAGGGTTCAAGCCTGAGGTATTCCCTCACACACAAACACCTGTAGTAGCAAACCTCAAAAACTAAATATACTGCACTGGGTGCCAAACAGTTGTCATGAGAGTCCAATCAAGACAAAATGAAGTGTAGAAGAATAAAAATATTTCAATGCATTGGCTGCATGACAGCTTAATATCTAGATGGAAACAAAAAAGGTTGTGAGGCATGAAAAAATAAATTACTTTTTTTAAATACATTAATGGAATGCCAGTCAAAATCAAGTATAAGTAAAACAAGCAGCACTCAACTCAAATCACTTCTTGCACTGCAGTTCTAATAATTTATATTCATCTTTATTAAAGTAACAAGTAACATGCTGAAAGTAGAAATCTCTGATGCCCCACTTGTAAAAATGTTTCTTATCCAAAAAAAGACGTGCTGCCTGACATCTACTTGTTTCATGGGGAAAACATGATCAAAGTAAAAAATGAAAAGCAAACAAGAAATAAGCTCAAGATACATTGCTTAAAAGTATTACTGTACAGGTTATAGATCACGCGATTGGCATTCGGTTTATGGTTAAAGCCTGCAGAGATGACTGTCTGTAAGTCTCCAAGTGTAATGAGACTCTTAAAATAATGTAATTCTGTCCTTTATTACAAATACTGGCATATGCATTTCAATACCCAAGGCTTATACATTATCTAGTTAAGTATTCTCTACATGGCAACAGAAAGGCTTTCAATGTTGGCAATTCTTTAACAGTATGCTTATTAAAGCTTATTTGCATCTTACGATCTCAGACAAGCTTACATTATGGTCATTAAAGCATTGCTACTTAAACACAGAGCAACAGGCACTTTGAGTAATAAGCATAAATCAACAGTAGAAAAATATGACAGAAACCAGACCTTTCTGCAAAATCAAGGACAGATGAAAAGCCACTGTAGTACTTGTGTCTACCTTGGATGGGGGGGGGGGGGCACTGCACATTTACACTGCATAACTACTCCTTGCCTTGCTTGGACACATCCAGAGTCAGTACATGGTGGAGTGGGGTGCAACAAGTATGTCACAATTTGAAATGTTTCTGGCTGACTGTGATGGCCCTGACATGTGTCATACCTCTCAACCTCAGAGCAAGAAATCTGGACAAAGCCATACACAGAAGTGGGACAAATGCCCACAAATAAGGACAATTTTTAAATATTGCTCTAATAAACTTAGAAAGATAATAGAATAGGTCTTGCATTAGTATGACTTTTCTGAAGGGTATAAAATCTGAAACTCAAATGTCTGTTATTATTTTCTAACTTCAGTCTTTAGTGATTTGTCACTAATTTGCCAAAAAACACAATTTTATGAAAAATGGACCAAATGTGATGCAAAAATGTAAAATAGCCACACAATACAGCTGGGAACCTGTTAAAGAAGGGACACTTTAATATTAGTACTGCTAACTTGAGCAGCTGACAAAATAAAAGAATCTACATGCATTTCAAGTAATCTATAACTTTGATTATTACAGTTATTTCTTAATTGTAAACCCTCCATGTTTTCTTCCAAAATTGCTATTTTGCGGAGGGATTATTAGGGGGAAAAGCAACATTTTAAGCCAAAATCGGAGACAGTTGAGAGGTTGGCTATGCCTAATTCTATAAAGCAATTTATTTACATGTACCTCTCAACCTGTTAATGCAGTAAATCTGAACAAGGCCAAATGTACTGGGGCAACATATAAACAGTACTAAAATTGCTTTTGTAGAAATTGAGACAGTTGATAGAATAACAGTTCTTACTTTTGCATGCATTTTTCTGAAGGTTATGAAGTCTGAAACTCAGTGTATCATTATTTAGTGACTTAATTTCTAAATGATTTGCCAGAAAACTACAAATTTTATGAAGAACAAACCAAAAATAAGAAGCAAAAATCTATTCATTCTTTGAAAATCTGGACAGTTGGGAGGTATAGTTCAGCTGGGCCTGTCTGATTTGCTGCCCTTCCCCTGACAAAATCACGGTTGAATGGAGCCTCTGCAGCCATTCCAATGAACCATTACTTGGCTATTTCACTCCATTTACCATAAACACTAATGTGCATACTGCTTTACTTGTATGAGGAGTTGGACTTCATTTGAAAGTTTTATTTTGTATTTTACAGCACAAACACTAAGTCATCTACTAAACAAAGCAATGCAGTCTCACAATGAAAACTTAGCATTAAAACTTCTCTGCCCTTGAAACTCACATTCATTGAAACAGCATTGAAACCCACATTCAAAGAAAATACATTTTGCCAGTGGCAGATAAAGATTAATTTTGGGCTGTTTTCAAATCATAGGCCCCTTGCATATGAAACATACATGTGCTCTTTGATACACCTTCCTCATTGTACTAAATTATATTCCTTGTACAATATATTACAGTTGTTAGAGGGCATTTTAAATTTGTTTTGAACATTTTTCCAGTAAGCAATGAAACAAAATGCATGCACCCATAATGACAAAACTGCCCAGTTCAGAACATTTATCATAAAAGTCTACTCAGACTTCCGCAGTCCACCATTATCAGTAAATATGCACAATTCTACAGTCCACTGTTATCAGTAAATATGCACAATTCTAGTCCATTATCAGTAAATATGGACAATTCTGCAGTCCATTATCAGTAAATATGCACTCTCTCTGAAGAAGTAAAAGTCATCTAAATAATTCCACATTAAAGAAATCTGTAACTAATGAAGAGGTTGCTGCTAGCAAACACCTTTATATTTCATGGTTTCATTGAAAAATAAAGTGCCTGTTGCCCCTCAGGAATAAATTGGCTATATTACATTAAAAAATGATAAGCTAGTAATATTGCAAGAGATGGATGGCAAACTGATAACGGACTCATAGTTAGTATTTTCACCAAGGAGAACATTCTCAATACAGCAGCATCTACCCCTTGGGGGAGTAGAACCCACAGCCTTCTGCATCAAAGGTAAGTATACAACTCGTTGTGCTATTAACAAGGTAAACCAACTTCACTTAAGCAGCACTAAACTTCTGTTCCCCTGCAGCTCTCAGCTCCTTGTAAAATCTACTCAATACTCAACTTCGCAGCACAAGAAAACTGGAAAAAGCCAAAATGTATTGGGGGTCAAAGCCAAAAACCAGGGACACAAACATTGCTTGTATAATCTTGGAAAGTTGCTAGAACCATACATTTTACTGCTAAGCTCCCTGTGCAAAACAGAGCAACATACCACTACGCCAAATCAGCTGGTTTGTAAAAGAGGAAGACTGAAACTTAAATGGCTATCATTTAGTGAATTCAGTTCTCACCATAGCTGTCAACCTCTTAGTACAAAACACCTGGACAAACCCAGTAATGAGGGAATACAGCCCTCAAACATTCAGTGAATTCCGTTCTTGCCATAGCTGTCAACCTTAGCACAAAAAACCTGGACGAAGCCAATAATAAGGGAATACAGTCCCAAAAATAGGGACACATTTCAAATATTCATCTTATAAACTTAGAAAATTGCTAGAATAAAAGGTTGTGTTACGGTTGTGTTACTGTGTATTTTTTGAAGAACATGAAGTCTGAAATTCAAATGCCTGTCAGTTTTACTGCTGACAGAATAAAAATTTTCAGCAGAGACCCAGGGAGAAATACTGCAGTTACGTCTTTGTAAAATGACAGGGCACCAGAGCAAATCCACACAAACACAGGGAGGAGATGCAGACTCCAAACAGAAGGCACCCCAGCCAAGAATCAAACCAGAAAACCTATAGCTGTGAGGCAACAATACTACCACTGCACCATCAAATATGCAAAAACTTAAACATTCAGATTCCTGAAGTCTGAAATTCAAATGCCTGTCAATTTTATTTAACATTCGTTAATCAGGACAGTCTGACTTGGAACAAAAAAACAATTTTCGGCAGAGGCCCAGGAAGAAATAATGCAGACATGTCTTTTGTAACATGGGAGGACACAAAAGCAAACCCACACAAACACAGGGAGAAGATAAAGACCCCACAAAGAAGGCATCCCAGCCAAGATGCAAACCTGACAACCTGCAGCTGTGAGGCAACAATGCTACAACTGTCCCATCAAATATCAAGCATTGCACCATTTACAAACCACAGATATTATGAGGAACAGATCAGATCAAACATGAGGCAAAAATCTGCAGTTTTTTTTCCACAAATGGTGGTGGGTAGGGAATTAAGGTCTTTAACAGCTGCATACAAGATACAGGGTTCAAGCCTGAGGTTTTCCCTCACACACAAACACCTATAGTAGCAAACCTCAAAAACTAAATATACTGCACTGGGTGCCAAACAGTTGTCATGAGAGTCCAATCAAGACAAAATGAAGTGTAGAAGAATAAAAATATTTCAATGCATTGGCTGCATGACAGCTTAATATCTAGATGGAAACAAAAAAGGTTGTGAGGCATGAAAAAATAAATTACTTTTTTTAAATACATTAATGGAATGCCAGTCAAAATCAAGTATAAGTAAAACAAGCAGCACTCAACTCAAACCACTTCTTGCACTGCAGTTCTAATAATTTATATTCATCTTTATTAAAGTAACAAGTAACATGCTGAAAGTAGAAATCTCTGATGCCCCACTTGTAAAAATGTTTCTTATCCAAAAAAAGACGTGCTGCCTGACATCTACTTGTTTCATGGGAAAACATGATCAAAGTAAAAAATGAAAAGCAAACAAGAAATAAGCTCAAGATACATTGCTTAAAAGTATTACTGTACAGGTTATAGATCACGCGATTGGCATTCGGTTTATGGTTAAAGCCTGCAGAGATGACTGTCTGTAAGTCTCCAAGTGTAATGAGACTCTTAAAATAATGTAATTCTGTCCTTTATTACAAATACTGGCATATGCATTTCAATACCCAAGGCTTATACATTATCTAGTTAAGTATTCTCTACATGGCAACAGAAAGGCTTTCAATGTTGGCAATTCTTTAACAGTATGCTTATTAAAGCTTACTTGCATCTTGCAATCTCAGCCAAGCTTACCTGATGGTCATTAAAGTATTGCTACTTAAACACAGAACAACAGGCACTTTGAGTAATAAGCATAAATCAACAGTACAAAAAATATGACAGAAACCAGACCTTTCTGCAAAAATCAAGGACAGATGAAAAGCCATTCTAGTACTTGTGTCTACCTTGGATGGGTGGGATTCTCTGCACATTTACACTGCATAACTACTCCTTGCCTTGCTTCGACACATCCAGAGTCACTACATGGGGGAGTGGGGTGTAACAAGTATGCCACAGTTTGAAATGTCTGGCTGACTTGTGATGGCCCTGACACATTTGTCATACCTCTCAACCTCAGAGCAAGAAATCTGGACAAAGCCATACAAAGAAATGGGACAAAGCCCCAAAAATAAGGACAATTTTTAAAATATCGCTCTTATAACCTTAGAAAGCTAATAGAGGTCTTGCATTAGTATGAATTTTCTGAATGGTATGAAATCTGAAACTCAAATGTCTGTCATTATTTTCTAACTTCAGTCTTTAATTATTTGTCACTAATTTGCCAAAAAACCCCACAATTTTATGAAAAATGGACCAACAAATGTGATGTAAAAATATAAAATAGCAACACAATACAGCTGGGAACCTGTCAAAGAAGGGACACTTTAATATTAGTACTGCTAACTTGAGCAGCTGACAAAATAAAATAATCTACATGCATTTCTGAAATAAAAGTAATCTGATTATTACAGTTATTTCTTAATTATAAACCCTCCATGTTTTCTTCCAAAATTGCTATTTTGCGGAGGGATCATTAGGGAAGAGCAACATTTTGAGTCAAAATCAGGGACAGTTCAGAGGTTTGGCTATGCCTAATTCTATAAAGCAATTTATTTGCATGTACCTCTCAACCTGTTAATGCAATAAATCTGGACAAGGCCAGATATATTGGGGAACATATAAACAGTACTAAAATTGCTCTTGTATAAACTGGGACATAAATCTGGACAAGGCCAAATATATTGGGGAACATATAAACAGTACTAAAAATGCTCTTCTATAAACTGGGACAGTTGATAGAACAGGTCTTACTTTAGGATGGATTTTTCTGAAGGTTATGAAGTCTGAAACTAGGTGTGTCATTATTTAGTGACTTAATTCCTAAATGATTTGCCAGAAAACCACAAATTTTTATGAGGAACAAATCAAAAATAAGAAGCAAACATCTATTCATTCTTTGAAAATCTGGACAGTTGGGAGGTATGGTTCAGCTGGGGCTGTCTAACTTTGCCGCCCTTCCCCTCACAAAACCATGGTCGAAAGGAGCCTCCTGCAGCCATTCCAATGATCCATTACTTTGCTATTTCACTCCATTTACCATAAACACTAATGTGCATACTGATTTACTTCTATGATGATTTGAACTTCATTTGAAAGTTTTATTTTGCATTTTACAGCACAAACACTAAGACATCTGCTAAACAAACTTGGCATTAAACCTTCTCTGCCCTTGAAACTCACATTCACTGAAACAACATTAAAATCCACATTCAAAGAAAATACATTTTACTGTGGCAGATAAAAATTAATTCTGGGCTGTTTTCAAATCATAGGCCCCTTGCATATGAAACACGTGTTCTTTGATACACCTTCCTATTGCTTTGAACATTTTTCCAGTAAACAATGAAACAAAACCGTCCAATTCAGAACATTTCCATCATAAAAGTCTACTCAAACTTCTACAGTCCACTATTATCAGTAAATATGCACAATTCTACAGTCCACCATTATCAGTAAATATGCACAATCTCTGAAGTAGTAAAAAGTCATCTAAATAATTCCACGTTAAATAAATCTGTAATGAAGAGGTTGGTGCTAGCAATCACCTTTATATTTCATGGTTTCATCGAACAATAAAGTGTCTGATGCCCCTGTGGAATAAATTGCCTAAATTACATTAAAAATAAGCTAGTAATATTGCAATAGGAAATGGATGGCAAACTGATAACAGGCTCATAGTTAGTATCTTAACTTTCAGTACGGCAGCATTCACCCCTTATGGGAGTAGAACCAACAACCTTCTGCATCAAAAGCAAGCACACAGCCTGGTGTGCTATTAGCACTAAACCTCTCTTCCCCTGCAGCTCTCAGCTCCTTGTAAAATCTACTCAATACTCAACTGCATCTCAACTTCGCAGCACAAGAAGTCTGGAAAAAGCCAAATTTATTGGGGTGGGTCAAAAGGGCAAAAACCAGGGACACATTAAACATTGCTTGTATAATCTTGGAAAGCTGCTAGAATAAAATGCTGTGTCACCACGGTACCACCATACATTTTACTGCCAAAGTCCCTGTGCAAAAAAAGAGTCAGAACATACCACTATGCCATATCACCTGCTTTGTGAAAGAAAAATGCTGTGTTACCACCGTGCATTTTACAGACAAGGTCCCTGTGCAAAACAGTCAAGAGCAACATACCACTACGCCAAATCAGCTGTTTTGTGAACGAGAGGAAGACTGAAACTTAAATGGCTATCATTTAATGAATTCATTCTCACTATAGCTGTCAACCTCTTAGCACAAAACACCTGGACAAACCCAGTAATGAGGGAATGCAGCCCTCAAACATTCAGTGAATTCAGTTCTTGCCATAGCTGTCAACCTTAGCACAAAAAACCTGGACAAAGCCACTAACAGGGTATTACAGTCCCAAAAATAAGGAAACATTTCAAATAGTCACCTTATAAACTTAAATTGCTATAATAAAATGTTGTGTTACTATATATTTATTGCTAGAATAAAAAGTTGTTTTACTATGTATTTTCTGAAGACTATGAAGTCTGAAATTCAAATGCCTGTCAATTTTACTTGTGATGGAACAAAAACAGTTTTCAGCAGAGGCCCAGGGAGAAATACTGTAGACACGTCTTTGTAAAATGGCAGGACACCAGAGCAAATCCACACAAACACAGAGATAAGATGCAGACTCCACAAAGAAGGCACCCCAGCCAAGAATCAAACCACAAATCCTATAGCTGTGACTCCAAGGCAACAATACTGCCACTGCACCATCCAATATGTAAGAAATTAAACATTCAGAAACCTGAAGTCTGAAATTCAAATGCCTGTCAATTTTATTTAACATTTGTTAATCAGGACAGTCTGACTTGGAACAAAAAAACAATTTTCAGCAGAGGCCCAGGAAAAAAATAATGCAGACATGTCTTTGTAACATGGGAGGACACAAACGCAAACCCACACAAACACAGAAAGAAGATACAGACCCCACAAAGAAGGAACCCCAGCCAAGAATCAAACCTGAGAACTTGCAGCTGTGAGGCAACAATGCTACTACTTCTCCGTCAAATATCAAGCATTGCAACATTTACAAACCACAGATATTATGAGGAACAGATCAGATAAAATATGAGGCAAAAATCCGCAATTTTTATACAAATGGTGGTGGGTAGGGAACTCAAGTCTTTAACACCTGCATACAGGGTACAGGGTTCAAGCCTGAGGTATTCCCTACCACACCACCATGAGCACCTGGGGCATTTACACACACACACACACCTGTTGTCCATACTCCAACGTTAGATCCAAACCCCTTCCCGTGCAATACTCCAACGACTCGCGAGAGTAGATCGCATCCAAACCCTTTCCTGACGAGACTGCAGCTCCCATTCCTGCTGCTTGTGTTGCAGTCCGGCCGCGCTGTTTAATCCCAGCGTGTCTGTGCACTTTAAAGTGCACAGATGTCTCCTTGCATTTCCCTATCAGTCCTGCCGGACTGCCGTGAGCATGCACATACAGTAGACCAGTACTCTGGTCTACTGCGCGTAGTCCGCGAAATTTAAAATTTTTTTTTTTTTTTGAGTTCTTTTTGGTTTGAGGGGGCTGCAGTCCGGCAGTCCGATAGCACGGGCCGCCCCTGTATATATATATATATATATATATATATATATATATATATATATATATATATATATATATACAGCTGTAAGTGTGTGAAACATGGACAGTTATGTCACATGTGAACCCCTTGTTGGGACCACATTGCCCTTGTCTGTGAAGGTGGGAATGGGAATTAGGTGAATGATGGCAAGTATATTTGTGGAGGTGAGTTGGGTTGGTAGATGGAGAGGACAGTCTACAGGGGTGGTATTTGACACATAGATGTGGGTGTGGTCGACGATGTGGAAGCCCCATGAGCCCCATTATGGAAACAATGTGAACAAGGCCCCCACCCATTGCCAGTAACAACAGCAGCTTTATGGCCTTGTAGGTGCCTGGCCTAGAGGCTGAGCAGGAGGAGCATGTGGACCCTGTGATTGTGTACTGAGGGCCTCAAGGTGCTGTAGCACATCCCACAAGTCTCCGTGGAGCTCCCTATGCTACAGACCCTGGACCTGACTTTGGGTGATAGGATCATGTCTGTGTGTGCCCCCAGGGGGTACACCATCCCCTGAGATGGTTCCACCTTAAGGTAGTTCTGGACCAGTAGATGAAGAGGCCCCAGGGTGGGTCCCACATGTGGTGTGGCCTGATAACATGGCCAGACGAAGTGGGAGAGGTGTTTCTGCTGGAAACTGTTCCCTAAACATGCTACTGTGTTACTGTTATAGAACATATGTGGGTAGTAATGGTCCACACAATCCCGGATCATGTCCAACAGCATGCATAGATATCCCCAATAACAAATAATGTTAGATGTGCAGCACTCACATAGCAAACAGACCACATGCTTATATGGAACCATAGTGGCCCTTACAATGTCATGCAGGTGACATTGTCCATAACAGGCCAACAATGATAGTGTCCCCACAGGGAACATGGCTACAAACACATAGCACAAAGTGTGGTACAATAAGATATATGTCCCAATGGTAGGTAAGCTGTAGACATACCTATTGAGTTGTGTGAAGTTTATTCTCAGAGATATGGTGGGGGGAGACAGAGATGTGTATTAAGAACTAGGGTAACCTTGCTGTATGAGTTGCTCAGACCTCTTTCCATCTTTATGTCTTTCAGGCAAGATGTCACAAGACCGGTTGCTGGTGTATTAATCAGATGAAAATGAGGTCATCATCAACCACCTGGTACAGCACTACCAGGTGCTCTTTGTCAGGACAGCCCATAAGCAGCAGGAGTGGACTGCCCTGTGGAATGATCTAGTCCACAGGGTCAGTGATGTTGGTCTGCATAACCGCAGTTATGAGCAGGTCCGGTATCCTTGCAGCGACCTGCTTTGCAGTGCCCATCAGTGTGCTGCTGCAGTCTGGGGGGGATCACCTCACAACGGGAGGGGTCATGCCATCCATCACCCCCTGACATGTGTTGAGGAGCTCCTCTCCAGTCTTGTGGCACCTGACCCCCCCACACACACGCAACAACTGGTGGAGACCATAGTGGAGGTGGGCGCTACCCACACACCAGCTGAGGAGCATGCAGGTAAGGCCACAGGGCACATCAGTAGACCACTCTTGCATATCCATCTGTATCTGTACAGATATATGACATCTCACATATGCATGATCTATATATATATATATATGTATATATATAGTATGTTGTCATGTAGTAGTAATAAACAAATGTGCATAAGCTGTAGTATTGTGGACTTGTACTGTTGATGTACTGTAATGCTGCACCCACCCTGTAGCAATGCCACAGCTGTGGCTACTGACATCACATCTCTCACATACTTATGTAGGTCCCATTGGTATACCACCAAGGCAGCAGCCTGTAGCTGGAGAGTATGGTTTATGTTCATACTTGCCAATACGCCAGTCATGTAATGGCTATGGTATATTCCATGCACACATCTAACACACCTACCCATAATGTATGCCATACATTTTCACGTATTATTGCTGTTAACTGCACTGTATCACAGTGGTGACCATGATGGTATATCTTAAGGGTATGTCAGCCTCCTGCAATATAACTAACATCCTATCATTGCGAAATGTGTCCACAGGGATGAACATAATGGTGGGACACATGGCCTACAGTAGGGACATGTGTGAAACATCACCCTTATACAGTGCTACAACAGTGTAGATACCAGTATTACAATGGCCGCTATTACAGATCTAGACTATGGCATATCATAATACTGTGGTTCACATCCTTAAAACCTGCAATATGGTTCCAACATGAGCAATGAGTGTGTAATACAGAATTGTAGGTTAGGGCAGCAAATATGGGGAATACATACCTTCATAAACATTGGAAGCATATGTGTGCACACAATCCAGATAAAATATAGTGGGAGCAGCTGTTGAGGTACTGACTGCATGCATTTGTCATGGAATGCACCTTTCAGCAAGTACACGTCCCCAATATCACACCATGTATTGGTCTGCTGTCCAAGACATTTGGCCATCAAATGTGCACACTTACCTGCAACAGAGGCTGGCGTGGCTTGCACACATCTTACATGACATGATGAAGGCCCTGAACCCAGCAGGTAGCACCCATGAGCTGGACATGTAGCCATACCTAATCATTGCATTTACCATGGCAAACAGTGCAGACAGTCATTTATGTGGCAAGGATGTGTGGGACAGGAATGTTGTAGGAAAAAAAACAGATGGCCATCCAAGACAGATGATGTCACATGTAGCAAACTGGTCATGTGGGCTGCCTACTAACATGCTAAAACACTGAGGGGGTTGCAGGAATGTCTATCAAGTACTGGCTGTGTAGTACCCATGTCAGCAATTGCCTGGACTCTGCAAGTATGTGGCCTATGAGTTAGGGTAATCAGATGTGACTGTTGCACCACAGGAAATATCAGCCAGGCCTCTCTATAGGTAGTGTATGCATAACAGCAGAGGTCCCCAAAAATCATGTGTTGCAATGTGTACTGGTGTACCATGACCATGTTGGAAACCTACAGACAGTATCATGAAAGATACATGTGCTGCATAACCAATGATTCACCCCTCCTCAGACCCACCATCCCCATCTGTACTGTGCTGGTGCCAGTGTACACCTGTATGTTTGCCATTCATTAGCTGGGACTAAGCTGTTACACATGGTGTTCAGTGTTTGGGACACTGCAAACTGACACACGTGTTTAGGCCATAGTTGACAAGCATCTGCAAAAAGGCTGAAGGTGGGGAGGGGTGTCATCATGACATGCCAGTGCACTGCAGCAGGGATTCTAATGATGCTACGAATGGCTGTACCTGCACACAGTCACATTCAGGAACTGTGGCAGATGTAACCCTGACTCCACAGCAGTAGTGGCAGCAGTGTGTGAACTCCAAGGGATGTGCACATGAGTTGAACATGCAATCATGCAGAGTTGGGGGACATGTGTAGGGCAGACTGACCATATACTGGCAAATGCAGATGGCCCATGCTAGTATACCCCTGCCAGGAATAGTGACTGCTGTAGTACACATAACAGTAGCTGCATCAAACCATCATGATATGGGCGTGCACACATATGCACCCACAAAGTGTATGCATCGTGGTCAACATCAGCACAACTAACACATTTGTTAGACACTGCATTTGAATGTACAGGGCAAATGTCAAATATCGGGTTCATGTAATGCTAACATATGCAGTGATGTGGTCCATGGCATATCAAGGAAGAGGGTGCCATATCAATAAGAGCGTGTACACTCCCCATAGCCACAGTAAGGTTGTCAGTGTAATAGTATTGTATTGGTCATACATGCACCGCTGATGTTGAGATCTGTAAATCAGACATCAGGCATTCACAAATGACATCTGTCCTCATATTATCCCAGGTATGTGTTGGACAAACACATAGGGGCTGTGAGCATTAGAGCAGACATAACTGACACAGTAATACACATTCAGCAATGGTGTGTACACCTGTGAGGTATCGTGCACAGTACATGTCAGGGTGCAGAACAGGTGCACAGCAATACTGTGTACATGGGTGCAGTGGTTTTCAGGGGAAGGGCCATCACTTACTAACACAGGCCATGCATCACACACATGTATACTGTTGCTAGCATGGATTGACTATAGCTGCACTGCATGCTGTTGAGTACCAAATGTTATGCATGTTGACAGATGGGTAATGGGAGGTCTGTGTGTATGGGGGCCATGCTCATGATGTTCTGACATACCCAGGATGAACACTGGATGACAGCAGTGAGGCCTTGTAAAACCTACTCCAATCAAGTCAAAGAGGTAATGGATAACAGGTCATGTGTTGTGATCACTTGTCTAGGCATTTAGAAGAATGATACATTAATGAGTGGTAGTAGTGAGTGTATGTTACCAAGTGTGATGCAGGATGGGGAACTTACATGAATAAACTTGGGACTGCCTGCAAACTTAGGGACAGGTAGGTATTATGCTGGAATTTCAGGGCGTGTGTGCGTGTGTGTGTGCGTGTGCGTGTGCGTGTGCGTGTGAGTGTGCATGTGTGTGTACTGTTATGCAATGCCGTACAGGTCTTAAAGTATGTTTCTTATTTTCCCCTCCCAGGTGGTGAGGTGGTTCAGGATCCCTCCTACATGCAGTCTGATGTTGGTGTCCTTACAGACACCAAAAATGATGATACTTACGCAGACCAACTCAAAAAACTCCAGCTTTACTCCGTCACAGATCACCTACTCAGAGGCAATCTCTGCCTAACATACTAAGCTATGTCAAACCCAGAGCTGTTGGACATGCTCCACTTAAATAAATCCCAATCACTCCGAGCTACATGGTCTAGGGACCTAAACCTTGTCACCACAATAAACAAAACATGCTGGAGGGATATATTCCTGTCCCAGAGACTTCCCATACTCTGGAACAGACTACCTATCTATGTCAAACAAAGCTCATTAGCACTCAAGAAAAATATTGATGATTGGATGCATAATAGGAAATTCACCCCGGGGATCACTTCTGTGGTTCAGCTTGACAGGGGCACAGGAAAATAATATTCTTGCGTGGCGAAACCAGGGTACTTTTTTGGGTAGGCTTGTATATGCCCTAGGGCCAATAGCCTAGTACCTACCTATGAACCTATAGGACTGTTAGACAGGGTTGTTAGAGGCTGAAACTGCACCATTATTTGACATCCCCCTGTTAGCCACTCCAACCCCGCACACAGTCACAGTGCCTATAGATACCCCATTACCAGTGGCCATAGCAGAGAGATAGTTGGCAGTTGGTGGCAGTGCACAGGAGAGTGTGTATCTATGACTGTTGTGTCTGGACACTGCAGGCATAGCTGGATGTCCAGCAGGGCGCCACATAGGCAGATGTACCGGGGTGCTCGTGGGAGGGCCGCTGGTCATCATGCCCCTGGCAGAAGTGCCACAACTGGTACCACCAGACGCATGTTTCAGACTGTCATGGGGGTGCAGGCATGTATGGAACTGTACACCAGACAGGGTCTGAGGCTGCAAAGGGCTGCTCTCTCATCTGTAAGCAACAACTTCCATGAACTTGTAGGTGTCCTCCATGATTATACCAAGGTCATGGATAGGTGAGATGGTGGGCCTCATCGACTGTGGATTGTCCATGCTCAAACATGTGGTGGGAGTGGTGCGGCAGCTGCATGGACGTAGGCCAGCAACACCAACAGCTGATGGTCAATGTGGATATACAAGGACACCAAGGAGTTCCCGTAGTGGCAGTACCAGCCCCATCGCTACAGGGGGGGTGCTGTCCACACCACACCACAGCAGGCTATGTGCACGTGGCCCTGGCCAGTCCCAGGAGGGACCTGGTTCCAATGGACATATGTCATCATCAAGGGAGAGTAGCACATCAAGGCCTGTACCTGGACATGGAGCCCCTGGCAGGCACAGTCTGCGTGTCCATGGCTAGACTGCACACCCTGCCAGGTATGGTCTGCAGCTGTCCAAGAAACACCTGTATAGGGCAGTCACATGGCAGAACTCTGTGCATGCATACTCACAGACTATACAAACACACCTAGGGCAACCCCATACCTACACACACCACATCACCATGTCCATATCAGCTAATGACACCCCTCACCCATACACATAGTGTCAAACATATGGCCCACCCATTGTCTCTGGCAAACCAACAACACACTCTGTGCATATGATGATACCTGTGCCACATCCCTGTCATCCATAACATCAATGCAGGGGCAGGCTAATATGGTTATGATGCACACAGTGACTGTACTACAGCTTACCAATGTACTGCTCTGTAACATGTTGTCAGCAGTAATGTTTAATGCTTACATGTCAGGTAGTGTAACTGTCCAGCTATGATGCATTATAGTTGTTAGTAACACTGAGTG